>NC_056736.1:160969905-161304905 GCF_019279795.1 Protopterus annectens
ATGCTTAGCTAAGGCATTCTCAGCTTCCCTGTCCCTAATAGCATATTGATGCTCATATATGCGTTCCTTAAGTTTCCTATCCATCTTACCTATATAGAAACCTAAGCAGGAATTACACTTAGGTAAGAACATGCACCCCTTAGAATTGCAGTTATAGCTCCCCTTGCAAACAATATTTGTTTATTAACTTGGCACAAGAAACCAGTATCTATGATTCTGCAAAAACTGCAGGTTTCACATTTAAACAACTGAGCCAGAAATTTTTGAACATTATTTGTAAGAATAACGTTTTCATGTTCAATGATTCCTTTTATATTCAAAGGAAAGGGGTAGCCATGGGGTCACCATGTGGGCTAGATTTGCAAATCTGGTCATGTTTTTTGGGAGAGGATATTTGTTCTGGAACATAGGCTACATTCAAACTATTTAGTTTATTACACCTGATATCTGGATGATATATTCCTAATTTTTGAGGAAGGAGCTGACATATTTAATGAATTTCTGGTAAACATTAATACTACAACTGATTTTTTAAGATTTACCAGTAACTTTCATATAGAGAAAATTGCATACCTGGATGTATACTTACAGAAGGACAGGGTCAGACAGAAGTATGTGGCCACCATCCACGGGAAGGACACGTACTCAAATTCTTTCCTCCACTTTACCAGCTCACACCCTATGCATCAGAAAAAAATCTGTGGTGAAAGGCCAGCTAGTCAGGGCAGCTGGAATGGTTTCGAACTTGGTAGTTTTTATTTATTTATTTATTTGCAGTTGTTTAACCAGGATAGTCCATTGGGTCTAAAGAATCCATTTTCAATGGAGTCCTGGGGAGAAAAGCTCCACATACAGATTATACAAAGATTATGTTCCACACATAGTTTACACGAGGATTATAGAGAAAAACATTGTAGAATTTCTGGTTATAAGTTAGATCAAAAAATATCAAACAAGTAATACAGGCAAAAATACCAAAAGAGAAGTATTTTTTTTTTTTTTTTTTTTACTAAAAATTGCTAGGTACAAATAAGGAGTTGTATGCTAGAAGCAATCATGAATTTGCTAGCTGGGATTTGAGAGAAAGGAAAGAGGAAAAAGTGTTGGGAGTAGAGAGTAGGTTATGAGGGATGTGAACAGGAGCATTTCCATGAGGATGTTAGATGAGAGTGTAGTGATTTTTTTTAAAGTATGGGAGGCTAGCAATTGTACGGATGGAGGGGGGAAGGGAGTTCCATAGGCGTGCTAGTGAGGACAGGAGGTTTTGTCCTGGAGGGTGTAGGGGTCTGTAAACTTATATGAGGTTTTAATTGTTAGATCTTAGAAGTCTTTGTGTTTGACGCATTTTAAAGGTAGTTGAGAGAGAGGGACAGAGGGATGGCTGGAAAATGAGTTTATGTGCATAGGTGAGCTGAGTGTAGGAGAGGTAGTTGGGAAGCTCTAGCCAGTTGAGTTTGTGGAGTGGTTCACAGTGATGGGTAGATGATTTGTTACTGGTGGCAAATCTGGCTATTTTATTGTAACAAGAGGACAGTTTGGTTTTCAGAGAAGATTGTAGGTTTGTTAGAAGTGGGGCACCATAGAGAAGGGAGGGAAGGAGAAATGTGGTAGAGAGAGTAATTTTGGTAGTTGAGGTGAGGAACCAATTATGATGGTAGAGAGAGAATGCCCAGTTTTTGGTGTTTTTTTTATATTTAGCAGTAGACGGGAGTTGAATTTGAGCTTGTCATTGATTTGGACCCCTAGTAGTTTGGCTTCAGATACCAGCTCAAGAGATGTGCTATTTTGGCTGGTGATGCAGAATAAATTTAAATCAAGGTTATTAGTTTTGGAGGGGGTAAATATCATAAGTTTAGTTTTAGCAGCATTGAGTGCAAGATGGTTGTCTTTCATCCATTGTTATGTGGTAGAGAAGGCATCTTGAGTAAGTTTTAAAACAGTTAGGATGGATGAGGCAGCACAGATGATTGTGGAATCATCCACGTATTGTATAATGTTTGCAAGGGGGATAGAGTGGAAAAAGTCATTAATGAAAATATTGAAGAGGAGGGGGCCCAAAATAGAACCTTGTGGGACACCTGTGGGGGTGTTGAGGAAGGAGGAGGTGGCTTTTTTCCACTTGACGGCTTGTTGCCTATTGGAAAGATAGCTAGTAAACCAACAGAGGGAAGAGGGAGAAAGGTTTAGGTTAGATAGCTTAGTAAGAAGTAGGTTATGAGAGATAGTGTCAAAGGCCTTAGAGAGATCGAGTAGGATGGTAGATACAGTGAAACCAGAATCTCTAGCTTTATTCACAGTTTCAATGAAGGATAGGAGGGCAGTCATAGTACTATGATGGTGTCTGAATCCATGCTGTGTAGGAGTTAATAGATTGTTGTCCAGAAGATGGGGAAGGAGTTAAAGATGGATGCATTTCTCTAGGACTTTTGAAATGGGAGAAAGGATGGCGATGGGATGGAAATTGGTAATTTTAGTATTGGTTCCACCTTTATGCAGGGGAATGATGTAGGCTTTTTTCCAGATTTGAGGAACAATACTTTCTTGGATTGAGTGGTTAATTAGGATACGGATAGGGAGGGCAATGGCTTCAGCAGCTATGCTGAGGAAGTATGAGGGAATGTTATCAGGGGCATTGGTGCATGGTTTTAGTTTCTGCAGGAGTTTTTTTATGGTGGATGTAGGAATAGGTTTAATGAAGAATGGTGGGGGTGGGGAATGAGTGGGAGAAGTTGGAGGGGGAGAAGCATGAGGAGAAGTGGGAGAAGTTGGAAGGGGAGAAGCCTGAGGAGAAGTGGGAGAAGTTGGAGGGGTAGAAGCAAGAGGAGAAGTGGGAGAAGTTGGAGGAGGAGAAGCAAGAGGAGAAGTGGGAGAAGTTGGAGGGGGAGAAGCCTGAGGAGAAGTGGAGGTAGGAGAAGGATTGTTATTTGAAAAAGAGGAGGTAAGTTTGGAAATAGAGTCTATGAAGAAAGAATTGAATTGGGTAGCAAGATCAGTGTCATCTACATTTGGGCAAGGGATAGGGTTTTCTGTGGTCCCGGGTTATAACAGGGTAGTTATACCTCTCCAGAACTTTTGAGGGTTGGTTTTGAGGTTGCTTTGAAGGCGGGTGAAGTAGTTATGACGGTCTGCAGAGATACATTTTTTAACTGAGATATGAAGAGTTTTGTATTCGTTGAGGGAATATGTAGATTTGTTCTTTTGATATTGTGTCCAGGCTTTGTCTTTAAGTCGCATGGTGGTTAGGGTGTTTATAGTTAACCAGGGAGTGGATTGCCTTTTTATTCTTTTGGTTTTTAATGGAGCATGAGTATCTAGAAGGTTTAGGAAGGTAGTATTAAAGCGAGTGATTGCATTTTCAAGGGGTAGAGTTTTTAAGGGGTACCAGTTAAGTGATTTTAGGGAGTCAGAGAAAGCTTCTGGATTAAAGTTTCTATGGCATCTGGTAGTTATGTAATTATGAGTGACTTGTAAGGGAGAAGGAAGACGTCTAGCAAAGATAGGAAGGTGGTCGCTGAGGAAGTCAGGTATGGTTCCACTATCTGGGTAGTATTGAGGGTGGGAGACTAGAATCCAGTCTAGGATGTTGCCACTGGTGAAGTCTTTGCATGGTCTAGTTATGGAGTGGATGAGCTGAGAGTAGTTGTATAGGTTGATGTTAAGGGAGTGAGAGGGGGATTGAATGGAGGACCAGTTAATATTGGTATTTCCCATGATTATAGTTTCATTATTGATGTTAGCTGAAAGCCAGGAGAGGATTTCTTCGAGTATTGGGATATTGTCTCCTGGGGGAATGTAAAGAGAGGCAATGCATATATATTTGTGTTTGTTTAGCTGGAGATAAGCCAGTATTAATTCTGCATTGTGGAACTGGGGAATGGCTTTATCATAGGGTGTTATGCATAGGGAGGATGAGTAGAAAAGAGCTACTCCACCACCCTTTTTACGGGTTCTGTCTGATCTGATGATAGAGTAGTTAGGTGGTACTATCTCTGAATCTTTTAGATGTGGTTTTAGCCAGGTTTCAGAAATGGCTAGGATGTCTGGTTTGTTGTGAAATAGCCAGGCATGTAGATTTGGAATTTTGTTACCTACGCTTTGTGCATTAAGAGATGCAAATAGGATGGATTTAGATATTGAGGAGGGGTGGTTTGGGTTGGGGTGTATATCACTGGATAGCAGTATGGAAGTTAGGAGTTGAGTTAAGTAGCAGAGGTATTTGAATTGCTTTGGTTGAGAAGTGTGGGTTAACAGATTAGTGGAGGATATGGGGTGGAGAGTGTGAGTAGAGGTTTTATGAGAAGGGATTGGTTTGTAATGAAACCATAGGTTGTGGTTAGTGGGATAAAGTTCAGGAGAGATGGAGTTGGTATAGTAGGTGTTTGATATGTGGAGAGGGTATGTTGTGTGTATGAGTATGGTGTGGTTGAAGAGATAAGGCTGGGTGAGATGGTAGATGAAGGTAAGGTTCAGAAGGAGTAGTAGTTGGATTGAAAGGGATGGAAATTTTACAGACATGTTGGGGTTTTAATAAGCAATGTAGGAGTTGAGTAAGGAGGTGGGGGAATGGTGATGTGGGTGTGATAATAGAGGAGTGGATAGGAAGAGAAAGGGGTGGAGTTTGGTAGGTGCAGAGGAAGTAGGTGTGGCTATATGGGTATAAACATAGAGGTAGTGGGGGTGTGTGGGTATTGGGGGCAGGGTAGGGGAGTGGAGTGAGCCTGCAGGGCAAACGGAGCGGGGAAGAACAAGAAAAGAGAGATCGACAGCAAAAAAGTATCAGCAACTGCCGTTGGTATAGAAAGGTAAGCAGGTATAGTTGGCATAGAACCAGATAGGGACAAGCTCTTTGTAGGGATGAAAGAGCTGTTTGAAGTGGGTTAGTTTGTGTTGTTCAGGGGGAGAAAAAAAAGCCAGATTGTTGTACAGAGAAGAAAAACAAGAAATGCAGGCTCTTAAGTGAGTTAGTCAGTTTAATAGGAGGGAAGCCAGGTAACATTAAATATGCACCAGTGGTTGGGTAGTAGGTGCTGCCACCTGGTGGTGGGAAGGGAGAAAGCAGGTAGCCAAGTGAGCAGGTCACATACAACTTTCACAGAGAAAGTATGTGGGATTAAGGTGTCTGGGGGAGAGGGGTCAACGTGTGGTACACGGTAGGCTGCTGAATCACTTACAAGGGAGATCAGAGAAAAGTAAATGAGTTACTAAGTAGGTAGTACAGACACAGTAGATGGTTTAATGCTACCTACATTCAAACAGTAATCTTTTAGGGCAGTCTTCAGGAGTTCTATAGTTCAGTCAAGCAGGCATGTTCCAGGGAATTCACAGAGGTGATGCAGGTGATATTTCGTGTCTGGATTGAGGTGGGGAGGGAGCTTCAGTGGTGAACTTCCAAAGAGAGGAACCCTAAAATGAGAGGAGATAAAGTCTAGGTTAGGTTCATAAAAAGGTTAAAAACTGCGGGTAAACAGAAGAAGGAATAAGAGGGAAATATTCAGTAGGGAAGGAATAGTATACAAGAATGTAATAAATAAATACAGAATTCAAGGAAAAGGACGTAAAATTAATATTGTACGTAGATAGGGAGCTCAAGGGATAGACCTAGAAAAAGGGGGAGATATAGAGGAAGGTGGTGAAAGAAGGAAAATAAAGGCAGGAGTGTACATGAGGGTAGATAGAGAGACAAGGGAGGTAAATGGCAGCAAATCTGTAAGAACCAGAGCAGGTAAACCAAGAAACAAAAGCTCACGGCCGAAGAAATCACCAGGACCTGGATGCAGATGGTGTACTGCAATAATTCCTTCATTTTACGTATAAGATCCACGAATGAAAACAGCTCACAAATAAAAACTGACTGAAAACAAGAAATACAGTCAAGCGCTTTCGCCCGGGCTCTCCCAGGCTTTATCAAGACGATTTCTTGTTTTCAGTCAGTTTTTATTTGTGAGCTGTTTTCATTCGTGGATCTTATACGTAAAATAAAGGAATTATTGCAGTACACCATCTGCATTTTTAAATGGCAGCAAAGGTACAGGTAGGAAGATAGAGAGCTCAAGGGATAGACAATGAAGAAGGGGAAAGGTAATGGAATGTGGTAAAAGAAGAGAGGTAAAAGACAGCAGAAGTACAGCTGTTAGAAAGTGCAAACTTGGGAAGGATAAGATGCAGGGTTAGTAACCCAAATACATTACAAATCCCAGCTTTACAATAGTACCACAGCCTGGTAGAAGGATGGGTATATAACTAAGGTAGCTAAATAACAACCTGAGAATATATAACAGGCAATAAATAGCACCATAAAGCAGGTACAGGCAGAACTGATGCGGTTTACAAAGTGATATAAATGACAAAGCAGAAGTCTTTAGAAACAGAGACTAGCATGAATATAGAAAAAGTGAAACATTATATGCTGCCACGGTTATTTAAAACAGAAACTGAAACATTGTATTCTGCCAGGGTTATCTAAAATAGAAACAAAAACATTGTATACTGCCAGGGTTATCTAAAAAGTAACTTGAGCATTATATTCTGCCAGGGTTATCTAAACAGTTATACAAGCAAAAGATGAGTCAAAGCACAGTCTTGTACACAACCTAGAATTATCAGTCTCTCTAGAGCACTATTTAAAAGTATCAATGGCAGAAATCTGTAGAAGGCTGAGTCTTTTCTCCATCTACTAGGCAGACAGGGTACTTAATCAATCAGGCAGATAAAGAATATTAAGAAAGGCAATTAAAGTAGTGCATAGTACTTTAAACATTCAACTCACAATCTGGTAGGCAGAACAAATCCAAATAATATAATATTTCTATGCAGATTAAACATGTATAAAAAGCCAACTGAGGTAAAGTACAGCTCTTTAAACATAAAACATGGTATAATAGAGGAAAAAAGAACTAGACAATTGTATTGTGCAAGGGCTGCCTAAACAAGGACTATAGTGTGACTATACCTAAGCAGGGAAAATGATCTATCTAAGGGAACCATAAAAGAAATTTGTGGGAACCTGTGCCTTTACCCATTGCTAACCTACGGTGTCAGTCTGTGCATGGCGAAGTAATAGAAAGGAGAGATAAATGAAGCCTTCTACCAACAGTCGGTAGACTTTATACGTTGGTCAGGCGTTAATAGTCACTTTTAGGGAACAAAGTTTAAGCTACAGGCGAGCTGGCTAAATTGCGAGCACGAGCAATGTCTCTCAGCATGTGTAGGGGATTGCACATGGGTTGAGACACGCTATGGTGGCGCTTGATCATGCTCAGTATGGATAGGTAAAAAAAGATGCTAAAAAAGAATTCTTAAAGTGGCTCACAGATAAACGCTAAGAAGAAAGCCTCGATGGGGATCTCCCAATATAGAAAGCAAGTAACTCGGATGGGAAGCCACGTAGTTAATTTACAGGTGGCTACTAGATAAACCTAGTGAAATGCTAGTAGTAAGGGACAACTAGATAAAGCTAGCGAAATGCTAGTAATTGGGGGAAAGCGTTATGTAAGATGCCAGTTTAGGTGCCGTTGTAAAGCAAAGGCAGAGGATAATCACAAACAAAATCGCTGAAAGGTGAGTTTAGCTGCAAACATAGCCATAAACGCTATGCTGTAATTGGGGGAAAGCGATTGTATAAGATGCCTGTTTAGCCACCGTTGAGAGGCAAGGGCAGAGGTTAGTCACAAACAAATCACTGGAAAGTGAGTTTAGGTACAAACATAGCTATGAACAGTGTCTAAGGCACAGTACTGGAAGATTACGGTGATGCATGCAGACCGCCAGGAAATACTACCTCATAAATTAGGGCAAAAGTAAAAACAATGGCAAAGGGGTATCATTAACAACTTAATGGACAATGTTGTACGATACAAGCATAGCTATAGGCAGTGTTTAAGGCACGATAAGTAGGACACTCATACATTAAAGCAGACCTCCAGGATATACAGATTTTGTAAAACAAACAAACAACAAAATACAGAGTTTGTAAAACAAACAAACAACAAGCCAAATCTTTTGTTCTGACTTACCGAGGAAGCGATATGCGAGCAGCTGTACCGCAGGGACCACAGGGGTTATTGTGATAGTTTTAGGTTTTAAGGAGGAATGTAATTTTTTACGTACCCTATTTATGACCTGAGGTTACCCTGATTATTTTCTTGATAAATTGGTACATGAGGTTACCTCTAAAAGGAGTGCTGGACACTTTAAAGCTATCTTGAATGGCTCTGAAACAGACGAGGGCTTATATTTGAACAATTACAGTAGTAGCCCCTCTTTGGGTGTGTTTATGAAGGATAGGGATGACCAAGTTAACCATAGCCCTGACTTTTCTCTCTCATTCATCACCACTTTTAGTAGCGATGCATATTATATTAAGAACATTTTGGAGAGAAATTGGAATTTTATTATTACGAATCAGAATGTGTGGAAAAGATTGTCCCTCACTCCCAATATTGTATTTAGGAGGGGCAGCAATTTGAAGTACCTCTTAGGTAGCAACATGTACAAACCCCGAAGACTAGGGTATGTTTAAATGTGAAGCATGCAATTTTTGCAGAATCATAGATACTGGTTCCTTGTGCCAAGTTAATAATACAAATATTGTTTGCAAGTGGGGTTATAACTGCAATTCTAAGGGGTGCATGTACTTAGCTAAGTGTAATTCCTGCTTAGGTTTCTATATAGGTAAGATGGATAGGAAACTTAAGGAATGCATATATGAACATCAATATGCTATTACGAACAGGAAAGTTGACAATGCCTTAGCTAAGCATATACTCAATCACCCTGGTCAGTAATTCTCCTTTAGGATTATTGACCAGATCTGTTCTCATATTAGGGGAGGACCATTTTCTTTATCGCTAGAGCAGCGAGAATTATATTGGCAACTCAGACTAGTTGCCTTCAAATACCCAGGGTTAAATGACATATGCTCAATAGCTTGCATTCTAAAACTAAGAAATTTGATGAGATAGTATGTTTATCTTTAGAATGTTATTTTTACCTTTAGAATGTGCATTTTGTATAAAGTAATGTAGTTTAGGGACATAAAGTTTCTTGTTAATTTCAGATTTTATACTATATCTATATTTAAACATTTTATAAGCTGTATTTTAATTATATGTTGTTTGATTGTTTTCTAAGTCCCATTGGACCTTTTAAAACACCTGGCTGTCATGTGCTTATTTTGTTAGCTATTTAAATGTGGTGTATTAGTTTTGTTGAACAAGTTGAAGAAGTGGGTGTATGAGTACCCACAACAGCGTTTACTGTCACATTAATTTTTTTTTTGTACCTTTTCGCTTTGGCTATTTTTTGTTTTATAGTAGTTCTGCCTCTTAAAATCTGTACTTTTCTGGCAAATGTGTGAGGATTGACATCATCAAGTAATGACAAACACTTGAGTTTAAGACTCCACATCCTTAGGAATATTCACAGTAATGCAAAGTGTATTATTCTGCAAACGTCCTAAGCTTGTAACAGGAATATTTAAAGTCTGTCCCTATTTATCCCCCCATCATTTTAGGCTTTGTCCAGATGTGATGCTCTAAGAGGTTGCGAGGTAGGATCACAGCTCAGGAGCCTGACTCACCTTGGGAAAGAACAATTCTTATATGACAACTGCTGGGGTGTCTGTCAAACAGTTGTACCACTGTGCCACTGCTAGACCAGTTAATGGGATGGTGTCCATATCCATGTGTTACCTGTGAATATGACCATGATACATGTTTGTCTTGTAAATCTAAGAGACCTATATAGGGCATGTGCATAGTAAAGTACTGTTGCAGATGTGTGTTGAACCGCATGTGATATACTGGATTAATAGCATTCAACTGTACAGTGTTCTGCTGGACAATAAGCACATTTGTAACTGATATCTGTAGTCACATACACATATACTTGTGTTATGTCAGCCAAAAGATTGGAAAGTCTTTTAGCCATGGCAATGTAACATAATAGCCTACTTATGACTGTTGGACATCTTCCAGGTTATCACAGTGATGTCAACGCCTGTGTAATCAACTTACTAATGTATAGTGCAGCTATATTAATACAGTATCAATACTGATTTCCCTTTTGTCATCCATTTATGTGTTCCATTGTCCAGATGTCCTGCTATGACAGGTTGAGAAGTATGATTGAGCAACAAGACTGTAAATACAGTGTGCCATACTAACATAGAACAGAAATGTATACCAGGTATCCCATGAGCACATGCCTGTATGCGTATTTTCAGCTGACAGGCACAAAACTAATAACATGGGTTTCAAGCAGTCAGGTACATAGGGTGTGCATGTTGCACATATGTCTAATAGTGTCAGTGCATACAACAGACATAAATATGTACAGCTACTGGTTGTTGCATTGCCCTGACACTGACAGGGGTACTAGAGTAGGCATAATTATCAGGTAGTTATTGGAGAAGTGTCCAAATGTGTTATGACCCTCTGTCCATGCCTATCACTAACAGCTATATCAACACCTAAATACAGTGGATATCAGAAGTGTACACAACCCTGTTGGAATGCCAGGTTTGTGTGATGCATGACAAAGAGACCACAGAAAATAATTTCAAAATGTTTCTTACCTTGAATGTGACCATTTACCTCTGCAATTACATTGAAAAACAAACAAAGGTGTTTCTAGGAATGTGAGCAACTATTGCCAAGTGAAGATGTGCCATGATGTTAGAGTCCAAACCAAGATGAATGAATGCTGTAACCATCTCAAGAGGTGCATACACAATATATCAGTTTGAGTGTGTGAACACTCATTCAGCTGTCTTATTGTACTGATTATTATTTCCAATGTTTTCACAGACCAGATTGTTATGTTTTCAATTGAATTGCATAGGCTATAGGTCACATTAAAGGTGGAAATTGTTTTGAAATGAGTTATTGTGGTGTCATGTTTCAGTTGGACAAATACCAGGCATTGTAACAGGGGTGTGTATAGTTTATATCCACTGTAGCTATATGGACTCAACAGTACATGACCTGTATAACCAGCCTGCACCAAAGTAGAGTAATCCCCTTTGGTGGACAGCAGCAACACACAAACCACATAATAGGTTGCTATATTGGCTGTACAGGAACACATAGGTGCAGGCAACAACTTGGAAGCAAGTCCACCTCTATCTGAGTAAGCATGTAAGTTCACAGGTGATTTCCTGTAAGGCTGACTATGACTACAAATCAGACATATCCACGCCACCAATGGCATTTGCAACAGTGTCTTCACATATGTTGTCACTCTCAGAAGCAACAACACAATTCACCCTGTACTGGGGGTTAAGCACACCTCATACACAAATGCCATGGATATAGGCAACCTGCATCAAACAGGTTAGGTGGGAACATTGCCACCCTGTCCACCCCAGTTGTATAGGGGGATATGCACATCAACCACACTTCTCTCCTCAGTAATAGTGAGCATATACATATTGCCTACTGATGGCAGCAACAGCAAATCTCCATGGGGCATAATAACATCACTGCCTGCCTCCTACATGAACTCGGGAATGTGCTCACAGCTCCATCACACACCACAGTCAAACATAGACCTGCCACCATCCACACACCATCCACATGGAAGATGGCTACTGTCATTTCCCTACACAGAAATGAATGGAGAATAGAGGATTATGCAATTAAGTGTCTAACACTGGGGGGGAATAAGATCACTCAGGGCCCGGAGTATAACGCAAGCTGCTATAGCCATGATAGACTGGAGGGTTATGATGTAGTTTGAATAATTTGCAAGTAATACCCACTGTTGATGTGCAATTTGACAACCGTATGAGGTCCTGTGACCTTTTTTCTTGTTTATGTCTTCCAGGTAACATGCAGAGGCCTCGCCTACCAGCATTCCCTGTTGGGGAAACAGACATCATCACCCAATATGTGATTGAACATTATGCCCTGTTATTCGGATGGAGGGCACAAGATGTGTGAGAGAGAACTGCCCTGTGGAGCAATCTGGTCCACAGGGTAAATGATGTCTGCCTTCACAGAAGAACTTATGAGCAGGTGTGGCATTGGGCCACCGATCTCATCTGCCATGCCATCAACAGACTGCTGCTGTAGTGAGGGACTGGCTATCCACAGGTGGGGGCCAGCCATCCAGCCCCCACTGACACCTACCAAGGAGCTCCTCACCAACCTTGTGGCACCCGCCCAATGCACAAGCCATGAAGCTGAGGAAAGCATTGTGGAGGTGGGTTGCACCCACACACACTGGACAATGAGCGTGCAGGTAAGGCCCCAATGCACATTACTAGAACACTGTTGCTTATCCATTTCTGTCTATATACAATCTACATGCTTATGTCAGTTGAGATAGTAGGTCTTGCCTGTGTTTAGTAATGCACAGACGTGTACATCTATGGTGATGGCCAGCATATCTTGTAGTATTGGGGGTTATACTGTTAATGTGCTGATATGCTGCTTCCACCCTGTACCAAGGCCACATCAGTGGCTACTGACATTACCTCTGTATCACAACTATTTAGATGCCTCTGTATACAACTGGGACAGCAGCCTGTAGCTAGTGAGTATGGAATTGTTTTGTTAAGGTTTGCCAATGCACCGGCCATGTTAAGCCCATGCTATTTGCCATGCACACATTTATCAGACCTACCCATAATGCGTGATGTACAAGTACAGTTTTGTTGGTGTTAACTGCACTGCATCACAGTGGTCACCATGGTGTCATATCTGAGGGATATGTAAGATTCCTGCAGTATAACTCACAGCCTGTCAGTGTAAGATGTGTGAACAGAGACAAACCAAGTGGTGAGACAAATGGGCTACAGTAGGGACATGTATGAAACATTACCCATATACAGTGGATACAACAGTGTACACACACACCTATTAAGATGGCAACTGTTCATGATATATACAATGACAGACCACAATAATACATTCCACACATTTTACAACTTGTAATGTGATTCTAAAATTAACAATTAATGTGTAAAATAGCGTATTTTGCTAGTGCAACAAATATGGGGTATACACACCTTACAAAACACTGGAAGCATATGTGTGCACACACTCAAAATAACATATTGTGGAGGCAGCTTGTGATGTACTGACAGCATTCACACTACTGGACTACAGGGCCTCAATGTCACTCCAAGTAATGGTCTGCTGTCTGAGAAGTATGTTAATGATATTTCCTCAGTTGTCTGCAACAGAAGCAGCCATGGCTTGCACACATTTTATTTTTATTTATTTATTTTACATTTGTTGACCAGGATAGTCCGACTGGATGCATGTCCATTTTCAGTGGAGGCCCAGGGAGAAAAGCTCCAAGGGTAAGCAGATACAGCATTACATAATACCAGCATTACCTATTACAAACAGACTATTTACAGTGATTACATAAGTACGCAAGTTAAACAAGTTCCACAGGTTATACTTAATCCTGGAGTCAGGATTAAATTAAATTACACAGTAAGCTGGTTAACAGATTTTTAAACATTCTAGAGAGAGTTAGCCAGGCTTGAGACATTGACATAGCCAGTTAAGTGCCAAATGTTGTTTGAGTCTAGTTTTAAATTTACCTAAGGTAGAAAGTAATGTAATATCAGCTGGAAGAGAGTTCCAGGGTCTACTTACAGTGTTTGCAAACAGAGAGTCACTGGCTGTGTTATTAATTTTGCTAGTCTGAATTAGTAGTTTGTTAGAGGATCGAAGAGGTCTAGGATTGTTATAGGGGGTGATAATATTTTTAAGTGCAGGAGTATTGTCCGGATTATAGAGGATTTTATAGACCATAATCAGTTGGTTATACTGGATTAGGCTGGGTAGTTCAAGCCACCCAAGCTGATTTAGATTGATGCAATGATGTGTCCTAAAAGGCAGCCCAGTGGCAAACTTGGCAATGTGGTTGTAGCATATTGAGAGTTTGTTAAGGACAGTCTTGTTTAAATTCAAGAGTAGAGGGGATGCATACAGAAGGGTTGAAAGAAGGTGAGAGCGAGCTATGTCAATTTTAGCTGGAGGGGTTAGGAAGGCTTTTATTCTGTAAAGTGACCCTAGTTTTTTTTATCTTACAAAGCATCAAAAGGGATTCCATATCTGAAATGTAGCAGTTAGGAGTAGGGAAACAAATACCTTACCATTGCATATACCATGGAAAACAGTGCAGACAGTGATCTAGTGGTTTATTAAATATGGGACAACAGTGATGTTGAAAAAAATAGATGCCCATCCAAAAAAGATGACAAAACATGTAGAAGACTGTTCAGGGATGCTGCCAGTAGACATGCAGCAACACTGAGGGAGTTGCAGGAATATCTAGCAAGTACTACCTGTATAGTAACTGTGGCAACAATCCCCTGGATTCTGCATAAGTGTGGCCTATGGGGTAGGGTAAGTAGACGGAAGATTTTCCCCACAAGAAGCACCATCCAGGGCTGTGTACAGGTAGCAAAAGCATAACATCAGGTCTCCCAAAGGCATGTGTTGCAATGTGTAATGATCTCATGACACCAAGGTTCAAACCTACAGACAGTATTCATAGAGATATGTGTGGTGCACAAGCAACACCTCACTTCACCTCAGGGCCACCATCTCCAACTTGAAGATTGCTTGTGCCAGTGTACACCCTTAGGGTTGTTGTTCATTAGCTGGAACTAGGCTTGTAGACATGGTGGAGGGGATTCTGAACACTGGAAAATAACAGTCACATGTGGCTCACAGTTGTCAAGCATCTGCAATAAGGCTGAGGGTGGGGATGGGTTTCAGCTTCAAATACAACAGTGAACTGAAGCATACATCCAAACCCAGCTAAGAATGGCTATATCTGAACACTTTCAAGGTTATGAATTTGGCCAGACTTAACCCAGACTCAACAGCAATAGTAAAGCCCCTGTGTGACCTCCAAGGGCTGTGCACATGAGGTGGCCTTGCAATCTGGCAGAGTCAGGGGACCTTTGTAGGAAAGACAGACCAAATAATGCCAAGTCAAGATGTGCCATGCTAGTATACCCCTTACCAGGAATAGTAACTGCTGTAGTTCAATTAACAGGTTCTTCAACAAACCATTGGCTTAAGGGTGTTCACACTTATGCAACCCCCATATTGTACGCATCTCATTCAGTATCCTCATGAGTAACACATTTGTTTGATTCCAAATTGGATTGCACAGGTCATATGTCACATATCCGGTGTGTGTAATGTTTTCAAATGCAGTACTGTGGTCCCATTTGATACTCATAGAAGAGGCTGGCATGTCAACAGGTGTGTGTACTCTCCTAATATCCACATTAAGCTTTGAAGGTCGTTGCTGTAACTGGATTTTATTGCACATACATGCACTGCTGATGATGAGATCTGCAAATCAAATGTCAGTCATCAATTAGTGACATCCATCCTCATATCATCCCAGTTATGTGTCAGACAAACACATAGGGGTTGTGAGGAACAGAGCAAGCATAACTGCCAGACATCTACACATTCAGAAATTATTTGTACAGTTGTGAGGTATGGTCTACAGTAGATGCCAGCGTGCTATACAGGTGCACAGCAATAATGTCGACTTGGGTGCGGTGTGTTCCAGGGGAAGGGTCATCACCTACTAACACAACTCATGCATCCCAGAAATGTATATTGTTAGTAACAGGGATTAAGAATGGCTGCAATGCATGATGTTGAGTGCCATGTGTCATGCATGTCAACTGTTGGGTAATGTGAGGTCTGTGTAATCTCTTTGTGCCACCTCACCTGTAAGTGTGTGTGTGTGTGTGTGTGTGTGTGTGTGTGTGTGTGTGTGTGTGTGTGTGTGTGTGTGTGTGTGTGTGTGTGTGTGTGTGTGTGTGTGTGTGTGTGTGTGTGTGTGTGTGTGTGTGTGTGTGTGTGTGTGTGTGTGTGTGTGAGTGTGTGTGTGTGTAAGCAAACCACAATGTACAGGTATTAATTTACATATACTGTCTTCCACTCACAGGTGGAGATGGAGATCAGGGGTCCCTCCCATGGAGAAACTGATGTCAGTGTCTCTGCAGACTCTGACAATGATGATAGGCATAATGAGGCACAGGCAGGGTTTTCAGGGGCTGAGTCTGTGCCATTGGTTAGCATCCCACTTTTTTTCCACCTCATCACCACACATAGTCACAATGCCCACTCATATCCCATCACAAGTGGCCATAGATGTGGGGCAGTTGGCAGGTGGTGGCCTGGGATAGGAAAGTGTGATGACTATGGCCAGTGTATCTGTAGGCACCAGCCATAGCTGGGTAACAGGTGAGGTCTCACACAGGTGGATGGACAGGTGTGCTCATAGGAGGACTGCTGCCCATCATGCCCCTGCCACAAGTGCCATAGCAGGTTTCACCAAACACATGTTTTGGACCATCATGGAGGCACAGGCACATATAGAACATTACACCAGAGATGGTCTGAGGCTCCAGTGGGCTACTGTACCTGCTGTAAGTGACAACATCCGTGATCTTGCAGATGTCCACCGTTATTATGTGGAGGTCATGGATAGACAGTTGGGTGAGATGGTGGCAATTATTAACCGGGGGACATCTGTGCTAGAGCATATTGTGGGAGTAGGGCATTGGCCACTTGGATGTGGGACAGCACCACGAACAGGTGAAAGTCTAAGTGGCTGTGCAACATCTCACTCCCACTTCTGTAGTGGCAGTACCAGCAGCTCCAATGCAGGGGGCAGTGTTGTCCACACCATGACACAGCAGGCTGTAGGCATGTGGTCCTGGCCAGTCCCAACAGGGATGCAGATCCAGCAGACAATTGTCAACATCAGGGGAGAGTACCATATCTGACCTTCTATCTGGTGATGCCCGTGCAACCCCTGGCGGCCCAGTTCCCATGTCTGTGGCCATACCCAGTGAACTGTATACCCTGCCATGTACAGTCCACAGCTGTCTAACATACCCCTGTATAGGGCAGCCACATGGCAGAACTGTTTGCATCCATGCACATACACATCACAGTCACAGCTAGGGCACCTCCATACATATACCCACCACATCTGCAGGGCCCATTTAATAAACAACCCCCTAACCCACACACATGATGTCAAACAAATGGCTCAGCCTAGGCCTCTGGCAAACCCACACCACAACCTGTGCATATGATGATACCTGTGCCAAATCCCTGTCATCCGTACCATTGATACAGGGACATGCTAATATGGTTCTGATGCACAGAGTGAATGTATTACAGTTTAGTAATGTAATGCTGTTTAGAGTGTCTGCTGGCATGTTTAATGCTTACACATTAGAATGTTTAGCTGTCGAGCCATGATGCATTATTGCTGGTCTTAACACTGACAAAATGTGGTCTCCATAATGTTTTCTGTTTTAGTTCTAGGTGTTTGTGTGTCAGGAGGATGTTGGCCTGCTGTCCTTTCCTACAGGGGGTGTGGCAGTGTGGTAACACATTGACTGTGTCATATCCAGGGTACAGCTGAACACAAGTAACAGGTCTGTGCATCAGTTATTGCATGTGCCACATGCCTGATAGGTCTGAGGGGTGTATACAGGTAAGTGCATGGTGGCTGATGTAAGCGGCTCTTGTACAGTGGACAATGGTAAGTCTACTGGGTGGCACACACCAAACGTTTGTGAATAACACACAAACAGAGGTTTTTGTGTTGATGCAACAGACAGAGTACTGTTCACATGGATGTACTTCACTTGGCAGAGAACTCATTTTTGCAAATGTAACTCCACCAAGACCGAATTGCCAAAACCTCAAATCCCTAAATAATCAGTCCACCAAATTTAATTTCACTGAAAATAGTAGTGGCAGGGTATATATCCTGTTCCCCACTGTAGTACAATCCTGGAGTTGGTATAAATAGTTGTGATGGTGTGGGGGCACAGCCCCCCACATTGGAGGGTGTGGGATGGCATAGACTCACACCTAGTTAGATTAATAACTACATATCCTCTTAACATAGACTCAACAGTATAACAGCACACTACGTGTGGGGAAACGCACAACACTACCCCCAATGTGGGGGGGCTATACCCGCAACGACCACCACCAACTCTCTCTCTCTCTATATATATATATATATATATATATATATATATATATATATATATATATATATATATATACTAACTCCAATATCACTGTACGGCTGTACTGTGGGGAAAAGGTCATTTATACTGCCACTACTAGTTTTGGTGAAATGAAATTCCACAAGATGATTCATTTGCAATTTTAGCTTTTGCCAATTTGGTCTCAGTCAAATGAACACCTGGGAAATGTTTTTTTCTGCAAACTGAAGTAGATCTATTCACACACACGCACACACACACACACACACACACACACACACACAAACACACACTTGCCAACAATGAGATTAGAACCCTTATCTATGTAGTTATTGCTACTAATGTGTTCTGCCTTAATTGCACACACTACCAAGCTTGCAGAGTGAGGTGTGTTCCGAGGTTTCTGTAAAGTGAACAACATCACCAGGCCTTGTACTGTATGGCAATGGGGGATGTACTGGGTGTGAATGGACACAACATACTATAACATAGACATATACACATTGGCAAACACATACAGTCATACACACATATGACACACCTGGGTTTAGCAGCCCTGACTATCCTGTCAGTCAGGGCATACTGTTACATAGTCCATGCACACAACACAGGCCTTATTGGGCTGAAGATTGTTGTCAGATAATTGTGAGATTAATGGAGACAGCAGACCACATAAGTGGATTTTGAGACATGTAGTGGGAGTGTCACTGGCTAAAATGTGAGCGCCACCCTCCAAATGGACATAGTACTCACTCAAACACAGGATACTGTACTGACAGACAAATGTTCATAGATTTGGGCTTCCTCAGATTAGAACCTCTGGCTATGTAGCTGTTGCTATGACAGTGACATGCATTCACTGCATGCAACACAGACTGCAAGGTGATGACTGTTCCATGGCTCCTGTACTGTGGCCAACATCACCAGCCCTTATACAGTATGGCAATGTGCAGTGTGTGTGGAGACTAAGCCCTGAAAAAATGGCCTTAATCACTCTGTATCCAACAGTCCTTGTTCTGCCTGGCAACAAAATAAACAGCCCTTGCAGGTCATGAACACAGGACACTACACACCATACACAAAGTAATTTACCAGTAAGCCATCTCAGATGCATGGTTTTAGGATGTTTTCTCAAACATGCAATACTTTACAGCCAGTTTACAATAAGGAAGAAACACTGTGCAATTAGGAAGGATTGGTATCTACAAATATATATATATATCTATATATATATATATATATATATATATATATATATATATATAAAACATATACATAGAGAGAGATAGATATGTATGGAGATACATATATGTGTATAACAATATATAGAGATATTACCAAAATTCTGAGGTGTGTGTGTGTGTGTGTGTGTGTGTGTGTGTGTGTGTGTGTGTGTGTGTGTGTGTGTATATATATATATATATATATATATATATATATATATATATATATATATATACGCATACATGTCTCAAAATGCCCATGCAAACATATGCTGCTGATAGACTATACACAACTGGGGCAGCATGCACAGCTGGATACAAAAGGACCCATGACACTCACATTTGCCCCGCACCCACAGTCCAAATAAATACGTGAACAGTACACTGCTACAAAATCATGATAGGCATACAATGGCCAGACGTACAACCTCTTAGCAAAACAACTAAAATGACTGACCATGGCAAGGAGAAATACAACCATCCAGTAATTCTCAAACTGTCATACAACCCTTCATATGCCTCATCCTTAGCCTTTGCCACACCTCTCTTTGCCATGTACCTCATCTCCTCACACTCCTGTCTACTTTCCTCATCTCTCTGACAGCCACACTCTTTCTTCCCCATTGTCTTTCTCTGTATACTGTCTTGTACTTCCTCAGTCCAGCACCAGGTCTCCTTGTGCTACTTGCTCCATCCACATGTCACACCAAGCACCTTTCTAGCCATCTCCCTTAGTAATACTGCTGTACTTCACCAGATATGTGGTAAATTGACAGTGCCACCCATTGTATGTCTTAATTCTTCCTTGAACTCCACCTCACAATAACCCTTTTTCAATTCACACCATGTGATCCTTACTGCTGAACTTACACTCCCCCTCTTCTTGATCACCATCATCCTGCAGACCAACATTTTCTGCTGCCTAAATGCACTTTCCCCTTCACCACTTTACAGTCTCCAATCTCCTTCAAACTGGCCCTCCTATATTGAATATTTTCCACCTGTGTGCATCTTACTACAGTCTTGTAACTCACCCTATGATCCTCCCTCGTGTTATAGTACATATTCATCACATCCATTTCCATCTGTTTTGCAGCCATCTAACTGTTTGCATTCCTTTTAACACCATGCATTCCAATCACTTCCACAGACCCTCTGTTTCCTTCAGCAACATGCCCATTGACATCTGCTGCAATGACCACTCTGTCACCCTTGGGTATAGTCATCACCACATCATACAAATGACTTCACATTTCTCTTTGTCATCCATCACACAACCAACTTGTGTAACATATGTGCCCCTGCCAAACTTGGGGCACACACCCCAGTACAACACCTGTGTACAGAGGCCAGAATGCTGGAGGTGGGTGGCACCCACACAATGGCGAGAGAGTATGCAGGTAAAGGCCCAGTGGGTATTAGAACGCTAATGTATCAGACATACATGTATCTGTATTGTATCTATATCTATATGTCAGGTCCGATTGCAGTTGTGGATGGGGTTTTCTAATCCACAGAGGTGCACATCTATGGTGAGGACAAAACATTGTGCATTATTGGAGTTAATACTGTAAATGTGCAGACATACTGCATCCATCCTGTACTAAGGCCACATGTGAGTCTGCTGACAATACCACCCACTCACAACTACCTAGGACCCTCTGGTCTGCATATGGGACAGCAGCCTGAAGCTGGTGAGTATGACATTGATCTGTTGTTACCTGGCAATACCCAAGGCATGTGAAGGGCATGCAATTTACCATGCACACAACTATCAGTAATAGCTATATTCCTTTATATAATAGCTATATTGCTTTATGTGCATGTTCACTTGTGGTGGTGTTAACTGCATTGCATCATAGTGGTCACCACTGGGGCCTATCTGATATGAATTCAACTTTCCTATAGTATACCTCAAAACTTGTCATTGCCAAGATGTCTGGACAGATGCCAGCAAAATGGGCTGGACAAACGGCCTAAGGTAGAGACATTTGTGACACATTAGTGGTATACAGTGTATATACATTGTGTACACACCCCTGTTAAGATGCAAGATGTTCCTGTTACATTCAAATAAGGACAACAATATTTATTTTATTTATTTTTATTTTATATTTGTTAACAGGGAAAGTCCGACTTGGAACGAGCCAATTTTCAGCGGAGGCCTGGGCAGAAATTCTCCAGACACATGTCTTTATAACATGGGAGGAAACCGGAGCATCTGGAAGAAACCCACACGAATGCAGGGAGGACATACAGACTCTCCATAGAAGGCACTCCAGCCGAGAATCAAACCAGAGCACCTCTTGCTGTGAGGTAACAACGTTACAGCTGCACCACTGCATCATCCAATATGTCCAATATGTCAGCTTACACCTCTTCCAACCTTTAATGTGACTAATAACATGAACATTTCACTTGTAAAAGCAAGCATCTGGACTCATGTATTGCACCTACAAGGCTGGCCACCTGTGAAGGTGGCAGACGTCATATCAGCTTGATGTTTCAGTCAGGTATGATACCTCATGCTTCCCTATGTGCCAATACACTCACTGTGGCCTATTTGGCTACAATATCACATACATGGGCATTGTTATGGCACACAGACCACTTTCAAACATGTATAGGTTGCAAACATCTGGATATTCCAGACACATCTGTACAGTGGCATGTACAATGGTTTAACTTGCTGCATGTGAGGCAGATGCTGTTACCACACTATGTAAAGTAATGGCAGTGGGGGGTGGTCACTAGCCATGTATGGTACACATATCAAAATGGTTTAAGCCACACAACATATGATCTTCACACACAAACAGTTGCCAGTATTGGAATAAGACCTCTTGCCTATCTAGTCAGTGCTACTATAGTGCTACACAAATGCAATTATCAGATGTGCCACAGAGCTTATACATTTTCAGTTAGTCCAAAGGTACTTTTAAGGTGGATGCCGTCAACAGGACTACTAAATTAGAGTGAGGTGAAGTGTAAAGGGTAGTACACTGGTCAAAAATGGATTCCCACACAAACAGATCCAAACTGTTGCCAGTAGTGAGATTAGAACTCCTGCCTATCTAGCTATTTTTACTATAGTACTACCCAGTTATCAGATATGTCATAGAACTTATACATGTTCACTTGTTCCAAATGTACTTCTAAGGTGGATGGCATCAACAGGACTACTATATTAAGGCAATGGGAAGTGTGAAGGGTAGTACACAAGTCAAAAATGGTATAAGCCAGACAGTACATGATTCATACATGCACAATCACACACACACACACACACACACACACACACACACACACACACACACACACACACACACACACACACTTGCACAATTGCCAGTATTGGGATTAGAACTCCTGCCTATCTAGTTATGTCTACTATAGTGTTATGCAGTTACCACACATGCTACAGAGCTTACTGAGTTTTCAAATGGCCAAAGCTGCTGATAACTGCACAGCTGAGGTAAAGTATTACAGGTGGCAGAAAGTCTGCATTCAGTTCCACCCTTACATCATGCCAGTTCTTTCTGTCTTGCCCTTTAAAAAGCATTATGGCTTGCCACTTCACCAGGTTATTGTACCAATAAGTATGGCACACCTGTGAGCCATCAGCAGTATTCATTCACCACAGAAGTAGCTCCAGTACTTACTAGTTATATCCACCCCCTCCTGGCATGATTGAAGGGCAGTTTTCTGTGCTTTCACCCATTAACCTGGTGCACTTGTCCATTCTGGGACACTATTGCAACTGCCTCATGTACACAGACAACCCTCCCCTCTAAACTCCAAACACTCAGAGATGTGAGCGGTACCCATATATACCCAATGTGGACATATGCACTCTCCAAAAAAGACTGGACTAGCAGGTTGAGGATAAGATCAACACCTTCACCACATCATATGGAACACATAGCTAACTATGACACCTACTTTGACAGCCATGACATGCAGTGAAAAGCCACACACACACACACACACACACACACACACACACACACACACACACACACACACACACACACACACACACACACACACACACACACACACCTTCACAAAGGCACTCAATGTACATTTACCCAAACAGCACACACCAGCAAGACAGACAACCACTCAGACACCACGACATGGCACATGCCAAGGGACAATTATTAAACCTACACAGTGTGTCCCTCAACCTAAGCTCCTAAGGCTAACCACCTTGCACAATACAGTGATTATGGTTAACTCAGTACTGAGGCACACACATATCCCACTCACTAAGTTTAATATGGAACAGATAACAGACAAATATCTATCACATGCCAGCATCCAACACATGACACAGCCAGTCATGGCACTCCACAACAACTATGAGTATCACTCTGTATCCATGTGGGTGTGAATGACCTGGGATACATCACCCTGGTCTACATGACAAGAGACATGGTTGAACTCTCTGATCATGTGGTCCAGGCAGGTGTGACAGTAGCCCTGAGCAGTATACTGCCATCACCCAGAATGATGCTGCGGTACCATCAACAGATGATTGCCTGCAACATTGGCTTACATGTTTTTGTGTAATTCTCAGTGGATCCAGTATCTGTCTGCTTGGGATAACATGATTGACAGAACTCAATGACTTGCCACAGATGTCCTTCATCTGCCAATGCTGGGTGCCTAGGTACTGATTAAGTGTCTTCTCACCCCTATAATGCCTTATTAGGCAGTGTTCCTAATGTTATTACCACTATAACAGCTAGACATATATGCAATCTGAGGGTCATGCTGCTCAACAGTAGATATCTAACTGTCAGGATGCAGTCACTCAAAACACTCATTGGAGTGGGAGACATTAACATTTCTGCTGTAATGGAGAGCTGGTTGACAGCAGCAGACAGCAGACCTGCAGTTGTTGTGTCTTTCGGCTTTTCCAGGTTAGGGGTTGCCACAGCGGAACTTCGGTCCGCTAATGATTGGTAGTTGATTTTTATGTGCCGATTTACCAGCCCTGATGCACAATCTTCAACGAAGGCATGCCCATTCACGCATGTCTCCATGCAGAAGGCGCACTAGCTGAGAATCGAACCGGACAGCGTCTTACTGTGAGGTGACAATGCTACCGCAGTACCACCCCCACAGGTATCAGGCTATAATGCATTCCACAGCTGTCAGCCCCACATTCATTATGGATAGGAACACCTCCAGACTAGTATCCCAGCATAATGCATTGGACATACTTCCAGTACAACTGCCTTGGGGTAATAGTGCAATCCAGACTATACCCTGCTATGGGTCCACATCTATGTCTGTAGATTGTCAATGCACATTCCTTAACACTCTGCCATCTATGAAGGTCTAACGCAACACTGACATAGTATGAGACTTCAACTACCCCTGCCATACCTGGGGAAAGTAGCCAAGCACCAGTACAGTGGCCCAACACTTCCTGGGATTCAACATTTTCAATGCCCTGGACCAGCTCATACTGACGTCTGGTAGAGGATGCAATGGGTCTATATTAGATCAATGAAAACATAAATGTTCGAATCTGTAAAGGTCGACCTTTATAGAGCGAACATTTACAGGTTCTAAAATCTTTAAAAATAAAAAAAAACTAAGTAATAAAAACAAAAAACAAAAGGTGTAAGCAGGGGGGCAAGCCCCCCTGCAGCCCCACATCCCCCTACTTAAATATACCAACTCCAAGTTCATGCTACAATGTAGTGAAGGGGAATTTTCCCATTTCTGCCCTGAAGTGCACTGATGTGCGATCTCGGAGTCGGTATATTTTAGTAGCGGGGGGGTGTGGGGGTGCAGGGGGGGCTTGCCCCCCTGCTAAAACCCTTTTCTTTATTTTTGTTATGTTTATTTTGTTTTTATTACATTTTTGAACATTTAAATGTTCGATCTCTAAAGGTCAACCTATAGAGATTCGAACATTTAAACGTTTGTTGATGTAATATAGACCCGATGCAATAACCTTGACCTGTGTTGACTACTTAAATATGGGACTGTTGCTCATCCACAGTTGTCAAATCCCCTACCTGGTGAGATACACACAGGCTGTAATCAACATGGAACTCAACATGTCAGCCACACCCCCCACAAAGGTAACCACCTTGTAAAACTTCTCCAAAGCTGACTTTGCGGCCATAAAAACAGGGCTGGATGATTTCACTGCGTCCATGGCAATGGGAAATAGCTGCATGACTGTTGAATCATGCACATATGCACTGTACAAAGAGCTACATAAATGCATGGTACTAGCCATAGCCAACAGAACCAAGACACTGTCCCCCAAACACTGGGAGACAATGTGATGGTCCCCTGCCATTACTAAAGTGTACAACAGAAGGAGGACACCATTGCTTAGAAAGATGGTGTCCCATGACTGTTGAACTCCCTTATAAGCATCAGACACAATTTGGGATCCCTCATGGAATCCCCTACAGGCATTTATGAAGGCAGACATGCAGCAGACACTGATGAAAATCACAAAAGCCTTTTCACACACACACACACACACACACACACACACACACACACACACACACACACACACACACACACACACACACACACACACACACACACACATATATGCACACACTTTTACATTTGCCAGGGCTGAGATTAAAACTCCTAACTTAACTAGCTATTTTCACTATTTTGTTATGCAGTTATCACAAGCACCACAGAGATTATAGGGCTGAGGTCTCTCGGAAGGCACTTCTAAGATGACTGATATCTGCAGGACTGCTAAAGTGGGGAAAGGGGAGGAGTACTGGATTTGAATGGACCCAATAGCTTTTAGTTGTGAACACACAAACATAAACCTTTACATTTGCCAAGACTGAGATTAGAACTCCTACCTATCTAGTTATTTGCACCATCTTGTTATGCAGTTGTTGCACATGCCACAGAGCTTATGGGGCTGAGACTTGATGGAAGTCACTTCTAAGATGACTGATATCTGCAGGACTGCTAAAGTGGGGAAAGGGGAGGTGTACTGAGTTTGAATGGACCCAAAACCATTTAGATGTGAATACACACACAAGCACACATGCACACACACATGCACACACGCGCACACATACACACACACACACACACACACACACACACACACACACACACACACACACACACACACACACACACTTTTACATTTTATATTGTTATGCAGTTATCGTACATGCCACGGAGCCTATGGGGCTTAGGCCTGATTGAAGGCACATTAAAATGACTGATATCTGCAGGGCTGCTAAAGTGGAGAAAGTGGAGATGTACTGGGTTTGAATGGATCCAAAAGCTTTTAGTTGTGAACACACACACACACACACACACACACACACACACACACACACACACACACACACACACACACAAACTTTTACATTTGCCAGGACTTAGAATAAACCTCCTACCTAACTAGTTATTTGTACTATCTTGTTAGGCAGCTATCACATGTGCCACAGAGCTGAGACTAAAATAAGTGACTGCTATGTTGGCAGACATCTTCAGGACTGCTAAGGTGGGGCAATGGAAAGTGCACTGGGTGGGGAAGGCCTGTTCATTCCTAGATCCTACTGACATTTCTCTAAGTGTATGAGCATGCCCAGTGTGACCTTCTACATTACTTGTGGGACTCCATTCCAAGGATTGTTGTACTCCATTCCTGTTTGTTTTGTGCTAGAGCCATACCTGTCAACCTGTTGGTGAAGGATATTTGGAGATAGCCAATCAAAATGTGGGGACAATAGGCCATGCAATGATTGTGACAATTTCTCTCAGTAATATATGGGTTGTAAGGGTTACAGCGCTGGTTTTAGCAGACATTTGTCATATATGCCATTTGACACTGTCATGTACTGTTTCAGTACCTGGTGTCATACCTCCTCAAATCATCACAGTGATTTACCAAAGGAATACATGATGGATGATGCACACACTAGGTTTATGGCCAAATGCTATGCATTATTGCACTATCCTGCCTGTTGAGGGGTGTATCTACAAGCACTTGATTGCTGGTGCTGTGGAAATGGTCCAGCACCTTGGGGATATATTACAATGGTAGAATCTCTGTTCATTTATGTTCTGGCCTAGTCTGATTTGCAGTCCACAGTTGGGTAATATAAGTCAGACAGGATCAGGGTGAAAGGCAGACTCCAGATATATTTGTATGGGAGGGTCTATATTAGAAGACTGAAGATGCATTCTTTCGAGTGCGTCTTGGTCGAACTTAAAAGGCTGAAAATGCAAAATATCGAAGCAGCTGTTAAGAAAATTGTTTCCCTGGGAAAGAATTTGCTTGGCCTCTTCGGTACTTTGCCATTTTTGGCACTGTAGTGTGGTCTCGGAGTTGGTATATTTAAGTAGGGTGGTGTGGGGTGAAGCCCGCCAGTTAATATAATGTTTGAAATTGATTTTTATTTTTTTTTTTGTTGGAAGAGTGATTTTTTCCCTTGGAAAAAAATCGCTGTTCTGACACTTTGACATTGTAAGCTTTCGCTTACATAGGATCAATCAATCACTGTTCACTTTTTTAAACATTCAGTGATTTAGAATAGACACGTAGGGGATAGGATATGTGGAGTGCGTGTGTCTTGTGCAGATATATATGGCTGTAGCTACCAGTCCTTTGCACTGGGCTCTCCTCAATGGTTGCCTGCACTTGGAGGGTCTTGTGTGTGTCAGACAACCAGCATGGAGGTGTGTGTTTGTCATAGATATATGTATGGCCTACCTCATTTTGCTTGGATGGACACATGTTGGGGTCAGGAAGTTGCATAGGATGAGGGGTCAGGGAGAGGTGTGTTACTCCCCATGGCTCTGGGTGCGGACATGTCACCATCTTTCAGGGTTAGGCCTGCCTGCAATGAGTGCATTCCCATGTTTACACTCCAAGCCCTGTGTGACTGTATGGAACATCCCAGAATGTCCACATCCATGACTCATATATCTTGTTGGTTACCCAAACAAGTATATTTTTCCACCACAAGTGTTTTGGAAGTTACTCAGCTTTGAAGTCAAATATTGCAGACAGTTGACATTGTAGTTACAGACATTGTCCCCATCACACATTCCTCGCTACTAAAAATCATTCCATCAACATTTTAACATTATTAGAGCAGTATTTCACAGGTGTCCTTCTCTTTGGACCTTCATCACCCCATTATTCATTGCTTTGTCCCAATTTCTGGCTCCTTGAGGCTGGCAGGTTTGCTCCTAGCAGTTGTCAGCATGGCCTTTCTATGCGTTTTGTGGACTGTGTTATGTTGGTGTTGTGGACCCCATGATGCTCCCTAAATGGCACTGTGGGTGGGGCATAAGCATTTGACAGAAGCATTCTGAAGATCATATGTTCCCAGGCTGCCGGCAGGAGACAACCTTGCTTTCTCTTACTATTGTGCCATCAGTCTGGGTGACATCTAGATGCTGCTTAAGTCTAAGTACATGTTACTGCATTTCTATGGAACTATGGGGGGTGACATGACTGTACACGTTACACATCTGCACAGTCTGTAATGATATTTGCTTAACGTTTTGGTCCCATGTAGCATGGTGGCATGCCCTAGCTTTTGGACTATGGGCTTAACAGTATCAACCACAGGTCAGATTGTTCTGGCATAGACATGTGTAGTTTCAGACATCTTAGCTTTCAAAGCCATACTGCCACTGCTAGACTTGGTGTGATATCACTGTGTAAGAGTCTGTGGGTGGGGATTTCATGGGTTTTGCCATGTGGTGGCCTCTGCCAGGCATTTCTGTATGGTTGTGTACAGCTGCTCTGCTATGTGGGGTTGGTGGTGGGTATGGGACCCTCACTTTGACATCCATGCATGTGACCTACGACCCCCAAGTTATTTTGCTCACGACATATACTGCAGTGCTATTTGTCAACTAGGGTGGTACTGCATGATGTGGGTAGGGCAGTACTGGGGATACAGATCCTGCTGCCCCACATAGTTGTCAATTGTTTGCTGCTATCTCAGTTAACCACCCCATTCCCTTACATGTTTGATCAATACCATAGATATGCTATCAGAAATGTCCACCCCATTATTTTAATTTGTTACAGAGACTGGCTTACCTTGTGCATGCAGCAGTTGTGAGGGTGGTACTTGAGGGCTGACTATGTCAGATGCACACAATACACTGCTTATACATGGTCAGGTATAGGTGGTGTGATATTTGGCATTCATTTTACTATATGTGCAAGTCAGAGAGATAGAGAGAGAGAGAGAGAGAGAGAGAGTTCAGTTCCTAGAGTCCTACAGTGTCAGTGTATGTGCTATGCATTGCCTCTTTACCAAGGCCAAGGCATACTGGGCATGCCTCCATCTGCCTACAGGGGCAGGCTCAGGATGTTCCTCCTCTGAGTCACCCTGTGCGTGTAGAAGCCTTGGCAATGGTGGGGGGCTTTGTGGCCTTACCCATGTTGTTCCTGCTGCAGCTGTTTCCACAAGATCATATTGTGTAGCATGGCACATACTATGACCATGTGTGCACATGTGGCAGGAGAGTACTGCAAGGCTCCACCGGATATGTCAATTCAGCAGAACCGTGACTTCAGCATCCCAAACCCATGCTCTATAATGATCCTAGTTTGTGCATGTACCTCATTATGGCATTCTTGTATGTGTGTGTGTGTGTGTGTGTGTGTGTGTGTGTGTGTGTGTGTGTGAGTGTGTGCGTGTGTGTGCGTGTGTGTGTGTGCATTTCTGATGGATGCTATCATCCACAGCACCGTGACTTCAGCATTCCAAACCCATGCTCTATAATGATCCTAGTTTGTGCATGTACCTCATTATGGCATTCTTGTTTGTGTGTGTGTGTGTGTGTGTGTGTGTGTGTGTGTGTGTGTGTGCGTGTGTCTGCTTGCGTGCATTTCTGATGGATGCTATCATCCACAGCTCCAGTGCGTAGCCAGCATCCCCCACTAAATGGCCATACAGGATGTCCCCCCTAGCAAACCACTGATACAGCTGTGCAGAATGCCAGATGTGGGAGTGGTGATAGCTTCCACGGCCGCCAGGACACACATTCATGATAATGCTCTCGGGATTGCACGCAACCTGGCAGTTGATGGATTGGAATCCCTTGCAGTTTACATAGACGCTACCCTGGTCACCAGGTGGTGTTTTGAGGTGGATGTGCATGCAGTCTTTGGCACCCAGTAGCTCTGGGTAATCTGCTACACAGTGAAAGAGACACATATTGCCAGTCAGCTCCTCATAGGTGATGGGGAATTTAATGTGCTTCACGGCATGTGTTCGCATGGCATCCAGGAACTGATGGAGTATCCTGGATGCAGATGCCTGTGAGACCCCCATGATATCCCCAGTTGCTCTTTGGAAAGTACCTGTTGCTACTATTCTTAGAGCTACACATACCTTGGTATCCACTGGGATAGGTTCCCCTCTGTTTGTTCTGGATGTGAGGTGAGGCCGGCACAGCTCCACAATTTGTTGTAGTATGTCCCTGTCCACTCTGTAGCACTCTACTATCTCCAGATCATGTATTCCCTGGTAGGCTACCCTGGACCAGAACACTCTTCTCCTCCTCCTCATAAGTCTGGGGCAGTTGCCAGCATTGTCCTCTTCACCACCATCACCTTCTTCCACATACTGATGTATGAGAGCAACAACAGCCCCTAACATTTTGTTAGTTTTGTCAGGTAAAATTTCCCAGTCTGTGTACACAAGTGGTGTAGAGTTTGTGGGAAAAAACAGACTACAAGGTGTTTGCATAGTTTATAGTGGTGTGTTGCAGATGCTGCCTGTGTGATTGGCTGAGTATGATACATTCCACCTGCTTGCTCTATTACTTGTATTTGAGTGCCTCTTTTCTGTTATTTCCATATTTTCTGGCTCCACTTGCCATTTCCTGTATTTTTTTAATTTTGTGGTATAAATACCGGTGCATGCCATGCACACCTGTTTAGGCAAGTTAAACAAGGTTATAGAATCCCGGACACACCCCCTTGTTTACCTATGCACAGTGCTGCCATTTCCTGTGTTTTTTGGGGGGGTTGTTTAAGTCCCAGTGTGTGCCGCGCACATCTATTTAGCTAAGATAAACACATTTTAGCAGAACTGTCTCTCCCTGGATGCAAACACGCTATTCATTTCATGGTGTAAGACATTACATCCTCAGACACACCCCCTTGCTTAGCTGTGCTTAACTAAGCACAAACCCGGGCAACAATGCTCTCACACCCCCTTTTGATGTCATTTACTTCTCTTGCTTATACGGCCATATTAGAACACCTAAACAGTTAGGTGCAGTCTGACACTTAGAAGAAATTTGTGATTCAGTAAAATTCCCCTCATTTGCATACCCCACTGCCTTACTCCATAGTTACTGCACTCACACTGAACCTTTCCCCTTAACAACCACTGTTCCCTGGTATTGTTTTCCATTCTGCATGCTATTGACTATAATGGCAAAATGCAGATTTTCCTTAAAATTGCTTTTTCTCCTATTTTTTTTTATTTTAGGCACAATCCCATTTGCGAGCCGCTGCCCTAGGCTTAAACGGCTGAGATTGGCTAAACAAAAGTTTAATTTTATAAAATTTAAGCTGTTTTTCTTGCCAATGGCCATATATTTGGCCATTGGCATGCCTACTAAATATAATACATGCTTTCTTTCGAGCTGTCATGCCTCCATTTTGTAATTTACAGAAATGTATTCAGCTACTAGCTGAATACATTTCTGCTTTGCACACTGTACAAGCATGAATAACTGCCCGCTTCCTGGATCACTAATTCACCTCATTTGTATGGTTTTCACCAGCAAATGAGATAATTAGCATATAGCAGCGGTGTCCATGTTGGAATAGTGTAGGAGCACTCGTGCACGTCCTGGCGGCTTGATCCTGGATCGCTCGTCGGCCATATTGCATGCAGCAACTCTTACCCTATTCCTGCACTCTGTGCAGAGCTTGCTGAGTCCGTCTGTTAGTCTTCTAACAATATATACATAGCCTATTAATAGATAACCTGTACAAAAAAAACATAATATGTAGGAAGTACAATCTATGACATTGGTTGTTATAGTACTTATAAAATAAAATTATGGTTTCAGTTAGGAAAATAATGGCAGAAGAGTTAGTGATACAGAAAGATAGTGAGGCAGTTAAGAAAAGAGGCATTACAGACTGAGCAGTAGCTTAAGGATATGGTATAGAAACAGCGAAGGAGTTAGGAGAGACATTAGGGTCTTGTAGACTGTGAAGGAGTGAGATGCGACAGGAGAAGAAGCAAATTAAGTTAGTGTGGAAGAAGAAGAGGTGAGCATTAGGCTGGATTTATACAAGAGCAGAGCCATGTATTTTTGAAATGATTTTTAAACAGACTTTAAAGCATGTTAGGGCAGGCATATACCTTGTAGCAAGAGGTAGTGAATTCCATTGTTCAGAAACAGAATATGAATACAGAGAGTGACCTGTTTTTTGTGGGTTTTGAGATAGCTAAGAGATTTTTATCTTCTTTTATCTAATTAAAAGTAAACATATAAAATAAAAGGGTCTGAGTATATTATAAAGCAAATACATGCACTGTTTATTATTTACTGGGTGAGCTCTTTTCAGCCACTACTCAAGCCATGTGGCACAAAGCAAAAAATGCTTGTAACATTTGGCATGACATCAGCCCCTAAACATTGTACTTTAGAAAGGTAAGGTACAGATGAAAATCTTTTTAAGAAACAACTAGTAGGTTACAGTTGTTAGGCTGAATAACATGTTAAATGCAAAGTTGCCATACACAGCAAGAGATAAAATTTCTTGAGAAAAACATTTATTGTAGGAAAAGAAAATAATTGTTGACTTGGTAATTTGTTTTTGCTGCAGTCCTACAAATTCTTTAGTTGACAGAACCTGATAACCTGAACTCTAAACAGTGATTAGGGTTGTCTGAGTCCTGTGTCATGTATAGTCTAATGGCCAGATTCACGAATGGCCAAATTCCATTCAGGAGCAGTGTACAAGCTCCTGCATGCAATATGGCCACCGTGCGAGCCAGGAATGGGACATTTTTGCGTGCACGAGTGGCTCTATACTGTTCCAGTATGGAATTCCATTCAGTATGCAAATCACATCATTTGCTTGTGAAAACCATGCAAATGAGGTGGTTTTGTGATCCAGCAAGCTGAACGGATTCTGTATAGGAACTGTGTCAGTGCAAAAATGCTGAATAACACCACAATATGCATCATCATCCCCCTTAATAAAACATTCAGTTCCCAATAAGTACCACACCAATGGGAGCCCAATGAACACTGTATGCACTATAATAGATCTAGGGACACAGGTTGGCAGCAACTTCTCCTTCAAGCATCACGTTGCCACTGTGGTCAGGAAGTCCTTCTATATGGCACATTGCATTACCAAGAGTTTTTCATCCAGGAAGACAGAGGTAATGATATCTGTCTACTATTCCCTCATTAGACCACTCCTCAAGCTTTATGGCCCATTTGCCATGTACCTCACTAGACACCTGCTACAGCTGGAAAAGCCACAGAAGCACTTCACAAAGGGGTTCCTAGTCAACAAATACACATCCTACACAGACAGACTCAGCAGACCCAAGCTATTCTCTGTTTCATATCATCTAATTAGCAGCTATCTTTGCTTGACTTACAAAGCCATGTCTGACCCAGCTGGTTTACAAATGCTGCATATAAATCCATCCACACCACATAGTGTAGAGACCTCTACCTCAGTACCACAATCGCGACAACATGCTGGTGGGACAGGTCCCTCACCAAGAGGCTGCACATGCCCTGGAATACACTTCCCATACATGTCATGCAGAGCGCTTAGCTGACCCAGTTCCAGATAAACATGATGAGTGGATGAGTAATAGACAGCTCAACCCAAGGATCACTACAGTGGCTATACCTGATACAGGCACTGGGATGTAACATCGGGTGTCACAATGGCAGTGTCTTTCTATGTGCTAGGCTTGTTATGGCTCCTAGAGCATTACCTACTACACACTTGTGAACCTATGAAGGGACTGACATCAGCAGGACTGATAAAGTAGTGCAGTGGGTGTTTAACCTATCAAAATACTTTGTCCTACAAACAGACACACATACACTTACTAGAAGTGATAGTAGAATCCTTACCTAACTAGTGATGTGTATCATAGTGTTATGCAGTAACCCCATGCACTACAGAGCTTACTAGGCTGAGAGTTGGCCAACGGTGTTGATATGGGGAATGACATTGGCAGGACTGATAAAGTAGGGCAGTGGGTGGGACACATATCAAAATACTAATACTTACAAACATACATACCCACACACACACACACACTTGGCAGAAGAGTAGAACCCCTAACAACCTAGTCATGTATACTATACGGTTAAGCATTTATCATATGCACTACTGAGCTTACAGTGCTGACAGCTGGCCAAGGTTGCTGATAAGGGACTGACATCATCTGGACTGATAAAGTGCCAGGACTGAGATTAAAACTCCTCCCAACTAGTTACTTGAACTATCATGTTATGCAGTTATCGCACATGCCACAGAGCTTATGGGAGTGAGGTCTAATTGAAGGCACTTCTAAAATGACTGATATCTTCAGGACAGCTAAGTGGGGAAAGGGGAGGTGTACTGGGTTTGAATGGACCCAAAAGCTTTTAATTGTGAACACACACACACACACACACACACACACACACACACACACACACACACACACACACACACACACACACACACACACACACATATATGCACACACTTTTACAATTGCCAGGGCTGAGATTAAAACTTCTAACTTAACTAGCTATTTTCACTATTTTGTTATGCAGTTATCACAAGCACCACAGAGATTATAGGGCTGAGGTCTCTCGGAAGGCACTTCTAAGATGACTGATATCTGCAGGACTGCTAAAGTGGGGAAAGGGGAGGAGTACTGGATTTGAATGGACCCAATAGCTTTTAGTTGTGAACACAAACATAAACCTTTACATTTGCCAAGACTGAGATTAGAACTCCTACCTATCTAGATATTTGCACTGTCTTGTTATGTAGTTGTTGCACATGCCACAGAGCTTATGGGGCTGAGACTTGATGGAAGTCACTTCTAAGATGACTGATATCTGCAGGACTGCTAAAGTGGGGAAAGGGGAGGTGTACTGAGTTTGAATGGACCCAAAACCATTTAGATGTGAATACACACACAAGCACACACGCACACACACATGCACACACGCGCACACATACACACACACACACACACACACACACACACACACACACACACACACACACACACACTTTTACATTTTATATTGTTATGCAGTTATCGTACATGTCACGGAGCCTACGGGGCTTAGGCCTGATTGAAGGCACGTTAAAATGACTGATATCTGCAGGGCTGCTAAAGTGGAGAAAGTGGAGATGTACTGGATTTGAATGGATCCAAAAGCTTTTAGTTGTGAACACACACACACACACACACACACACACACACACACACACACACACACACACACACACACACACACACACACAAACTTTTACATTTGCCAGGACTTAGAATAAACCTCCTACCTAACTAGTTATTTGTACTATCTTGTTATGCAGCTATCACATGTGCCACAGAGCTGAGACTAAAATAAGTGACTGCTATGTTGGCAGACATCTTCAGGACTGCTAAGGTGGGGCAATGGAAAGTGCACTGGGTGGGGAAGGCCTGTTCATTCCTAGATCCTACTGACATTTCTCTAAGTGTATGAGCATGCCCAGTGTGACCTTCTACATTACTTGTGGGACTCCATTCCAGGGATTGTTGTACTCCATTCCTGTTTGTTTTGTGCTACAGCCATACCTGTCAACCTGTTGGTGAAGGATATTTGGATATAGCCAATCAAAATGTGGGGACAATAGGCCATGCAATGATTGTGACAATTTCTCTCAGTAATATATGGGTTGTAAGGGTTACAGCACTGGTTTTAGCATACATTTGTCATATATGCCATTTGACACTGTCATGTACTGTTTCAGTACCTGGTGTCATACCTCATCAAATCATCACAGTGATTTACCAAAGGAATACATGATGGATGATGCACACACTAGGTTTATGGCCAAATGCTATGCATTCTTGCACTATCCTGCCTGTTGATGGGTGTATCTACAAGCACTTGATTGCTGGTGCTGAGGAAATGGTCCAGCACCTTGGGGATATATTACAATGGTATAATCTCTGTTCATTTATGTTCTGGCCTAGTTTGATTTGCAGTCCACAGTTGGGTAATATAAATCAGACAGGATCAGGGTGAAAGGCAGACTCCAGATATATTTGTACGGGAGGGTCTATATTAGAAGACTGAAGATGCATTCTTTCGAGTGCGTCTTGGTCGAACTTAAAAGGTTGAAAATGCAAAATATCGAAGCAGCTGTTTAGCAAATTGTTTCCCTGGGAAATACTTTGCCATTTTTGGCACTGTAGTGTGGTCTTGGAGTTGGTATATTTAAGTAGGGTGGTGTGGGGTGAAGCCCGCCAGTTAATATAATGTTTGAAATTGATTTTTATTTTTTTTTTGTTGGAAGAGTGATTTTTTTCCCTTGGAAAAAAATTGCTGTTCTGACACTTTGACATTGTAAGCTTTCGCTTACATAGGATCAATCAATCACTGTTCACTTTTTTAAACATTCAGTGATTTAGTATAGACACGTAGGGGATAGGATATGTGGAGTGCGTGTGTCTTGTGCAGATATATATGGCTGTAGCTACCAGTCCTTTGCACTGGGCTCTCCTCAATGGTTGCCTGCTCTTGGAGGGTCTTGTGTGTGTCAGACAACCAGCATGGAGGTGTGTGTTTGTCATAGATATATGTATGGCCTACCTCATTTTGCTTGGATGGACACATGTTGGGGTCAGGAAGTTGCATAGGATGAGTAGTCAGGGAGAGGTGTGTTACTCCCCATGGCTCTGGGTGCGGACATGTCACCATCTTTCAGGGTTAGGCCTGCCTGCAATGGGTGCATTCCCATGTTTACACTCCAAGCCCTGTGTGACTGTATGGAACATCCCAGAATGTCCACATCCATGACTCATATATCTTGTTGGTTACCCAAACAAGTATAGTTTTCCACCACAAGTGTTTTGGAAGTTACTCAGCTTTGAAGTCAAATATTGCAGACAGTTGACATTGTAGTTACAGATATTGTCCCCATCACACATTCCTTGCTACTAAAAATCATTCCATCAACTTTTTAACATTATTAGAGCAGTATTTCACAGGTGTCCTTCTCTTTGGACCTTCATCACCCCATTATTCATTGCTTTGTCCCAATTTCTGGCTCCTTGAGGCTGGCAGGTTTGCTCCTAGCAGTTGTCAGCATGGCCTTTCTATGCGTTTTGTGGACTGTGTTATGTTGGTGTTGTGGACCCCATGATGCTCCCTAAATGGCACTGTGGGTGGGGCATAAGCATTTGACAGAAGCATTCTGAAGATCATATGTTCCCAGGCTGCCGGCAGGAGACAACCTTGCTTTCTCTTACTATTGTGCCATCAGTCTGGGTGACATCTAGATGCTGCTTAAGTCTAAGTACATGTTACTGCATTTCTATGGAACTATGGGGGGTGACATGACTGTACATGTTACACATCTGCACAGTCTGTAATGATATTTGCTTAACATTTTGGTCCCATGTAGCATGGTGGCATGCCCTAGCTTTTGGACTACGGGCTTAACAGTATCAACCACAGGTCAGATTGTTCTGGCATAGACATGTGTAGTTTCAGACATCTTAGCTTTCAAAGCCATACTGCCACTGCTAGACTTGGTGTGATATCACTGTGTAAGAGTCTGTGGGTGGGGATTTCATGGGTTTTGCCATGTGGTGGCCTCTGCCAGGCATTTCTGTATGGTTGTGTACAGCTGCTCTGCTATGTGGGGTTGGTGGTGGGTATGGGACCCCCACTTTGACATCCATGCATGTGACCTACGACCCCCAAGTTATTTTGCTCACGACATATACTGCAGTGCTATTTGTCAACTAGGGTGGTACTGCATGATGTGGGTAGGGCAGTACTGGGGATACAGATCCTGCTGCCCCACAGAGTTGTCAATTGTTTGATGCTATCTCAGTTAACCACCCCATTCCCTTACATGTTTGATCAATACCATAGATATGCTATCAGAAATGTCCACCCCATTATTTTAATTTGTTACAGAGACTGGCTTACCTTGTGCATGCAGCTGTTGTGAGGGTGGTACTTGAGGGCTGACTATGTCAGATGCACACAATACACTGCTTATACATGGTCAGGTATAGGTGGTGTGATATTTGGCATTCATTTTACTATATGTGCAAGTCCGAGAGATAGAGAGAGAGAGAGATCAGTCCCTAGAGTCATACAGTGTCAGTGTATGTGCTATGCATTGCCTCTTTACCAAGGCCAAGGCATACTGGGCATGCCTCCATCTGCCTACAAGGGCAGGCTCAGGATGTTCCTCCTCTGTGTCACCCTGTGCGTGTAGAAGCCTTGGCAATGGTGGGGGGCTTTGTGGCCTTACCCATGTTGTTCCTGCTGCAGATGTTTCCACAAGATCATATTGTGTAGCATGGCACATACTATGACCATGTGTGCATATGTGGCTGGAGAGTACTGCAAGGCTCCACCGGATATGTCAAGTCAGCAGAACCGTGACTTCAGCATCCCAAACCCATGCTCTATAATGATCCTAGTTTGTGCATGTACCTCATTATGGCATTCTTGTGTGTGTGTGTGTGTGTGTGTGTGTGTGTGTGTGTGTGTGTGTGTGTGTGCGTGTGTGTGCGTGTGTGTGCGTGTGTGTGCGTGTGTGTGTGTGTGTGTGTGTGCATTTCTGATGGATGCTATCATCCACAGCACCGTGACTTCAGCATTCCAAACCCATGCTCTATAATGATCCTAGTTTGTGCATGTACCTCATTATGGCATTCTTGTGTGTGTGTGTGTGTGTGTGTGTGTGTGTGTGTGTGTGTGTGTGTGTGTGTGTGTGTGTGTGTGTGTGTGTGTGCACGCGTGTGTGTGCGTGTGTGCATTTCTGATGGATGCTATCATCCACAGCTCCAGTGCGTAGCCAGCATCCCCCACTAAATGGCCATACAGGATGTCCCCCCTAGCAAACCACTGATACAGCTGTGCAGAATGCCAGATGTGGGAGTGGTGATAGCTTCCACGGCCGCCAGGACACACATTCATGATAATGCTCAGGGCATTGCACACGACCTGGCAGTTGATGGATTGGAATCCCTTGCAGTTTATATAGATGCTACCCTGGTCACCAGGTGGTGTTTTGAGGTGGATGTGCATGCAGTCTTTGGCACCCAGTAGCTCCGGGTAATCTGCTTCACAGTGAAAGAGACACATATTGCCAGTCAGCTCCTCATAGGTGATGGGGAATTTAATGTGCTTCACGGCATGTGTTCGCATGGCATCCAGGAACTGATGGAGTATCCTGGATGCAGATGCCTGTGAGACCCCCATGATATCCCCAGTTGCTCTTTGGAAAGTACCTGTTGCTACTATTCTTAGAGCTACACATACCTTGGTATCCACTGGGATAGGTTCCCCTCTGTTTGTTCTGGATGTGAGGTGAGGCCGGCACAGCTCCACAATTTGTTGCAGTATGTCCCTGTCCACTCTGTAGCACTCTACTATCTCCAGATCATGTATTCCCTGGTAGGCTACCCTGGACCTGAACACTCTTCTCCTCCTCCTCATAAGTCTGGGGCAGTTGCCAGCATTGTCCTCTTCACCACCATCACCTTCTTCCACATACTGATGTATGAGAGCAACAGCAGCCCCTAACATTTTGTTAGTTTTGTCAGGTAAAATTTCCCAGTCTGTGTACACAAGTGGTGTAGAGTTTGTGGGAAAAAACAGACTACAAGGTGTTTGCATAGTTTATAGTGGTGTGTTGCAGATGCTGCCTGTGTGATTGGCTGAATATGATACATTCCACCTGCTTGCTCTATTACTTGTATTTGAGTGCCTCTTTTCTGTTATTTCCATTTTTTCTGGCTCCACTTGCCATTTCCTGTATTTTTTTAATTTTGTGGTATAAATACCGGTGCATGCCATGCACACCTGTTTAGGCAAGTTAAATAAGGTTATAGAATCCCGGACACACCCCCTTGTTTACCTATGCACAGTGCTGCCATTTCCTGTGTTTTTTGGGGGGGTTGTTTAAGTCCCAGTGTGTGCCGCGCACATCTATTTAGCTAAGATAAACACATTTTAGCAGAACTGTCTCTCCCTGGATGCAAACACGCTATTCATTTCATGGTGTAAGACATTACATCCTCAGACACACCCCCTTGCTTAGCTGTGCTTAACTAAGCACAAACCCGGGCAACAATGCTCTCACACCCCCTTTTGATGTCATTTACTTCTCTTGCTTATACGGCCATATTAGAACACCTACACAGTTAGGTGCAGTCTGACACTTAGAAGAAATTTGTGATTCAGTAAAATTCCCCTCATTTGCATACCCCACTGCCTTACTCCATAGTTACTGCACTCACACTGAACCTTTCCCCTTAACAACCACTGTTCCCTGGTATTGTTTTCCATTCTGCATGCTATTGACTATAATGGCAAAATGCAGATTTTCCTTAAAATTGCTTTTTCTCCTATTTTTTTTTATTTTAGGCACAATCCCATTTGCGAGCCGCTGCCCTAGGCTTAAACGGCTGAGATTGGCTAAACAAAAGTTTTATTTTATAAAATTTAAGCTGTTTTTCATACCAATGGCCATATATTTGGCCATTGGCATGCCTACTAAATATAATACATGCTTTCTTTCGAGCTGTCATGCCTCCGTTTTGTAATTTACAGAAATGTATTCAGCTACTAGCTGAATACATTTCTGCTTTGTACACTGTACAAGCATGAACAACTGCCCGCTTCCTGGATCACTAATTCACCTCATTTGTATGGTTTTCACCAGCAAATGAGATAATTAGCGTATAGCAGCGGTGTCCATGCTGGAATAGTATAGGAGCACTCGTGCACGTCCTGGCGGCTTGATCCTGGATCGCTCGTCGGCCATATTGCATGCAGCAACTCTTGCCCTATTCCTGCACTCTGTGCAGAGCTTGCTGAGTCCGTCTGTTAGTCTTCTAACAGTATATACATAGCCTATTAATAGATAACCTGTACAAAAAAAAACATAATATGTAGGAAGTACAATCTATGACATTGGTTGTTATAGTACTTATAAAATAAAATTATGGTTTCAGTTAGGAAAATAATGACAGAAGAGTTAGTGATACAGAAAGATAGTGAGGCAGTTAAGAAAAGAGGCATTACAGACTGAGCAGTAGCTTAAGGATATGGTATAGAAACAGTGAAGGAGTTAGGAGAGACATTAGGGTCTTGTAGACTGTGAAGGAGTGAGATGCGACAGGAGAAGAAGCAAATTAAGTTAGTGTGGAAGAAGAAGAGGTGAGCATTAGGCTGGATTTATACAGGAGCAGAGCCATGTATTTTTGAAATGATTTTTAAACAGACTTTAAAGCATGTTAGGGCAAGCATATACCTTGTAGCAAGAGGTAGTGAATTCCATTGTTCAGAAACAGAATATGAATACAGAGAGTGACCTGTTTTTTGTGGGTTTTGAGATAGCTAAGAGATTTTTATTTTCTTTTATCTAATTAAAAGTAAACATATAAAATAAAAGGGTCTGAGTATATTATAAAGCAAATACATGCACTGTTTATTATTTACTGGGTGAGCTCTTTTCAGCCACTACACAAGCCATGTGGCACAAAGCAAAATATGCTTGTAACATTTGGCATGACATCAGCCCCTAAACTTTGTACTTTAGAAAGGTAAGGTACAGATGAAAATCTTTTTAAGAAACAACTAGTAGGTTACAGTTGTTAGGCTGAATAACATGTTAAATGCAAAGTTGCCATACACAGCAAGAGATATAATTTATTGAGAAAAACATTTATTGTAGGAAAAGAAAATAATTGTTGACTTGGTAATTTGTTTTTGCTGCAGTCCTACAAATACTTTAGTTGACAGAACCTGATAACCTGAACTCTAAACAGTGATTAGGGTTGTCTGAGTCCTGTGTCATGTATAGTCTAATGGCCAGATTCACGAATGGCCAAATTCCGTTCAGGAACAGTGTACAAGCTCCTGCATGCAATATGGCCACCGTGCGAGCCAGGAATGGGACATTTTTGCATGCACGAGTGGCTCTATACTGTTCCAGTATGGAATTCCATTCAGTATGCAAATCACATCATTTGCTTGTGAAAACCATGCAAATGAGGTGGTTTTGTGATCCAGCAAGCTGAACGGATTCTGTATAGGAACAGTGTCAGTGCAAAAATGCTGAATACATTTTTGCATCTGACAAAACGGAGGCATGACAGCTTGTGAAAAGCATGTATTATGTAGAACAGACAAGCCAATGTCCAGATATAAGGCCATTGGCATTAAAAGGCACATACATTATATAAAAATAAAACTTTTATTTTTTTGGCTGACCTCGGCCGTTTATGCTAAGGGCACCGTTGCGCAAACATGAGGGTGCTGAAAATAAAAAAAAAAAGGAAAACTGCCTTTTAACAGAAATCTGCATTTTGCCATTATAGTCAATGGCAGGCAGAATGTAAACAAGACAAGGGAGCAGTGGTTGCCAAGGGGAAAGTCTGTGCTTGGGAATTGTAACTATGAACCTGCACACTGGGATATGCAAATGAAAGGACCTACACTGAATCAAAGATTTCTACCTACTGGAAGCCTGCACCTAACCATGCAGGTGCAGGAATAGGGAACAATGTAGGCAGGACAAGAGGATGACTGCATTTGGGGGGGTGTCACCCTTGGTGTAAACTTATTAGAGCCCTGTGGCCCCTGTTTGCTCTTAGCTAAGCAGAGCTAAAGAAGGGTGTGTGTCTCACATTGTTGAGCACTGTTTTCCTTGCTTAAACGGGTTTACAAAAAAAAAAAAACAGGAAATAGCAGCTCAGTTCACATCTGAGCACTAGGTATGCAAGGTGTGCCTTGGGGCTTAAACAGGAAGGCAATTTGGAAGGGAAAACAGCAGTATGAAGGCAATCAAGGAGAACTAGCATAGCTGGTGGGTGAAATGTATCAGAATCAGCCAATTACACAGGCAGCAGTCCAGCACAGCACAGCACAGTACTATAAACTATGCAAACCCTTTTCACTCTGTTTTTTCCCACAAACTCTACACCACCAATGTACACAGATGGGGAAATTTTACCTGACAAAACTAAAAAAAATGATAAGGGCCGCTGTTGCTCTCATACATCAATATGTGCAAAAGGCTAAGGGAGGTGAGGATGTGAATGCTGATGACCATCCCATAGAGAGGAGGAGGAGAAGAGTGTACAGACCCAGGGTAACCTACCAGGGTCGACATGATCTGAATATAGTGGAGTGTATAGGGTGGACAGGGATATTCTACAGCAAATTGTTGAGCTGTGCTGGCCACGCCTCACACATAGAACCAACAGAGGGGAACCCATCCTATTGGATACCAAGGTATGTGTAGGCTTATGAATATTAGCCACAGGTACCTTCCAAAGAGCAACTGGGGATATCATGGGGATCTCACAGGCATCAGCATCCAGGGTACTCCACCAGTTACTGGATGTCATGTCAGCACATGCCGGTGAACACATATATTTCCCCATCACCTGTGAGGCATTGACCAGCAGTATGTGTCTCTTCCACCAAATAGCAGAATACCCTGAAGTAGTGGGTGCTATAGACTGCATGCACATACACATCAAAGCACCACACAGTGACTGGGGTAGGGTCTACATAAACTGCAAGGGCTTCCCCTCCATCAACTGCCAGGTTGTGTGCGATGCCCAGGGCTTTATCTTGAATGTGTGTGCTGGCAGCCCTGGAAGCTATCACGACACCCACATCTGGCATATGACACAGCTGTACCAAACATTTGCCAGTGGGGACATCCCATATGGCCACCTAGTGGAGGATGTTGGCTATGCACTGGAGCCTTGGCTGATGATACCCCTCAGAAATGCACACACACCTGAACAAGAACTCCATAATGAGGCACATGCACAAACCAGAATCATAATAGAACATGTGTCTGGTATGCTCAAATCAGGGCTCCACTGCCTGGACATATCCAGTGGAGCCCTTGCAGTACTCTCCAGCTACATGTACACAAATATTCATAGTATGTGCCATGCTACACAATATGATCCTGCGGAAACAGCTACAGCAGGAACAGCATGGGGCAAGGCCACAAAGACTCCCACTATTGCCAAGGCCAGCACAGGCACAGAGGGACTCAGAAGAGGAACCACCTGAGCCTGTCCTTGTAGGCAGAAGGAGGCATGCCTGGTATGCCCAGGCCTTGGCAAAGAGGCAATGCATAGCACATACACTGACACTGTAGTGACCCAGGGAATGACACCTCTATCTGACTCACACATACAGTTAAAGGGATGCCAAATATGACACTACCCGTGTTTTACCATGTATAGGGAGTGTACTATGTGCATCTGACATAGTCAGCCCTCCAGCACCATCCTCAGTACTGGCTCAGCCACAAGGTAAGTCACTTTTCCTATCAATTACTGACTGGAGTAGTATGTTCTGATAGCTGTATCTATGGTATGGATGCAAGCATGCAAGGGACTCAGGTGGCTGAATGGGATGGCAGCAAATGCTGGATACCTATATGGGCAGCATGAAATCCATAATAAATACTGGTGTCAACACACTAGGCAGTACAAGACAAGGTGAGAAATTTCATTGCAATATATGTGGTTGCCCAAATGTGTGTTGATAGGACACACACGTGCATGTCAGTGAGGCTCACATACCCACCATCAGCCCTCAGCCTGCAGGACACATGTAGAGGACCATAAAGAAAGGCTGGGCTAAGGCCTCCAATTGATAGCAATGGTGAACAGCCCCCCCTCCATACCTACACAGACAGACTGCAACAGGTCTGGAAGTTGTATGCTAGTTCTGAAGGGTAACAAGTCTAAAATTGAAATGTAGGTCAATAAAACCTAAGATCTGTACTCCACTGATATGCCTCTAGTCTGCATGATAGGTCAGAATACAAAATGATGTGCAAGTCAACAGAGTACCTGACATACCAGTACAGTTATAGCACAGTTTACAGTTGTCAGGTGTGCCCCCCCCCCACAATCCTATGTAGAAATGCAGTAACATGTAAGTGTGAGAAGTAGTATCAGTGGAGCACAGATTACCTGAGCTGGTCCAATCTACAGGATAGATTGTTGCATGTGTACAATATGCAGGGGTCTTTGTGTTAGGTTGTTGTGTGTTCAATATTGTATGGAAGTGGTCAGCATGTAGGCATGGAGGATTGTGTCTTGGTGGCCTATGGGAAGTACTGTGGTTGACAGGGCCATGTTCCGACAACTGCAGTGCCAAATGCTATGCTTCTCAGCAATACCCATGTCAGCAGTCATCCATACTCACTGCCAGTACTGTGTTTCAAACCCTTACCTAGCTATGTCTTGGTATCACAGTGTTACATAGTTGTTGCAGGCACTGTGGAGCTTATATGTTAGAGAGCTGTCCAAAGGTATCTTTGAAGGTGAGTGACATCAGCTGCAGTGCTAAAGGAAGGGTGTGGTATGATACTTTTGGACAGCTCTTCAATGTATAAGCTCTGTGGCACTTGCGATAAGTGTGCAATATCATAGTGTAGCAAGCTAGTTAGGTAGGAGTTCTGATCCAATTTCTGGCAGCTATGATAGTGGGTGTGTGTCTTTGTTGACACCTGATGTTGTGGTCATTCACACTTCCTACACTTCCCACCCCCCTCCTTTAGCACTGCAGCTGATGTCACTCACCTTCAAAGATACCTTTGGACAGCTCTCTAACATATAAGCTCCACGGTGCCTGCAACAACTATGTAACACTGTGATACCAACACATAGCTAGGTAGGGGTTTGAAACACAGTACTGGCAAGTAAGTGTGTGTGTGTGTGTGTGTGTGTGTGTGTGTGTGTGTGTGTGTGTGTGTGTCAGTGGTGTCCTGTGTGGGAGTTGGTGTGATTGTGTAATAATGGGGGGTTTGCTACATTTTCATATTGAGGACCCATAAGTCCCAATGTCACATTACAAGACCAACAGTTGTCAAACAATCCACAGCTATATGTATATATATATATATATATATATATATATATTATAATACCCAGAGATCTCTCTCCACCCACAGATCATACACAAACATGCTTGGCTCTTTCTCGCATCCTTTTATTTCTTTCCCTTTGTCTCTCTCTCTCTCTCTCTCTCTCTCTCTCTCTCTCTCTCTCTCTCTCTCTCCCTCCCTTTCTGGTAGATGTGGAAAAATGCATCTGTTTTGCATAGGCAGAAGCTTGACAATGGTAGGTAATTCTCATGATCAGCTGATGGCCTGTGCATGAATTGGAGTCCTCCACCTGCTAATTGCATGTGGAGGAGCTGTGGTATCATTCTTATAGCCAATTTCATGGAAACAAACTCCTATAAGTAAAAACTGCAAGTGGGTGTTGGCCCTTCTCCTTCAATGTGAGCAGAACTTCATGTGAGTGTGTGTCAAATAGCATCACAGTGGGTAGCTGGAAATACCTCTTACAACAAACACTGTGGAGACAGTCCAACAAACTGGAGGGGGATGTTCCAGACATGAGGACAGAATGTAAGTATTGCTGTTCTACATTTGAAGTAATGTTGATTTAACAGGGTTTGTATGGATATGGCTGTTCTGCATGATTTAAAGTCTAGCATGACAGTGTTATGTGGTTGAGAAAACGCTCACCTGCAAGGCTGTCTGCAGACTGGCCAGAATTTGGAGTCTTAGATTAGGTGTGTCACTCACACATTTTCTGTCTTTATAAATGCAGTAGCGTACTCTGATGATTGTAGTCAGTAAATTGTAACATCCATGTGTGTTATTGACTTCATATCCCTCAGAAGAGATATGTCACAAAAAAACCTGTTACACCAGTAATGTTCTCAGTTTATAACTGCAATATGTCGATATTGGCCCTGTGTTTCTGCATCTGTCCCACAAGTCTGTTACCCTTTGTTCATATGTCATGCAGTAAGAGGTGGATATGTACAGTATACCATTATTTACTGACATAATTCCTGATGTCAAGCCAGTGATATATCAGACTGCCAGACATGTAATGTTTCATAGGCCTAATACCTGAGGACAAAATCTGGACATTATGTTGTAGTCTGTACAGTAGTGAGGTCTGTGTACTTATGGTGATTGCTGACAGTGTCCGTATTATGTAACCGTGTATTGTGATTATGTTACTTGGCCTTTGTACAGACTGGGGTAGATGTCAATGTTCTTGGTCCTGTTCTATCCAACATTGCATGCTGCTCCAGCTTTTGAAACCCTATCAGCCCATATGTTTGTAGGGCCAGACTGAGACATGTCCCATACCACAGTCAGGTATCAGATTACACTGTGAATTGGGCCAATATATATGTTGGGTTAGTGTGTGAGTGACAAACATGATGAAGACCGTTGTTCATACAGTCAATATAATGCACTATTACTTAGGCTTACCATTATGTGACTGTGACTGTGTTGAGACTGGTTCTGGGTATGGACTTTCACACTGGTGACTGTTACTCTGTGCTGTAACACACCTGTAGTGCCTGCTATATTTGCAATTACATGTGTATTCCCCCATAGGTAAATTGGGTTAGTGTTGTGGCAGTCTGCCTGTAGTGTAGACAGTGCTTGGTGACATGCCTAGCAGCTCAGTGTATTTACCCTAGTGTGACGTTATGTCCAGATATTTGGCAGATGTACTGTTGTCTGGCCACCATACGTGTTGTGTATTTCTGACAAAGCAGTGAGCTGCTGTGAAGATGTATGTCACTAACTAGTGGGAAGTGTGTGGCTTAGGACCTCTGCTCCTCCAGTTAATATGTGTTAGGACAGACAGGAGGGTGTGAATGCATCAACTGTGTGAGCTTATCTAGTCCAGTATGTGTGATATATCCCCATTGCCATGGCTTTAAACATCCCCTTTGTCAGGATTGTTCCACATTTCTTGAACTAAGGAGCTCTGTGTAAATCTTCTGACTGACCAGATTGTTTCAGACTGTCCATGTTTATTGCTCATATTTCTTCCGTTTTTCACAGGATCATTACTGTGATTTGTGTGGTACTTCACTATGATGATTTTATGATGTCTATCAGTAACTGATGGTGTACATGTCAGTTTCAGAAGAGCATTCCTTCACAACATGTATGTTGACACAACCCATGTCATTGTAGTAACATTCTACATTTCTAACTGAAAAACATGGATTATGTTCACTTGCACTAAGAGGTTGAGAGTTATGGTGCTGAGGTATGACTCCACTACATGGCATGGGCATATGTTATATATATATATATATATATATATATATATATATATATATATATATATATATAAAAATAACCTTCTCAGATGTATCCCACCATATTAATCTGAAATGTGTATATTTACATATAAGAACATGACTGATTTAACACTATTTTCATTTGCAAGTACTAAATAATTGTAGTAGTCAAAACAGTTGTTCACTACTATTCAGTATGTGTACTGAATGATATATCTGAAAAAACAATAGACAGCCTCACAGCTCAGATGGCTTAGTGGTTGCATGCTGTGACTATAGTGTACAGGGTCCTGAGTTCAAATCCTGCATGGGCTATTTATTTTGTTGCTGGGCAGAACAAGGACTGATGGAGGCAGGGTGATTAAGGCACTTAAAATTGGCTTTAAGCAGGTTTGCTTGGGTTTGTGCGAAGCTAACGTATGGTTAAATGAATAAGCGCTTACACCATATAGGCTTCTCTTACCATTGCGCAAATCTGCTTAGCATTTACATTTAAGCAATGCTTACACCTGCTAAGCATAACTCAGCCCTGATAACCAGTGATCACATTCCAGTCTGATAAAAAGCAGGGTAATGACATTTTTAATAAGTATATTTCATTTCCTGTATATAACATGCTTCTATGTGCCGCCACTACAGTTGCAAGGGGCGTGAGTACACTGTATGAAACACCTGGGTATACATGGGTAGTATGACAATCTTTTCTCTTTGGATTTGTTTCATGCATGGGTAGTATCCCAGGTTATATGCAGTCACACTTGCATGTTACACCAGCTACAGTCCACTGGTTGACAGAAATAGTTTAACACATATTGTATCATTGCATTAGTACTTTTAACAGTGTTTTTTCAAGTAAGAGTAAATTGCAGATTGTAGTACTGGAACCATACACCCCTGCATGCAAAGCTGGACTCTGAGTACGGAGTATCTTGTTCTTGGTGTTTGAGCTGTATGTTTATCTGTATCTCCTATTGGATATTAATCTGATATGTTGATATTAGCTGTAGAGTACAATGTTTTTTGGACATGTTATTGAAGACTGCTATTATAAAGTAATTGCATACCTTTCAGTTTCAGACCTGTATCTTGCAAAACATTCATCCTAATGCATAACCTGTTGGCTATCTACTTACTGTCTGTTCTCTGTACAGATGTGCAGATGTCAGGTATTGCTAAGGCCATACCATTATGTAGGTGACCTCATTGTGTTGTGCTGTGGGCCTGGAAACTGCTGCTAGTTCTGACATATGGGACGTTCCTTAATGTGGGCCTTGCCCATTTCCTTGCCTGTGTGAGGGACATTACAGATGTGGTGGCCTATAGATTCACATACAGTGGGTGGCAATATGTCACAGGACATGTAGAGACAGCCAACCAACATGGGGGACATATCCCCAGATTTGTGAACAGATTCTATGTCATCAGTGCTGTTATACACATGGTGGATTGATAGATTTTCAGGGTTTATGTGGACATGCATTTAGTGTGTGATGTCATGACTCACAGTGATATGTCTCTGTCATACCTCTCCACTGGCACACTGTCCAGAAACTGGCCACATGCCTGCCTGTTATGTTTTGTGTGTTCACCAGACAGTTGGTGTCCTTGGTAAATTAGTTGTGGACTCTGGGGAATGTAGTCAGTAAATACACACATCTATGGGATTTACCGATGTCATATTCCTCATAAAGGATGTTACAACAAAACCAGTGACATCTGCAACTGTTTCAATGTATGACACCAGTATGTCCAATCTACCCCTGTGTTTGTGCCTAGTTAGTGAGTGAGGAATGTTATCAAAGACTTTGGCTAGATCAATGTTGGCTGTATGTGTCACCTTGCCTTCATCCACAGCTCAGGTGACTGACACCAAGAAGTTGACCAGGTGGAATGAGCAAGTATGACCTACCCTTCACAAAGGTAAACTGCGTGGGATCCTGAGTCTGCAGATTCCCATATCCCTGTTTATTAGGTGCATGATGATGCATTCCATAGCTTCGCATAACAGACTTGTCAGGCAGTCGGGACGGTATTTCCCAGGATCTGTAGTTACACCTCGTTTGTGGGTGACTGTAGCAGTGTACAATTCAGTAGGGACAAAGCCTGAGGTGAGGCTGTGTTTGAACATGGCACACAGGTAAGGTGCCAGGTTACTCTGCAGTTCATGTAGAACACAGCCAAGGATATTCTCAGGTCCCATAGAAGCTGTATTCTTGGCCTTGGACAGTGATGTTTTAACCTGTGCTGCAGTAAGACTGGGTGCCAGGTAGGGTACTGGTATTGTGATTGATCCTTGGGGGGAGTGAGGGGTAATGTTTCCACTCCAGATGCCAGCCAGTATATTGGCCGTATTTTATACCTCAGTCTGGGAGGTTCCATTGTCTAGTAGCTCAGAACAATTTTTCTATTGCCATGGAGGTTCATAACATAACTGTATGAGACCTTGTGGTTGTCTTCACTATGTGCTCCAATTCTGTTCTCACAGCTAACTTTGTAGTATTTGATGAGGGATCTTAACCTTCAGTTGAGGCTAAGTGTTGATATCCAGTCTTGAGACTTCACGCTATTTCATATCAGTTCCCTCCTTCTGTTGTGCAATGTCTGTATGGCAGGGGACCGCCAGATCAGCTTCCTTTTATTATAGATGAGGCTCCTGCTTGTAGTAGGTATGGCAGTACCCATGCATTTGTGTACATGTTCATAGTGCATTGTTGTTTTATTCAGCTGTCATGCACCTAGTCTCCATTTGCATGGTTTCATGAGGTTAGCCACCTCTGTTGTTATGAGGCCATACTCAGCATTGTAAAGGCTTTTCATGGTGGCTACTTGTCCAGGGTGGTGTGGGAGGGAAATGGATTTCCAAAGGTAATTAATTTGTGTTCAGATATAACAAAGGGGAGTTGTCTGTTGGTGTCGAGCAACAGTCGCCCATGTTAGGAAGGACCAGGTGGATGTGATGGGCATGTGCATTGCTACATAATTAGCATTCCCAGTTAATGGTGAGGTAGTTGAAGTCAACCAGTATGTGAGTGTTAGGTTGGACAATATCATCCTCCAGGGTGTTTAGTGACATGGAATGTGAGGGTTGGGACATGTTTGGGGACCTATAGCAGGCTACAACATGAACCACTGTCCTACCCAATGTTAGCTATGCCTGCAGGATCTGTAATGCCTAAGTTGGTCAACATTCTGGAGGTGTATGCCTCCTTAATGAATATGGAAACACCACTACCTTTGGAGCTTCAGTCACAGTTCTGCAGCCAAGAGATGTGGAATAGGTAATAGTCTGGTAGTGCAGGGGCGCTTCCTGCTGCCTTTAACCAGGTCTCTGTTACAGCACAGATGTCATAGTTCCCCATTTTAAGGAATATTTCAAGTGAGTGCATTTTCAGATGTAGACATCTAGTGTGCAGCAGCATGACCCTCAGATTGCATGTGTTTGTAGCTAGCTGTCATATATTTCTGTATCTTTATGTATACATATTTATATATATATATATATATATATATATATATATATATATATATATATATATATATTTATTCACCTATATCAATATATATATATATATATATATATATATATATAAAATGTATTGATTTGTCCAGATATATGCATCTCCATTCACATATACATGTTAGCAAGGAGCTCCTCCATTGCTGTAAGTGGGGCCTCTGTGGCTGCCCCCCAACCAGTAGCAGAATGGTCACTCACCACCACAGCAGCCTATTGCCATGCACGCCAAATCTGGTAAGTTGAACTACAACTTAAATCTGTACTTAGTAAATCTCTATGAATTTTAGAAGATACTGAACATGTTGTTTCTAGTTTATACTCCTCTACAAATGGTGTCATACTTGATAATGTTTTTTCTGACAACCTTGGATGTGAAAACTCTGTTCACTGTTATACCTAATGAAGTGGGTATTGATGCTGTCAGGTTGTTTATTTCTCATCATGGCCATTTCTCGCATAACATGATTTCTGTTATCTGTATAGATTTGATTCTATGTAATAACTGTTTTGTGTTTGAAGGTCAGTATTATCTGCAACAAACAGGAGTAGCCATGGGCACCCCCTCCGCCAATAGCTATGCTCCTTTGGCTATGGTGCAATGGGAGAATGAGCATGTTTATTATGATAATCCCTATAGACACTTTATCAAGTTCTATGCTAGATTTGTTGATGATATTTTTCTCTTGTGGGGAGATAGCGAGGAAGAACTTTTGAATTTTGTCAGATATCTTGAAAGAACCACAGACCATCTAAGGTTTAGTTACTCTTCCATATCTATTGACTTCTTAGATGTTACTGTATTAAGAAATACTGAAGGCACCCTTGAGATGCAGCTCTACAGGAAACCCTCTTGGAGGAAAGTTTACTCCATCGGTCTAGCATGGATTCTTCACATATTTTTTCTAACATTCTTAATGGCCAATGTTTACAAGCCTCTAGGCTATGTACCAACAATGTGGCTTTTCAAGAGACTATATATAACATGGGTAAAGGCTTTAATGTTAGAGGGTACTCACAAACCTCAATAAATAACTCCAGGACGATTGCTTTATCAAATCGGCACACTAGAGGTGCTCCCTATTTTTCTTTAAATAATCACACTACGAATAAAAGACAGGTTGGTAATATGGGTTGCTCTCCCCGGATACTTTTTAAATATTCTAATAATATACAACATTACTATAATGTTATTAGAAAAAAATTGGCCTGTTCTTTTAGCAGATGAAAATGTAAGACGGGTGGTGGGAGATTATCCCTCCTTTACATTCAGGAATAACATGTCACTTAAAAGTTTTTTATGTTATGGCCCACACCCTCAGGGAAGGTTGGTACCCTTCCCTGTTATAATTGTAAAGCTTGCTCTGCTATTTCTCCAGATCCCTGTTTTACACATCCTAGGGGGGAAGTGTTTTTACACCTAGATTTGTGGCAACATGTAGGAGCAGGAACTTAGTTTATTTTGCTACATGCTGTTCCTATAATGGTTTTTACATTGGTAAGACCACACGCCAACTGAGGGAAAGAATTCTTGAGCATTGAGGAAACATACACAATCAGGTTATATCTAATACCATAGCTAATCATGCCTTATCTTATACAGGTCATAGTACCTTTCTGTTTAGGTTTCTGCAAGTGCTGCATCCCAGCAGAAGGAGAGGTGATTTTAACAACACTGTTGAATTATGTGAACTAAAGTGGATTATCTCTATGAGAGCTTATGAACTTCCAGGCCTTAACAGTGGCACTTCCCTTAAGCCTGCCTTATTAGGCAGAAGATGATGTAAGATCATTTTTGTTTTTTAATTGGTTCAGTTTTAATTGTTTCTTATTAATTGGCGGAGTACTTTTTTAAAAATATGTGATTTTTGCTTTCATTTTGTATTTGGTCTGATGAAGCGGTAACCCCACAAAAGCACTAATCTTTTTCCAATAAACTGTTTGCTGTTTTACATATCTTCTGGACATTTATTTGGCTGGACCATGATGGTTTGACTCACTTATACTTATTTTTGGATTTCCTGGAAATCATAGGCTGGAAGCCTCTGCATCACACCTGAAAGATATATACAGGGAAAAACACATCACAGGACATCAGACATTGTTCATAGTTCTTAACAGAGACAGCTCACTAGTAATGAGTATCAGTATCCACAACATTACACCAAATAATACTCCATTACCTTGCACAATTGTATGTACATGCATAGCATTATGTGTAAGTAGGCAGTTTGCACCTGATTAATGGTGAGGGTAGGGGTGCATGTGGTGTGCATATCCTTCTATACTTATGTTGAGCCAGGGGGTGATTTTTGCCCTAAACATGTCCGAAGCTGGTCATTTGTAGCTATGGCGTGTGTGTATATGCTGTGGCTGACCTCCATTACACGGTAGGTTGGATAGTTGCCTGTGAGATCACAGACATATATGGGAATGGCCTACCGATTGCCTTCAGTAGATGTGTCCTATTTGTACTCATACTCAGCATTACATTAATGCAGTTGTGAACTATTATGCTCAATCAGACACAGGTTGGCATGCTGCCCAGATGGTGACTGCTCCTACACATGTGGTGGTGGAATGAAGAAGTACAGGGGAGTATGCAGAGAAAGGTGTTGTCAAAGAAGAAGTGGGATTGACAGACAGATGTAGAGAGTAGTCATGAGTAGAAAGAGATGGGCTGCATGGCAAAGATATTGTTGTACCTGGCTATGGATGTGGAGTCTGACATACAGCTGTGAAGTCTGGGGCTGTATGTAATGTTGGACAGCATGGATGGTGTATAGGGCCTGTAGCTATTGGCTAGACAGAGGGACATAGCTATGGAGGATGAGCAGCATAAAAGAGTGATAAAGGAATATGGGTGAAACATACAAGCTAGGAGTGTGTTTAGAACATATGGAAACTTTGGTGGCCTGTTTCATGGAAAATGGGGGAGGAAGGGTAGGTTGGCTGAGGTGGGTATGGTTAATCAGGAGGTGCAACAGATTATCAAGGAGAATGTAAGGATAGCTATGAGGGGGGTTTAACAGTGGAAAGGCTGTTGTTCCAGGTGACATACCTGTGGATGCCATGAGGTATTTCTAAGACCTGGCAGTGGTATTTTTAACTGGATTGTTTACTATAATCTTGGAAGGTGAGAGGATGTGTGAGCTGGTGAATATGTATGAGTACTGCTTACCTGAACAAGGGTGGTCTGCAGAGTTGTAGTAAAAAGTGAGGGATAACATTGATCGGTCACAGGATGAGGTAATGGTAAAGGGTGGTGACAGCTAGGTTGAGAACATGGGGATGATTGATGATTTACAGTATGGTTTCATGACAGATAAGAACGTTACATATACAAATGTTGATCCACAAGTGTTGATGGAGCTCTGCACTGAGGCTGAGATGCAGCTGCATTGTGCCTATGTGTACCTACAGAGAGCATATGACATGCTGTCTGGAGAGTAGTTGTGGTATTGTATGTGGACATAAGGGGTGCCAGAGGAGTCTGTCAGACAGCACGTGATACATAGGAGGCTAGTGTGACAGCAGTGATTTCTGGTTTTGACATGACAGGTGGATTTAAGGTGGCAGTGGGAGTACATCAGGGGTCAGCTGTGTGTCCTTTCACATTTGCAGTGGTGAAGGACAGGTTGACAGACATGATCAGACAGGGGCCCCTGTTGACTGCGCAGTTTGCAGATGACATTGTGGTCTGTAGTGAGATTAGGGGACAGGTTGGTGAGACCCTGGGGAGGTGAGGTTATGTTGTAGAACAGGGAGGAATGATGGTTAGCAGGGCTAAGTAAGAATATATGTGTGTGAATGGGGTGGGGAATAGAGGAATGGTGACAATGCAGGGTGTACAGTTTGGAAGGTGGATATGTCTAACTACTTGGAAACACTGGTTCAGAGTCATGGGCAGTGTGGGTGAGACTTGTACGAGAGAGTACAAGCAAGTTGTGTGTGGTGGGGAGGGGAGTCAGGAGTTATATGTGACAGACAAGTACCATTAAGAATGATATGTAAAGTCTACAGGAAGGTAGTGTGACTGGTTACATTATATTGGTTGCAGACAGTGAGATTGTACAGACAGGAAGGATTCAGGGCTGGACACAGCAGAGTGTGGGATGTTCATATTTGCACTGTGTATGACAGGGGGAATAGGATTAAACCTACACCAGCTACTTTCTCAGTTTATAGCAGCAATATCTCCATCCTGGACCTGTGTTTAGGCCTCTGTCCACAAGTATGTCAAACCTTGTCCATGTATCATGCAGTCAGAGGCATAGAGATATGGTATATCATTACTTAGTGATGTAATTCATAATATCATACTAGTTAGGTATCAGACTGCCAGACATTTTATTATAAAACACCAACAAACCACAAACAAATCAAACAAACCAAAAACTCCAACAAAAAGCAGAAAGGAACGCCACCACAGAGATGGTAAAATTAATCCTTTATTGACATATCCTGGTACCTCGGCAATTCGCCTTCACTGGAACAATTCATCACGCAAAACCATCTCCTAAAATACAATAACAATTAACTCATCAAATGACTAATTAATTATTTAATTAATTAAACCAGTTTATTCTTTGGATTGCAAACTCAAATACTTCATTGTCCTGATAAAAATTTCCCTCATACAACAAAGGTTTATTAACACATTTCAAGAATCATAGTCCGCGGTCCAAAAATATATTATATAACATTGAATGGATGAGTAAGTGGATACTTCAAATACACATATATTTAATTATATTATATTTTGTATAACATATCTACAATTTCTCTACGTAAAACAGATGTAATATATACTTAAACTTCATGATATAAATTCTTATGAAATATTACAAAATGTGATTCAATTTATAACATAGCACATCACAATACAAAATTCCATGATAACAAATTCACCTAAATACAAAATATAATGTATCTCAAAATATTTCAAAAATATTTTATAACGGTATACCCATATCTAAATTCATACCTCTTGGATGTAAAGTATGATAGTTAAGAATCATCTTGTATTCTAATTTATTGAGTTCAACTTTAAAATTGCCTGCCTCAAAATGAGGCCTCGCCAAAACACTAAAAATAAATCCATCTGTATTACCATTGTGTACACCAATGAAATGTGAGGCTACAGGACTATCCAGATTTCCCCTTCTTACGTCTCCTAAATGTTCTAAAATATGAACTTTGATCTTTCTGGTAGTTTGACCAATATACCATAATGGTTTGGCACAATCACAACCCAAAACATAAACTACCCCATGTGACAAAAAATCTTTCAAAAGCCCGGTATTTTTTCCATTAATTTTCTTTCCATCTAAATTTCTAACCATGTGACCTACAGAACATCTACCACACTTTTGCATGCCAACATTCAAACCATCTGTTGAATGCTCCAGCTTTTGACTTAACAATTCTTTGAAATTGTTAAATCTTCTATAAGAAAATATGACATGTTTAGGAAACAAACATCCTACAGTCATATCTTCACAAATTCAATGCCAGAACTGTCTTATGCTCTTCTCAACTACTAATGAAAAATCTGAGTATCTGGAGATGAAAAACAATTTTTCATCCTTTACAACTGAACATTGTTTACTGTAGCCCTTTCTTATTTTCTGTCCTCCACATAACCTGTTTTTAATAGCTAATAATTTTTCTTCCGAATACCTTCTCTTAGAACGTCTGAGAAACACTTCATCAAGTGTTTCATCCCATAATTTTGAATCAGAGGTATTTCTTAAAATCCTTTGAAATTCCCCTTCAGCTAATGCCTTAATTAAATGTGGAGGATGCATGCTACTGGCATGCAAAGAATTATTCACCAAAGTTGTTTTCCTAAACGGTCTAAATTGCACCTTATAATCTTCCCCAACATAAAATTCTACATCCAAAAAAGAAATTTTTTCTTTTGAATATTCAAACACAAAATTAAGCCCATGTGAATTCATATTCAAATCCTGCATGAAAACACCAATCTGGGATGGCCTTCCCCTACACACAAAAATGAGGTTGTCAATGTATCTTTTATAAAAAATAACATTGGTAATGAAAAAGTTATTTTGAAAAATAAATTCCTTTTCAAACTCACCCATGTATATAACTGCATAAGTAGGAGCAAAGGCTGCACCCATAGCTGTTCCCTTCACTTGAAGGTAAAATTCCTTCTTCCATACAAAATAGTTGTGTGAGACTATATTCCAACAATGATAACAAAAATGTGGTTCTCGGGCCTTCACCCATCACCCTTTTCATCGCTTCCAGGCTCCATCGCTTATCAATATTTGTATATAATGAAGAGATGTCCACTGTAGCCCAATACAATTCCTTGTCCCACAACATCCCCCATAACTCATCACATACATCCTGAGTATTCTTAACATGTGAAATCACTCTGGGTAAATAAGCCTTAAAATGGAAATCAAGGAATTTATTAGTTCTTTCAATATATGAACCAACCCCTGAAATAATAGGTCTTTCAGGAGGGTTAACCATGTCTTTGTGAATCTTTGGAATTGCGTAAATATAGGGGTGCCTGGGTTCTTTTGTAAGCAGTTTTTTTACATCACTGCTAGATAAAAATCCAAGCCTCTCCCCTCTCTCGAGCAATTCAACAAGTTCATCTGTGTACTGTCTTAATGGGTTATCATTCAGTTTCCTATACACATCTTCTCTAAGCAAAGTTTCAACAATGTCAACATATTTTTCATTATTCATGACAACCCAGTTGCCTCCTTTATCAGCGGGTCTGACTGTTACTTTATCTAAGTTTGTCCTAAATTCCTTTAAAGCAAACCATTCTTCCTTAGAGAGATTAAATAATCTCTTCTTTTTACAAAATTCTATGTATGCTTTTTCAATACTAGCACAAACTACATGTTCAAAAACATTAATAGCAGACGAATGCTTAAGAGGCAAAAAGGTACTATTGCTAGGAAAATTAGGCAAACACAAACGATTATAACCCATACCAAACAGTTCCCCAACCAGAACATTACTATAAATATTCTTATATTCAATGGTTGATTCATCTGGAATATCATAAATACTCAGATTAAACAGTTCATCATCTTCTCTTTCTTCTTTCATGTTTTCATTCAAAGAACCCCCACACACATTTGTATTACATTCAGTGAAATAAACCTTCAAATTAAGTTTACGAACAAATCTTCTGACATTCAAAATAACAACAGCTAATGTGGGCAATTTCGTAGGTATAAATTTAGTGCCTTTGTATAAAACACTACAAAATTCTGGAGATAAATTAATGTTAGAAAGATTAACAATACTTAAATTTTCATGACAAATAGAAAAAACATCCTCACCATGAACATCATTATCACCATATTCTAAAGAATTCTCATTAATGCCCTCAATACATACAGATGCGTTACCTTCAGTGAGAGCTGAACTCAAAGTCCAGGTAACACCCGCTGCTAATTTTTGTGAAAAAAAGTTTGCTTCCCTTGATTCTTCCTGGAACGAGTCTGCACATTTATTTTCTTTGCATTCTGGTCGATTTTACTCCCTCCAGCTCTTTCGGTTGAACTGTCTGTTCCGGCATCTTCAAAAAACACACTCTTGCGAGTACCAACAGTCTCCATAGAAGAGCAAGACAAACCGTCTTCACTTCTGGGCATGCACATTTTGATGTTCCGAAGTTGACGGCGACCCTTACGTGGCCAGTTAAATACTTAATTCTTTTCATAGTCCCTTATGTCCCTATTGAGTTTAGATAGTTTTCTCCCCATTACATCATTTTCCACTTTATTAATTTTTCCATTAGTGGTTCTGAAAACACTTTGAAAAACATTTGGTGGAGTTTTATCCATTAACTCATGCTGCAATTTGACAATCTCCTCATGTAGATTCTCAACAGTTCTGTTATTTCTCTTAATAAGTATGTTTAACCAGTTGAGAGTACAGTATTTGTTGGAGTGCCAGACATTTTATGTGTAAAAGGCCTTATATATGATGACAAGGCCTAGACATTCTTTGGGAGCTTGTACAGTTGGGAGGTCTTTGTATTTCTGGCTATTGTTGACAGACTGTCAGGATTGTGTAGCAGTGTATTGTGAATATGTTATTTCTTGGGGGGGGGGGTAGATGTTAGTGTTATGTTTCCTTTCCATCTGCCTTTGCATGCGGATTCAGTTTCCAGTGCTCTATTAAGTGCTACATTTTGGTAGGGTGAGACTGTGACATGCCCCATAATGCAGTTAAGCATCATACTACACTGTGTATTGAGCCATTATATGTAGGGGTAGTGTGTGAGTATCAAACATGCTGACAGTTTGGTTCACACAGTCCTTATACTGTATGCACTTTCACACTGGTGTCGGTTTCCCAGTCCTGTTACATCCATAGAGTGCCTGGTATATTTGCAATTACATGTGTATTCCCCATAGCAAGATTGTTTTTTTGTTGTGTCAGTCTGCCTGTAGTTTGGATATTGCTTGGTGACATGGCTAGAAGCTCAGTGTTTTTCCCTAATGTGATGTTATGTCCAGATATTTGGCAGATGTGTAGTGTTGCCTGGCCCACATAAGCATTGTGGATGTCTGACACATCAGTGGGAGGATGTGAAGATTTACATGACTATCTCCTGGGAAGTCACTGGGTTTTGGACTTTTGCAATTCCACTCAATAGATGTTGGAACAGAATGGAGGGTGTTACTGCATCACATGTGTCAGCTCATCTACACCAGTATGTCAGATATGTTCACATTTTCAGCCCCCCCTCCCTCTTTGCCAGTCTTGGTTATGCTTTCTTAAACTCAGCTGTTCTGAGCATACCTGTCACTGGCCAGATTGTTACAGACTGTCCATGTTTATTGCCCATATTTCTTGTCTATTAAACAGTATCATTTTATTCCTTCCTGTGGTGGATCACTGTCATCATGTGGGGATGTCTGTCAGTATAAGATGCCATACAAAGCACAAAAACAATGACAAACTGAACTGCAAATCACCAAATGAAGAAAATAAATGACTCCAAGCCACAAGTGAGGTAAAGTTAGCACTTTTATTTACTTAATTTAGCAAACTTCTTCAGACAAACAAGTTAAAAGAACAAATTACTTAAATAGGCAACCATCAATGACATCATCAAATATAAGTCTACAATCCACCCACATGTAAAGCTAAATATCCAAATTTGTATAAAAAGTTAAATATATTTATATATAAAAACATAATATGCAAAAAACACAAAATACATTGCCAAAGCACCATCGGATATGAAAAATTTGTAAAAAAACAACATAGGAAAAAATATATATATGTATATTAAATAATGTATATATATATATATATATATATATATATATATATATATATATATATATATATATATATATATATATATATATATATATATATATATATAAATAAATGTATTTAACTTTTTATACAAATGTAGCTTTAAGCATTGTTATCCTTTCTTTTTCTAATTTCATAACCATGCTCATACATTCACTGCCTCAATCTCCTTTTGGTTTTGCCAACATAGAAAGAATCCCATATCCCACATCCCACATAGGGCTATATATACCAACCCAGTTGTATTTCAATTAGCAAAGCCTTTTGTAACAATATGTTTACCCCTGTATTTCAAAATAATAGCGTCAATTTTTTTTATGTTAAAACAGTGTGGACAATTACCACATTTACGGGTCCCTTTTTTGTTACTAAAGAACAATCCACTATTTGCCCCTTCCAAAATGTTCTTAATATTTTGTCCCTTTCTATATACACATTTAAAAGGTTTTTCAAATATGTAACTCAAATCTGACAAACTAGCAAATTTGTTTCATTCCTTGGTAACAATCCTACTAACCAAGTTAGTTTCACCATCAAAGGTGGTAAACAAGGCAGACTGGTATCCTTTTCTTGTGATGGGACATCCAATAAATTCTCCTCATTATTAATCGTTTCGGAGATGGCAGAAGTTTTTCCTAAAATCGGGGCAATTCTAGAAATTCTACCCTCCATTACCTCAGTGGTCACAGAAGTTAAATCACTGGGATAACTTCTTGCCTTGAACATATCATTAATACATTTACATGTTTTAGATCCATACATACTTTTTATCCTTTTATATTTAATATTTATATATTCATCAATTTAATGTCATTTTTGAGGGTCATGTATTTTTTTCAGAACATTAATTCATTTTATATGTAATGTGTATTTTTTCCACCAGATGGTGCAAGTACCCTTTTGTTCATTGCACTTTATTATTGTATTTTAAGGAATTTTAGTATTTCAGATATATGTTTTACTTTACATATGCAGGTATAAATTCAATAAATGTTTATATTTGTTTATATTATTCATGTAATTTATATATATATTCATTTATTTTGTATGCATTTTAAATTGTTTTAAATTCAACTTATGTCTTTCAGGATTGATTCTTTCACATCTATTTAATGCAAGCTGCTTTTCATTGGTTTATTCAAATGGGTTAGGTTATATATGTAAGTGTTTAGTGAGGTAAAGTTTATCTGATAAAATTGTTTTTTGATGAAAACGTATGAAGAACTGGTTATACAGCATTATTTTTCATTTGCTACATATTTGGATTAAAGTGAGTTTTGTCCTTTAGCTGGGTTCGCTGTGCCTTATTCTTGGTTTACTAATATATATATATATATATATATATATATATATATATATATATATATATATATATATATGTGTGTGTGTCTTGTGTGTGTGTGTGTATGCATATATATCTTATCTATATATGTATGTATATGTATTTCTGTAGATATATATATATATATATATATATATATATATATATATATACATATATATATATAAATAGTGAGAGAGAGAGAGATAGCTCTGTATATGTATATTTATGTATAGATATATCTGTACCAAGATATATATTTATATATATGTATATATTATGTTAATATATATGTATCTTTGTATAGATACATATATATATATATATATATATATATATATATATATGTATGTATTGATATATCAGTATATTTCTTGTTTTTTATCTGCACATTATATTATTTTATGATATATATATATATATATATATATATATATATATATATATATATATATATATATATATATATATATATATATATATATATATATGTACATATTCTATATGTGTAATTTCATCTGTACAGCTACATATATCTGATGTATACACTTTTCATATGCATCTATCACCATACACATCTATATCTGTATATTTATATATTATAAACACGCCGGTTCCACACTGTTTGTTCCATAGTATTCTATACCTGTATTGAATGATATATTTAAAAAATAAACATTTAGTAATACAACTCTGATAGAGTAGTGGTACTTTGCTCTGACTACGGTGTACAGAATCCCAGGTTCATGACTGGGCAGGGCTGATTGTTTTGTTACTGTGCAGAACAAGGGATGTTGGATACAGAGTGATTAAGGCACTTTTATGCTGTTGTAAGCAGGTTTGCGTGGTGGTAAGCAATGCTAACTTCAGGCTAAATATGCTTACAGACAGCCTGAAAAGTGTTTAATCTGTGCCAGGCATTGCTTATCACCATGCAATCAGGCTTTATCCTGGTTAATACTGCTTAAAAGTGCTTACTCCCGCTTACCCCACACTAATTTTTTTAAAAGAAAAGAAAAAAGGGGTGATAGGAAAGTAGTGAAAAAGGGGCACAAAGAGGGAAAGCTAAAAGGGAAAGTAGCTAGGGATGTGCAAGACGAGTGTAGGAAAGATCCATAGCTATCCATTTCTTCTACAGCAACAGCTGTGCATACATACTGAATTTGGAGGTATATTTGGGCAGTCAAATCCCTGAGAGAGGAGAGGTGTAAGGACAACAATAATGTGTTGTTAAGCCACTTAGACTAGATTACATGTGTCCAGTGGATGCATGTGTGGAATGGACAGCTATGTATAGGGCGATATATATATATTTTTTTTTGGGAACAGATTGCCCGTTTTTTTTAAGGTGAGAGTGGGATGTTGGGGAAGGATAGTAGGTATATTTGGGGAAGTAGGTTGGGTAGAAAGACAGACAAGATAGACAAGACAGCATACAGGGATGGTATATGACACATGTGGGGGTAAACACCTTGGACAGGGAGGGGTGTTTGGAAATTGGAACCCCATGAGCCCCCAAATGGAAACAGTGGGACTGAGGTCCCCACCCATGGGCAGTCACCACTGGACCCTCATGGCCCCAAAGTTGACTGTGCTGGGGGCTGAGCAGGAGGGTCAGGTTGACCCTTTAATTGCGCCATGTGGTCCTCAAGCTGGCATAGCAGATCTCCAAACTCCTTTTGGAGCTCGCTTATGCACCAAATACTGGACCTGGCTTTGGGTGACAGAATCCTGTCCATGCCCCCTCCCAGGTGGGGTGAGACCCATCCCCTGAGGCTTTTCCACCCATAGGTGGTGCAGGACCAGCAGATGAGGAGGTCACAGGGTGGGTCTCAGACATGCTGGGGCCCGGTGCCATGGCCAGATGAGTTGAGAGAGGTGGGTCCGCTGGGACTGGCCTTCCCAAATGTGCTATGGTGTTGCAGTTTTAGAACATATGTGGGTTAGTAATAGTCAACACATTCCAGGATTAGTTATAACAGCATGCATAGATATTCCCATTAACCCAAAACAACAGATATGGAACAGTTGCATAGCAAACAGAACACATGCATATATGGAACCACAGTGGCCATTACAACGGCATGCAAGTTACATTGATAGCAACAGGCCACTGATGATAGTATTTCAACATGGAACATTAATAGAAACACATTTCAATATTTGTTAAACAATAGGACATATGTCCCAACAGTAGGTTTAGTGTAAACATACCCATTGATTGGTGTGTTTGGATTATTGTTGCAGATATGGTGGGGGGGTAGAGAAAGATTTCAGTTAACAACTTGTATATCCTAGCAGTACTCACAACTTTAATGATCATTGCTCTAATCATTACTCTACAGGTATTACTGCAGTACCCTATGGCCTTGGTTTGGGCAGTGGTATGTTTGTATATACATGTATACTTCAACAGTTTTATAGCTAAATTCTACTTCTCTTACCTGGTAGACCTGTGGAGGGAATGTTTTTAACACTACCTGACTGTTTCTACATGGATCTAGGACTTTTGAACGAAAGTTCAAAAGCCCAAATCCAAAACCACCGAACACACTTTAACGAATGCGCTTTCATCAAAAAAGCGCTTTCGTTAAAGTATGTTAAACCCCCCCACTAAATCTACTTGAATGCAGGGGGGGGCAAGCCTCTCTGCACCCCCCCCATGTGGGGCATTGTGCCCCCCACACCCCTCCTACTTTAATATTCTCACTCCGAGGTCGCACTACAGTGAGGAAAAGGGAATTTTCCCTTTCCCCACCGTAGTACGACTGGAACAACAAGCATACTTACGCAAAAGTGCTGCTTCAGTGAACAGCACTTTCGCACAAGTATGCTCACCAAATTAGCATTCGGTGAAAGATGCAGTCGAGCATCTGTACGGATCCCTTCTACACATATTCCCAGATTCCTAGTTAACATTATGCACATACCTCTCAATCTTATAGGGGTACAAATAGGGAAATATTTTGAATATTGCTCTTATAAACATTTAGACCTTGCTAAAATGACATGATTTGTTTTAAAATACATTTTCTGAAGGATTTGAAGTCTGACACTCAAATGCATGTTATTATTTGGTGACTACAATCCTGAGATCATCCCAGTAATTTGCTAGGAAAACAGAGGAACAGGCCAAAAATATGAGCCAAATATCTGGACATTCAAGGAAAATCTCTACAGTTGAGAGGTATGATTATGCATAGAGCTTATTACTACTCCTCCCAGGATATGAACCATGGCTGTTTCTGCTAAAAATACAATTTTTGTTCCATCAGAGTGAGCTATTTAAAAAACACTGGCTGCTCTTTTAGTGTTTTCTGTCTAAGTCTCTCTTGGATGTACAATCTGATCTTGTCATTAGAACAGTCTTATACAGACATTTCTAGACATATTTTTTTTTTTTTCAAATAATTCTTTTATTTTTTCAAAGTATGGTACAATGCAAGCTGGATGAGGAAATGCATTACAGTTATACACATTAGATTGCAACGTTGGATTATTACAGAAAACAGTGAGTAGACACATAGTATAGCAATGATACATATGAGAATGATAGGTACAGCACAATGAGAGCATTGTAATCCATTTACCCGAAACCAAAAAACAAATATATACAATATTTACAACCAAGAGTGCTACGTTCCTCCGTAGTGGTAATGTAAAGGTATAGTAAAAAATTGGGTTGGCTGTGGTTCTCCAGTAAATTAACAGGAATAAGGATAGCTTTTATGCACAAGATGTGAATGGGGAGTCATTCAGTATGAATCACATCTATAAGTTTCTTCCATAGTTTGCCAAAATAAGCTCTCTTTTTGGGGCCCTTTATAATGAATTTATGAGCTGAGATGTGTTTGAAAGCCATCTCTTTGAAACCCTTCCAACTAAGTTTAGTGCGATTCAACCAGTTTTAGTGATATATAGTTTAATAAGTGAGCAGAGAAAAAACTATAAAAAGGCCCAAATTTTTTTTTTCTTTTGAATATTCAAACACAAAATTAAGCCCATGTGAATTCATATTCAAATCCTGCATGAAAACACCAATCTGGGATGGCCTTCCCCTACACACAAAAATGAGGTTGTCAATGTATCTTTTATAAAAAATAACATTGGTAATGAAAAAGTTATTTTGAAAAATAAATTCCTTTTCAAACTCACCCATGTATATAACTGCATAAGTAGGAGCAAAGGCTGCACCCATAGCTGTTCCCTTCACTTGAAGGTAAAATTCCTTCTTCCATACAAAATAGTTGTGTGAGACTATATTCCAACAATGATAACAAAAATGTGGTTCTCGGGCCTTCACCCATCACCCTTTTCATCGCTTCCAGGCTCCATCGCTTATCAATATTTGTATATAATGAAGAGATGTCCACTGTAGCCCAATACAATTCCTTGTCCCACAACATCCCCCATAACTCATCACATACATCCTGAGTATTCTTAACATGTGAAATCACTCTGGGTAAATAAGCCTTAAAATGGAAATCAAGGAATTTATTAGTTCTTTCAATATATGAACCAACCCCTGAAATAATAGGTCTTTCAGGAGGGTTAACCATGTCTTTGTGAATCTTTGGAATTGCGTAAATATAGGGGTGCCTGGGTTCTTTTGTAAGCAGTTTTTTTACATCACTGCTAGATAAAAATCCAAGCCTCTCCCTCTCTCGAGCAATTCAACAAGTTCATCTGTGTACTGTCTTAATGGGTTATCATTCAGTTTCCTATACACATCTTCTCTAAGCAAAGTTTCAACAATGTCAACATATTTTTCATTATTCATGACAACCCAGTTGCCTCCTTTATCAGCGGGTCTGACTGTTACTTTATCTAAGTTTGTCCTAAATTCCTTTAAAGCAAACCATTCTTCCTTAGAGAGATTAAATAATCTCTTCTTTTTACAAAATTCTATGTATGCTTTTTCAATACTAGCACAAACTACATGTTCAAAAACATTAATAGCAGACGAATGCTTAAGAGGCAAAAAGGTACTATTGCTAGGAAAATTAGGCAAACACAAACGATTATAACCCATACCAAACAGTTCCCCAACCAGAACATTACTATAAATATTCTTATATTCAATGGTTGATTCATCTGGAATATCATAAATACTCAGATTAAACAGTTCATCATCTTCTCTTTCTTCTTTCATGTTTTCATTCAAAGAACCCCCACACACATTTGTATTACATTCAGTGAAATAAACCTTCAAATTAAGTTTACGAACAAATCTTCTGACATTCAAAATAACAACAGCTAATGTGGGCAATTTCGTAGGTATAAATTTAGTGCCTTTGTATAAAACACTACAAAATTCTGGAGATAAATTAATGTTAGAAAGATTAACAATACTTAAATTTTCATGACAAATAGAAAAAACATCCTCACCATGAACATCATTATCACCATATTCTAAAGAATTCTCATTAATGCCCTCAATACATACAGATGCGTTACCTTCAGTGAGAGCTGAACTCAAAGTCCAGGTAACACCCGCTGCTAATTTTTGTGAAAAAAAGTTTGCTTCCCTTGATTCTTCCTGGAACGAGTCTGCACATTTATTTTCTTTGCATTCTGGTCGATTTTACTCCCTCCAGCTCTTTCGGTTGAACTGTCTGTTCCGGCATCTTCAAAAAACACACTCTTGCGAGTACCAACAGTCTCCATAGAAGAGCAAGACAAACCGTCTTCACTTCTGGGCATGCACATTTTGATGTTCCGAAGTTGACGGCGACCCTTACGTGGCCAGTTAAATACTTAATTCTTTTCATAGTCCCTTATGTCCCTATTGAGTTTAGATAGTTTTCTCCCCATTACATCATTTTCCACTTTATTAATTTTTCCATTAGTGGTTCTGAAAACACTTTGAAAAACATTTGGTGGAGTTTTATCCATTAACTCATGCTGCAATTTGACAATCTCCTCATGTAGATTCTCAACAGTTCTGTTATTTCTCTTAATAAGTATGTTTAACCAGTTGAGAGTACAGTATTTGTTGGAGTGCCAGACATTTTATGTGTAAAAGGCCTTATATATGATGACAAGGCCTAGACATTCTTTGGGAGCTTGTACAGTTGGGAGGTCTTTGTATTTCTGGCTATTGTTGACAGACTGTCAGGATTGTGTAGCAGTGTATTGTGAATATGTTATTTCTTGGGGGGGGGGGTAGATGTTAGTGTTATGTTTCCTTTCCATCTGCCTTTGCATGCGGATTCAGTTTCCAGTGCTCTATTAAGTGCTACATTTTGGTAGGGTGAGACTGTGACATGCCCCATAATGCAGTTAAGCATCATACTACACTGTGTATTGAGCCATTATATGTAGGGGTAGTGTGTGAGTATCAAACATGCTGACAGTTTGGTTCACACAGTCCTTATACTGTATGCACTTTCACACTGGTGTCGGTTTCCCAGTCCTGTTACATCCATAGAGTGCCTGGTATATTTGCAATTACATGTGTATTCCCCATAGCAAGATTGTTTTTTTGTTGTGTCAGTCTGCCTGTAGTTTGGATATTGCTTGGTGACATGGCTAGAAGCTCAGTGTTTTCCCTAATGTTATGTTATGTCCAGATATTTGGCAGATGTGTAGTGTTGCCTGGCCCACATAAGCATTGTGGATGTCTGACACATCAGTGGGAGGATGTGAAGATTTACATGACTATCTCCTGGGAAGTCACTGGGTTTTGGACTTTTGCAATTCCACTCAATAGATGTTGGAACAGAATGGAGGGTGTTACTGCATCACATGTGTCAGCTCATCTACACCAGTATGTCAGATATGTTCACATTTTCAGCCCCCCCTCCCTCTTTGCCAGTCTTGGTTATGCTTTCTTAAACTCAGCTGTTCTGAGCATACCTGTCACTGGCCAGATTGTTACAGACTGTCCATGTTTATTGCCCATATTTCTTGTCTATTAAACAGTATCATTTTATTCCTTCCTGTGGTGGATCACTGTCATCATGTGGGGATGTCTGTCAGTATAAGATGCCATACAAAGCACAAAAACAATGACAAACTGAACTGCAAATCACCAAATGAAGAAAATAAATGACTCCAAGCCACAAGTGAGGTAAAGTTAGCACTTTTATTTACTTAATTTAGCAAACTTCTTCAGACAAACAAGTTAAAAGAACAAATTACTTAAATAGGCAACCATCAATGACATCATCAAATATAAGTCTACAATCCACCCACATGTAAAGCTAAATATCCAAATTTGTATAAAAAGTTAAATATATTTATATATAAAAACATAATATGCAAAAAAAAACACAAAATACATTGCCAAAGCACCATCGGATATGAAAAATTTGTAAAAAAACAACATAGGAAAAAATATATATATGTATATTAAATAATGTATATATATATATATATATATATATATATATATATATATATATATATATATATAAATATATATATATATATATATATATATATATATATATATATATAAATAAATGTATTTAACTTTTTATACAAATGTAGCTTTAAGCATTGTTATCCTTTCTTTTCTAATTTCATAACCATGCTCATACATTCACTGCCTCAATCTCCTTTTGGTTTTGCCAACATAGAAAGAATCCCATATCCCACATCCCACATAGGGCTATATATACCAACCCAGTTGTATTTCAATTAGCTAAGCCTTTTGTAACAATATGTTTACCCCTGTATTTCAAAATAATAGCGTCAATTTTTTTATGTTAAAACAGTGTGGACAATTACCACATTTACGGTCCCTTTTTGTTACTAAAGAACAATCCACTATTTGCCCCTTCCAAAATGTTCTTAATATTTTGTCCCTTTCTATATACACATTTAAAAGGTTTTTCAAATATGTAACTCAAATCTGACAAACTAGCAAATTTGTTTCATTCCTTGGTAACAATCCTACTAACCAAGTTAGTTTCACCATCAAAGGTGGTAAACAAGGCAGACTGGTATCCTTTTCTTGTGATGGGACATCCAATAAATTCTCCTCATTATTAATCGTTTCGGAGATGGCAGAAGTTTTTCCTAAAATCGGGGCAATTCTAGAAATTCTACCCTCCATTACCTCAGTGGTCACAGAAGTTAAATCACTGGGATAACTTCTTGCCTTGAACATATCATTAATACATTTACATGTTTTAGATCCATACATACTTTTTATCCTTTTATATTTAATATTTATATATTCATCAATTTAATGTCATTTTTGAGGGTCATGTATTTTTTTCAGAACATTAATTCATTTTATATGTAATGTGTATTTTTTCCACCAGATGGTGCAAGTACCCTTTTGTTCATTGCACTTTATTATTGTATTTTAAGGAATTTTAGTATTTCAGATATATGTTTTACTTTACATATGCAGGTATAAATTCAATAAATGTTTATATTTGTTTATATTATTCATGTAATTTATATATATATTCATTTATTTTGTATGCATTTTAAATTGTTTTAAATTCAACTTATGTCTTTCAGGATTGATTCTTTCACATCTATTTAATGCAAGCTGCTTTTCATTGGTTTATTCAAATGGGTTAGGTTATATATGTAAGTGTTTAGTGAGGTAAAGTTTATCTGATAAAATTGTTTTTTGATGAAAACGTATGAAGAACTGGTTATACAGCATTATTTTTCATTTGCTACATATTTGGATTAAAGTGAGTTTTGTCCTTTAGCTGGGTTCGCTGTGCCTTATTCTTGGTTTACTAATATATATATATATATATATATATATATATATATATATATATATATATGTGTGTGTGTCTTGTGTGTGTGTGTGTATGCATATATATCTTATCTATATATGTATGTATATGTATTTCTGTAGATATATATATATATATATATATATATATATATATATATATATATATATATATAAATAGTGAGAGAGAGAGAGAGATAGCTCTGTATATGTATATTTATGTATAGATATATCTGTACCAAGATATATATTTATATATATGTATATATTATGTTAATATATATGTATCTTTGTATAGATACATATATATATATATATATATATATATATATATATATGTATGTATTGATATATCAGTATATTTCTTGTTTGTTATCTGCACATTATATTATTTTATGATATATATATATATATATATATATATATATATATATATATATATATATATAATTTATATATATATATATATATATATATATATATATATATGTACATATTCTATATGTGTAATTTCATCTGTACAGCTACATATATCTGATGTATACACTTTTCATATGCATCTATCACCATACACATCTATATCTGTATATTTATATATTATAAACACGCCGGTTCCACACTGTTTGTTCCATAGTATTCTATACCTGTATTGAATGATATATTTAAAAAATAAACATTTAGTAATACAACTCTGATAGAGTAGTGGTACTTTGCTCTGACTACGGTGTACAGAATCCCAGGTTCATGACTGGGCAGGGCTGATTGTTTTGTTACTGTGCAGAACAAGGGATGTTGGATACAGAGTGATTAAGGCACTTTTATGCTGTTGTAAGCAGGTTTTGCGTGGTGGTAAGCAATGCTAACTTCAGGCTAAATATGCTTACAGACAGCCTGAAAAGTGTTTAATCTGTGCCAGGCATTGCTTATCACCATGCAATCAGGCTTTATCCTGGTTAATACTGCTTAAAAGTGCTTACTCCCGCTTACCCCACACTAATTTTTTTAAAAGAAAAGAAAAAAGGGGTGATAGGAAAGTAGTGAAAAAGGGGCACAAAGAGGGAAAGCTAAAAGGGAAAGTAGCTAGGGATGTGCAAGACGAGTGTAGGAAAGATCCATAGCTATCCATTTCTTCTACAGCAACAGCTGTGCATACATACTGAATTTGGAGGTATATTTGGGCAGTCAAATCCCTGAGAGAGGAGAGGTGTAAGGACAACAATAATGTGTTGTTAAGCCACTTAGACTAGATTACATGTGTCCAGTGGATGCATGTGTGGAATGGACAGCTATGTATAGGGCGATATATATATATTTTTTTTTGGGAACAGATTGCCCGTTTTTTTTAAGGTGAGAGTGGGATGTTGGGGAAGGATAGTAGGTATATTTGGGGAAGTAGGTTGGGTAGAAAGACAGACAAGATAGACAAGACAGCATACAGGGATGGTATATGACACATGTGGGGGTAAACACCTTGGACAGGGAGGGGTGTTTGGAAATTGGAACCCCATGAGCCCCCAAATGGAAACAGTGGGACTGAGGTCCCCACCCATGGGCAGTCACCACTGGACCCTCATGGCCCCAAAGTTGACTGTGCTGGGGGCTGAGCAGGAGGGTCAGGTTGACCCTTTAATTGCGCCATGTGGTCCTCAAGCTGGCATAGCAGATCTCCAAACTCCTTTTGGAGCTCGCTTATGCACCAAATACTGGACCTGGCTTTGGGTGACAGAATCCTGTCCATGCCCCCTCCCAGGTGGGGTGAGACCCATCCCCTGAGGCTTTTCCACCCATAGGTGGTGCAGGACCAGCAGATGAGGAGGTCACAGGGTGGGTCTCAGACATGCTGGGGCCCGGTGCCATGGCCAGATGAGTTGAGAGAGGTGGGTCCGCTGGGACTGGCCTTCCCAAATGTGCTATGGTGTTGCAGTTTTAGAACATATGTGGGTTAGTAATAGTCAACACATTCCAGGATTAGTTATAACAGCATGCATAGATATTCCCATTAACCCAAAACAACAGATATGGAACAGTTGCATAGCAAACAGAACACATGCATATATGGAACCACAGTGGCCATTACAACGGCATGCAAGTTACATTGATAGCAACAGGCCACTGATGATAGTATTTCAACATGGAACATTAATAGAAACACATTTCAATATTTGTTAAACAATAGGACATATGTCCCAACAGTAGGTTTAGTGTAAACATACCCATTGATTGGTGTGTTTGGATTATTGTTGCAGATATGGTGGGGGGGTAGAGAAAGATTTCAGTTAACAACTTGTATATCCTAGCAGTACTCACAACTTTAATGATCATTGCTCTAATCATTACTCTACAGGTATTACTGCAGTACCCTATGGCCTTGGTTTGGGCAGTGGTATGTTTGTATATACATGTATACTTCAACAGTTTTATAGCTAAATTCTACTTCTCTTACCTGGTAGACCTGTGGAGGGAATGTTTTTAACACTACCTGACTGTTTCTACATGGATCTAGGACTTTTGAACGAAAGTTCAAAAGCCCAAATCCAAAACCACCGAACACACTTTAGCAATGCGCTTTCATCAAAAAGCGCTTTGTAAATATGTTAAACCCCCACTAAATCTACTTGAATGCAGGGGGGGCAAGCCTCTCTGCACCCCCCCCCATGTGGGGCATTGTGCCCCCCACACCCCTCCTACTTTAATATTCTCACTCCGGTGCTACAGTGAGGAAAGGGAATTTTCCTTTCCCACCGTGAATCTGACTGGAACAACAAGCATACTTACGCAAAAGTGCTGCTTCAGTGAACAGCACTTTCGACAAGTATGCTCACCAAATTAGCATTCGTGAAAGATGCAGTCGAGCATCTGTAATGGATCCCTTCTACACATATTCCCAGATTCCTAGTTAACATTATGCACATACCTCTCAATCTTATAGGGGTACAAATAGGGAAATATTTTGAATATTGCTCTTATAAACATTTAGACCTTGCTAAAATGACATGATTTGTTTTAAAATACATTTTCTGAAGGATTTGAAGTCTGACACTCAAATGCATGTTATTATTTGGTGACTACAATCCTGAGATCATCCCAGTAATTTGCTAGGAAAACAGAGGAACAGGCCAAAAATATGAGCCAAATATCTGGACATTCAAGGAAAATCTCTACAGTTGAGAGGTATGATTATGCATAGAGCTTATTACTACTCCTCCCAGGATATGAACCATGGCTGTTTCTGCTAAAAATACAATTTTTGTTCCATCAGAGTGAGCTATTTAAAAAACACTGGCTGCTCTTTTAGTGTTTTCTGTCTAAGTCTCTCTTGGATGTACAATCTGATCTTGTCATTAGAACAGTCTTATACAGACATTTCTAGACATATTTTTATGTAGCACAGTGTGAGAAATAGTGGTTGACACAACAGTACTATTCTGATATCAGATCTTTGTGAATGTTACATGTCAGGCCATACAATACCAGAGTAAACACAACCAGTCCAGGATTTAAAACTTTATTGCCAGGCAGTTACAGTTTTCTTATCTGAAAGACCTGTGGGGGGAATGTTTGTTAAAACTATGTGACTGTTTCTACACATATTCCCAGATTCCCAGCTAAAATATGCACATGCCTCTCAATCTATTAATGCACAAGCTCTAGACAAAGCTTAACAACATGGTGGTACAAATAGGGACCTATTTTGAATATTGCTCTTATAAACTTTTAGACAGTTGCTAGCGTAACAGGATTTGTTTTAATATACATTTTCTGACAGATTAGAAGTCTTATACTCAAATGTATGTCATTATTTATTGACTACAATTCTGAAATCATCCCAGTGATTTGCCAGGGAGAAAGAGGAACAGGCCAAAAATATGAGCCAATTATCTGGACATTCTGCAAAAATCTGTACAGTTGAGAGGTATGTAATACAGCTTAGTACCACTCCCATGATTCGAACCATAGCTGTGTGTCCTAAAAATGCAACAATTTGTGTTTTGTCAGAGTGGGCTATTTAGAAACTGCTGTCTGTTTTTACAGAGTTTTATGTCTAAGTCTCTCTTGGTTGTACAATCTAACCTTGTACTTACAACAGTCTTATACAGACATTCCTAGACATATTTATTATGTAGCACAGTGTGGGTAACAGTGGTTAATACAACCTTACTATTCAGAGAATGCAACACTAAATGCCATACAATACCAGAGTAACACAACCAGTCCAGTATTTAGAACTTTATTGCCAGCCAGTTATGGTTTTATTTAAATATCACCTATATCGGACTATTACTGTCATATTGTCTGGTTTATTCAGTACAAACCATACACAGTTTTTATACTGCCAGGTGACTTTCTACTACTTTATATTTATTTGGTATGACTACTACAAGCAGGATTGTTACTCACCAGCCTTGCGACAAAGCCTTTGCAACTTACTGGCATGGGCTTCCTGATTCACAGCCCACTCTGCTGCAGCTGTAAAGGGAATAAAGAAATAGTTAGGCATACCTATCCATCACATACACAGACTGGACCTTGGTAAACAGTTATTGACATGAATACTTGCACACTGCTGGGACATCACCTCTCTGACTTGCTTCTTTAACCCACTCATACAAGAGGTCCATCTTCCTCTGCTTTAAGTTGGCATAGTGGTGCTGGACCTGCTCACCAGTCTGAGGGATACCATTGGCACTGGTGAGATCACGAGTGAGATGATCCCAGGCTTCCATTTTATATTGGGAACCCTGGTACTGGCCCTGCAGCAGTCTCCCATCATGTTTTTTTACCAGGAGACCTACCATGACCTTGGGCTCCTGTATGCCCCAACGCTGTGCCTGGATGTGCATGCCCTAACCAACACCTGACATACTGCCTACAGTGGGAAGATGCAACCAGTTATGAGCTATATTCCCACCTGCAGTGTCTAAATATGGCAGATTTCCCACCCTTTGCCATGACTGGACAGTTTTGAATATGCTGAGCTAAGCTAAGCTACGGGCAAACCTGCTTAGCTAAGGTTGGCACTGCTTAAAGGGGCATGTTCAGCATTGCTTACCAGTGGGCAAATCCAGTTAGCTGAGCTATTCATTGCTTAGTATTCATATGTACACAATGCTTACACCTGGTCAGCAAAGCTGTGCAATGATTTAGCATTGCTTTTTTTTTTATTTTATAAACTTTTTGCTGTATGTGATTGATTCATCATTCATTACATATTACAAATGTGTTTATTGTCCCTAACATCCCCCAATGTACTTCATTACATTTATTCATGTGTGACTATAGTGTATGGGTCACTTGTGTTTATATGGAGGTTTCACAATGTTATTAAATTGGCACCTCACATCTGGACATACTACAGTATTCTGGTTAACAAATATATGGTATTTAGTAGCTAATTATGAAAAAATTTTTATGTACTGCTTTCACATGTAAAATGCAAATTGGTTACAGTGGGAATCTAACCCAGAATAGCTGCTTGCACAGCATATGCTCTAACCACTACACTATTGCAGTACAACTTATGTTGGATGTCTCTTGCTATTTAACTTCTTTTGCTGTTTAAGCTGGACTAAGCATAGCTAAGTGACAGGCAGACCCACACAGCTATGCTTAAACTTTATTGCATTTATAAAAAAAAATATTTGTTGTGTTTTATTATTTGTACTCTTCAGAATATTCCTGCTAATTCTGAACCTGTTATTCTATCAACTTTCTGCTTTGTGGGATGATTGTCCCTTATGGTTTTGTCCACATTCCTTACTCTGACTGGTTGGGGACGATTGTCCTTTATGGCTTTGACAAAGTTTTCTTACCTTGACGGGTTAGGGGTATTGCGAGTATTCTTGTTCGTTTTATGTTGTCAAATGGCAATTTTAGTGTGCACGGGGCATGTGTATTGTGAAAGCACTTCTCTCAGACACACCCCCTGCACTTGTACACAGATCCATGTCCGTTTAACAGCACGGCAGTGCGCCTTCATGAATATGCATGGCACGCTGCCATGCTGTACAGAAACGGTCCCTTCTATGCAGGAATAGCTTATTCCTGGATGGAATTTTGCTGAATACTGGGGTGAATTTTCTCAATTATTGGCATCCTGTTTTACTTTGTCAAGTCACACCCTGCTGCTAACCTGTTTGTTACTGGCAGTTCTACATTTGTCTTTTGTGCATGAAACAATGAGGCAGTAAGCAGGCCTTTATGTTTACCCATGCCAGAGAATGCACTACAATCTGTCACTGAGCATTCCCTCCATTTTCAGATTATCGTCAACCAGTCTTGTATACCTATCAATGTACTTACAATGTATTTTCATTTGCTTATCAGAAGTGCCTGTTGAATATCTGAGGGCACTAACTGAGATCCTCATTAAGTAGAACTACAAGTGTGAACATGGTATAGATACAAAGTCAGTATATATTGTAGTAGTTACAAGTATCACCCCCTCAAACTTTGAGGTACAGTGATTTAGGAGATAATACATAAAAAGTCGTGGGAGTGTCATTACTGCCCATGGTAGGAAGTATAGTAGTGTGATGTCCCTCTGGAAAAACTTGGGAAGTGTAACAGTGAGTTTAAGAATTTGTTGTGACTGTGTATGTTATCACAGATTATTTTTCAAAAGTCAAGAGTGGCATTACTGGGTCTTGGACTTAGGTCAGTGAGTTATTGGCCTGGAATGTATGCCAGATCACAACTCCTTTTCAGTTGTATTCCAGGGAGAAAAGTTCCAATATGGAATCATAGCAGCATGGATATGCTAGTTCACATAAAACCAAGTGAGGACAACTGAAATTCATTGCATTGACACATAATGAATTTAGATATACATACATGTACATCATACCTCTCAACTGCCCCTGATTTTCAGGGACGTCCCTGATTTTGACTTAAATTTTAGCTCTGTCCCTTTTAATCACTCCTAACACTGGTGCATTTTGGAGAAAAGGTCCAGAATTATACTTAATAAATAGTGATGATAATTAGGAGTTAGAGACTTCTTTCCTTTCAGGAAATGTATATTAATTCACATTCTCTTATTCTGTTAATGTCTCAAGTTAATAGAACTAATATTTTAAAAGGGTCCCTAACTGTCCTTGATTTTTTCTGGATTTGTCCCTGATTCTGTTAAAATTCGTCCATGACTGGTTGAGAGCTGTGCGATGGACAATATATTACAGACAAGATGATTTGATTGATTAGACAAAAAAATATAATGCAAACAGATAAATTACTGTACTTATAAACATGTCACAAAAATCAACTATAAATGCCTAAGATTTGAAAAGCATCTCCATAAGGATGGAGAACACATATAGAATAAACTGATGATACATTACAAAACAATAAAGTTCTCCTAGAGCATAGACAAGGAATCAAGTAATATATGTGTCCCATCTACATATAATCACACAAGGAGTTTGGGATAAAATATACAATAAACAGAATGTGCAGTCTTTTAGTCAACACTCCTGTAATTCTATAGCTGTAAGACCACTGTAAAAAAGACAGTTTGCCATGTCTACCTTAAAATCAGTTTCCAGTTTTCTAAGAACAGGTGGGATATTATTGCATATTTGCCAAACAATGTAGCAGGCATCATAAGGGTTCTTTAGATTTTGCATGCAAAGATGATGACCTTGACTTACATTGTAGGTGACACTGCTGTTAGGGAAAGACACTGTAATTTTAAAGATTATGGGTAAGTTTCATATGAATGTATAATAGACAATACTTGAATTCAGGCTACCTAAATTACTGAAGAGAGAGAGAGAGAGAGAGAGAGAGAGAAAGATTGATAAATTCTGGAATAATCACCATACGAAAACCTAGTTATAGGCCACGTTATCATAGCATGCACATCCTTTTCCTTTATATATTTTTTTCTCATTTTGAATACCAAATATTATTATATGTTTAGGTTTTACGACTGCTACCTGTGTAAGACCGCTATACCAGGTTGCCCTTTGTTAGCTGTTGCATATGTGAGTGTGTTAAGGCTTCTTCTGTTAAAAGGGCTGAAGTGATTCGATATTAAGACTGCTCCCCAAAACTATGTGGATTCTATCAAAAGGTTCTAAACACTGTTAGCAGGATTACCACAAGGTGTCTTGTAACATGTGAGTTTAAGTGTGGGAATGCAACACATTGTATCTTGTAGCCTTGTTCTGCTACTTATGCACCTAAGTAACAAATACATCCCACAACAGCTCTCCTGAAAATTCTAAAATGTTGTTTGATATATGCAGGTGTTTTATCAACAGGCAGTGAAGCCTCTTTTCAAAGATCAGTAAGGGAAATGTTTTTTGATACTGCAGTCTTATATTGAAGATTCCTTTAGAAGTGCTGCTTTGGTCGGAATTGTAATTATTCTTAGTTTTATATATTATAGTGTTAGTAAAAGATTCTGCAGTGCATCAGTCCCTCCATTAGTTGTAATTTGCAATTACATTTACTTAGTCACAATTATGTTCCCATCTGCTGCTTGCAGATGCAGTTTTAAAGAGCAGATGCACTTCTCCTGACATTTAAAATTTGATTGTGCAGATATATGTATATATATATATATATATATATATATATATATATATATATATATATATATATATAGGCTCCCTATTTAATTTTGAAACACTGAAATCACAAAGTTGAAATTAAAGTCTTGAAATCCCAGAACACCAGAAGTGTGAAATTCAAAATCCAGAAGTACGGAGATTTTGAATTAGCACTTCTGGTGTTGTGGTGTGTGAATATGTGACTTTGGGTATGTATGTATGTGTGTTGGTTAGGGGCTTTAGAGTATGTCAGTGTGTTTTGACTGTGATGTGTGTGTGAGAGGGTGTGTACAATGTGTGGAAGTGAGTTACCTATGTGTGTCTGATTGTGCGGTCTCAGAGTTAGTATATATAAGTAGGGGGGTGTGGCGGCGCAACTCCCACATGGGGGGGGTGCAGGGGTGCTTGTCCCCCTGCTTATCTGTAGTGTAGGATAATATATTTCAGTTGGGGGGAAGTTGTGTGTATGTGTTTGTATGTGCTGTATCTGTAGTGTACCTTTGGGATTTTGAAATTCGCGGTTTTAGGGTTTGGTGTTTTGTGTGTTCAGCTATGTAATTTCCAAATACTGAAATCTGGGATTTCAGTATTTCAAAATTACATAGTGAATCTATTTATATATATATATATATATATATATATATATATATATATATATATATATATGTATATTTATATATGTGTATCTATGTCAGAAGATTGAGTTTTGAAAAACTTGAAATTCATATGGACGAGAACATATGATCGAGTTTCTAAAAACTGGAACATCAAAAAAACCCCACAAAAATCTACTTTTTCCAGGGAGAAAGCCCCCTGCACCCCACACCTCCTGCTAATTATACAGTCCTATGCCAAGATGGCACTACAGTGAAGAAAATGTTACATCTCCTGATCTTTTCTGTACCACGATCTCCATTCAAAAGCGTTGAGTTTTTAAAAACTTGATCATATGGTCTCGACAATATGAATTTCAAGTTTCTGAAAACCTGATGAACTGATAGGGATCTTTATATATATATATATATGTATATGGGTCTACCTGATAACGCCGAAAGTGCAAAATGCCGCCGATGAGAACACCAACACTGGAAGATCGACAACGGAGATGATCCACAGCTGAAAATCCCGATGCTGAGAACACCGACATGTTAAGGTAAGTGTGGGGTTAGGGTTAGGGGCAGATTAAGTGAGTTTGGGTTAGGGTGCAGGTTAGGTGAGTGTGTGATAGTGGCGGACTTTAGGGTTAGGGTTTGGGTTAAGGTTAGTACATAGATAGTTGTGTATGTAAGGTTTAATGTAGGTTTGTAAGGTTTTTGGTGTGCTTGTGTTGTGTGTGTGCTTTTTGGACAGGGGATTTAGTTTGTTTGTTGATTGTCGGGATTGTGGTTTGTGGGGCATGTGAAGTTTCGTGTTTTTGAACTTTCGGTTTTGTGGTGTCTGTGATTTCGTTGTTGGTGTTTTCGTGTGTCGGTGTTATCAGGTAGACCCATAAATATATATATATATATATATATATATATATATATATATATATATAGAGAGAGAGAGAGAGAGAGAGATGGAGAGAGTGAGTGAGGGAGGGAGAGTGAGAGAGAGAGAGAGAGAGAGAGAGGGATAGTTATGATAAAAAATAGCACTCAGGTACTATATCAGGTCTGGGGATGGCAGGCTATTACATGCCATGTTGCTTGTGCTTGACAACTGACTGTTTCCATGCAAAGGGTAGGAAGGTTCAATTCATTCCATTCTCATTCTTGTCCCCACTCATCATGCATCACTTACTTAACTAGATACTTACCCATACCCCTTAATATTTATAGACTAACTATAGCCCACCTTCCATTTCACTACTCGGGTACTTCTCATAATTTATACACACTTAAACTAATAATAACTAACACTACTGTATTTTTAAAAGAGTACAATAGCAAACACCATAGCTGACACCTCTGGTGACATCAAGAGATGAAGCCTTGACTATGAGCCAGGTGACTTGCATACTTGATAGATCTGATGTGGGGTTAGAAGACGAATGAGAAGTCTTAAGCCAGTTTGTCTGCTGGGAATAAGGAAGCATGGGATCTTCTGAACATTTATGGTAGAATCCTTTGAGGAGACTAAGGATCACACTGTAGTGCTTGTGTACAGGTGAGGGGGTAGGTCTAATTGATATCATCACTCAGATGCATGGCATGCATTATAATGGTCCACTGCACACCCACCACTTGGATGCAGATGATCACAAGCAAGGCCAGGGAGTCATAACTTAAAAGTAAAACCCTAATTCTCCTGTCAAATGACGGTACCACTTCCACTGTATGACCTCCCCCCCCACCCCACGTTGAATGAATGATCAACAAACTTCTCGCATGCGAGAATGAATGGGAACGGTTTGTGGATAAGTACAGTGCTGATGAGGAGGCCTGGGGGGGCACTATAGCAGTATAGTAAAATATTCAGAAGAGAAACCTAGATGGTGCACATGCTTGTACTGCACTTACAACACATTTCAAAGATTCAGTGCAAACACTCTGTCCCTAGTACTCAAAAAGCACTGTCTTAAAGGATGGGATTGGAATGCTTTGTAGCTTTGCTAGGTTGCTGCTCAAGCTTGAATATCTGTTTGGACAAGCAGCTGTGGGGAGGGAGTGGGAAAGTTTAGGATGAGGCTGTGGGAGGGAGGAGTGAGGCAGGGATTTTAGGGTTAGGAAGCAGCAAGGGAGTTTAGCGTTTGGGAGTGGGAATGGAATATTAGGTTTAGGGAGTGATCAGGGAACTCAAATTTTGGGAAGGGGTTGGTATTTAAGGTTTAGTGAGCTGTAATGGAGGCTTAGGGTTAGAGAGTGAGTAGGGAGTTTAGATTTAGGGAAGGAGAGTAGAGGTTTAGGCTAGGGGACGAAGGAATTGGGTTGATAATGAGATGGAAGTTTTTGGTTTTGGGTTTAAGTTCATGTAGGGCTATGTAGTTTATAGCATCGGGTGTGGGAAGGAATACACTGCAAAAGGGGTTCAGGCTAGTGGAAGTTAGAGTGCTGGCATTTTCAAGCAAGTGGTAGTGAGCAGGTGTTTTGTGAGCTACTAGCATGTTAGCACCTGTAGTAGGCCCTAAACTTCTTCAAAGTTATACTGGAAGATTTAAACTAGCACACTGTAGTTATTGTTTTCATTCATTAATCATTTAGTTAAATCTGACTCCTCCTGTCTTCAAAGACTTTAGAGGCTTGGGGGATAGCATCATGGTTAAGGTATTTACCTTACAGAAAAAAAATACAGGGTTTGATTCTCATCTTTGGGAAGCATGACCAGGCATATGAAAGAGTCCCCTGGAGTTATTAGCCCGGTAATCACAGAACAACCAGGCCTGTCTGTTCTCTGAATGGAAAGATGATAAATCAGCAAGCAACGGAGAGTAGTTTTACTGGTACTGAATTCATCCTCAAGTCTTGGTAAGTAACTTCACGAGGTGAACCTGTTTTTCACAAAATCTCACCAAGACAGCACTCATATAAAGACTGTATTTTATATCGCATACTGTATATCATGGATAGAAGTAGGTTAAAAAATAAAAAAAGATAGCTGGGTGCACAAGACCCAGGATAAAAAAGTGCCCAATCCTTGTAGGCACACTGGTGCCAGGACTGAAGACAATGACGGTGTAGAGTCCTCAAGACATGGAAACATTCCTACAATAGGGCTAGGCTGGGCCCAGGGGGAGGATGGTCTCCCTCTTGTAGAAGAAAGCAGCAGTCCAGAAAAATCACAAAAACTGGTAGGCTAAAAAACAGCAATAAAGATGATAGACTGGACTATTGAGGATAATAAAGAAATTAAGATTGTTACTATTATGCAAGAACCCCAGAATTTCCAGACAGAAGATATACAAAAAGAGCCTGAGAGAAATTAGAGGAAAGAAAAATATTCAGATATAAAACCTACACAGTCCAAGTGAAAGAAGGTCAGTCATATCCAAAAACAAGCCTCTAAAAATAAAGATGTTACCAACCAAACACAGCCATAAAATAAAAAGAAACCATAAACACAAAAAATGTTTATTGGAAAGCTAAGCCCCTTTTTGCACCCACTGTGCAGTTCTTCAGGCCATGCAGCAACAGATAAAAACACACTCATATATCATATAGATCAGTGTGTGTGTGTCTTTCGGCTTTTCCCGGTTAGGGGTCACCACAGCGGAACTCCGGTCCGCTAATGATTGGCAGTAGAGTTTTACATGCTGGCTTGCCGGGCCTAACGCACAACCTTCAACGAAGGAACGCCCATTCACGCATGTCGTCACACAGTAGACGCTTTAACTGAGAATCGAACGGCCAACGTCTAACTGTGAGGCGACAATCATATAGATCAGTAAAACAATAAAACATAACAATCAAGCAATTAATGTAATAGGGCTCAAGCTCTCAGTATTGGCTTTAAAGGTATACTGCCATTCAAGCCAGGAGCTCTATGTGCTTGAAAGGTGGTTATCCATCTAGTTTCTGCCACTTTGCCTTTATTCATAATATTGCTCCCTCTGAAATCATGTGTAAAAGTTTAAAACTAAGAAAACTGTTGTAGAAGGAAGCAGCAATCCACAAAAATCACAAAAGTTGATAGGCCAAAAAACAGCCATAAAAACGATAGAGTGGACTATTGAGGATAATAAAGATATTATGAATTGGTACTATTATGCAACAGGTCCAGAATTTCCAGACAGAAGATATACAAAAAGATTATGGGAGAAATTAGAGAAAAGAAAAATACTTCCACAAGAACATCTGTCAGAAGCTTCAAATAAAAATGTGTGTTCATTAATACAAGAGATCTATGAAAAACATTATATAGACCAAGAAACTTTGTACTGTTTGGAAAAAGAAGCATTTGAGGAAGTGCAGAATTATAAAGAACAAAATCTAGAGACCTTTGAAAGGTATAAAACAGAAATATGGACATTGGAAAGAAAGAGAGATCTGATATGGTGCAATATTTATGCAATGGAGAAAGCTAAATTATTTTATTTATTTTTTATTTATTTATTTTACATTTGTTGTCCGGGCTAGTCTAACTGGATATATGTCCATTTTCAGTAGAGGCCCTCAGGGAGAAAAGCTACACATAAGCAAAATATTAGCAACTACAGGTACAAATAAGTAAAAATGTAACAAATTTAGGTGCAGTACTATTTTAAGGTGAAGAATACAAATGTTTTATAGACAAAAATTAGTATTAAAGTAGCAGATAATATGAAAAGAGATTAAACAATGAACAAATTTGAAGTGGCGCACCATTAAGAAAGAGAAATAAAAAAAAATACACTAGCAAATATAGCAGCTCCAGGTACAGTGTTAAGCAGTGAGTCATCCCATTATCCTATAGTAGCATAGCAACTTTAAGGCAGCATGTAATAAAAAATATAACAAAAGTCTATATAGATCTTTATATGTGATAGCACGTTAATGTTACAAGCAGCAATCTAAGCAAGTGTAAAGTTAGTAGAGGATCGAGTGTAAGAGAGAGTTGTAGAGACTAAAAATTAGACTGAGTAGGTCTACTCTCTAAGGCATAGAGAAAACTGGAATTAAATTGCAAAAGGTTATATAGGTAGGGTTTAGAGAAAGTGGTGGAAGGATTAGTCTGGGTTACTACATGGGCATAACCAATGATTATTAAGGTATTCTCTGAGTTGTTTTTTTAAACAGTTTCACTGAGGAGAGAGATGAGAGTTCCTTGGGAAGCAGGTTCCAGGATTTGCCAACAGTGTTGGCAAACAGAGAATCACCGGCCTTATTTTGGGATTTGACTGTAGATACTAGTACTTTATTGGCTGAGTGAAGAGTTGTCAAATTACTGTAGGGGGTAAGAAGGCTATTAAGTATAGGAGCATTTTTTGGAAGATAGAGGATCTTATGGGCAATAATAAGTTGTTGAAAATGAAGTTGATTATGAAGTTCTAGCCAACTTAGGTATTTAAGGTTTTGACAGTGGTGAGTTCTATATGAGGAACCAGTAGCAAATCTGGCAATATTGTTGTAGGATGTAGCTAGTTTGTTAAGGTTGTGTTTTGATAGGTTGGTATAAATGGGAGAGGTATGGAGGAGGGTGGAAATTAGATGGGTGTGGGCAATAGTGGTTCTAGCTGTTGGAGTTAGGAAGGGTTTAATCCTACAGAGGGAGCCTAATTTTCTGTTTAATGTTTTTATTGTTGTGCTAATATGTGTGTCAAAGCTAAGACTATGGTCTATTGTTACCCCTAAGAGCTTGGTAGTTGGGTCGGGAGATATAATGATGCCATCACTGGATAAAACTGTGAAGTCAATTGGGGGGAACTTTTGAGTGGGAGTGAAGAGTAGTAGTTTAGTCTTTTTAGGATTCAGGAGGAGGCTATGCTGTAAGAACCATTTTCTACTGTGTTAAGCACTGTTTGGGTAATGGCCTGAAGTTGAGGTGCAGAGGTAACTGAGCATATTAGTGTGGAGTCATCAGCATATTGGATACATGTTGCTTGAGGAATGATTAGATTAAGATCATTGATGAAAATTGAGAAAAGAAGAGGGCCCTGGATAGAACCTTGAGGAACTCCCAGGGTAATAGGAAGGTGAGAGGATAGATTATTTTCCCAAAGCACAGCCTGTTGCCTATTTTCAAGGTAGGATTTAAACCATTGTAAAGCCTGTGTATCTAGAGAGAGAGAGACTTAAGTATGTTCAAAAGAAGTTGATGGTTGACCATATCAAAGGCTTTTGAAAGGTCAATAAAGAGTGTTGAGGATAGAGTGTTGTTGTTTTGGTTATTGTTAATACAGTCTGAAAAGGATAAGAGGACTGTGGTGGTACTATGGTGAGGCCTAAAGCCGTGCTGACAGTTAGCATGTAAGTTATTTTGCAGTAGGTGGTCTAGTAGTTGGCGGTGGATACATTTTTCCATAATTTTGGCTAAAGGAGAGAGTAGAGCTATCGGGCGGTAGTTAGAGAATTCATGTGAGTTGCCCCCTTTGTGCAGTGGGATAATGTGGGAGACTTTCCAAATAGATGGGATTGTTCCTTCAGTAATAATTCTATTTATAAGGATGGAAATAGGAAGGGCTAATACTGCTGCAGCTTTCTGTAGATATTCTGCTGGTAAAAGGTCAGCTGAAGGGGTACAAGGTTTTAGTTTAAGAAGAAGGGTACAGATAAGGGATGTAGGGACTGGTTGTAAATGAAATGAGGGGGTTAAAGTAGTCAAGGGGGATGACAAACTTGAACTAACAGGAGGTAGTGACTTGGCAAGACTTTGGACTGCATCAGTAAAGAAGGTATTAAAGGCATTTGTAATATGATTTGGAGTTTCATAGGTGGATCCTGTTGGGGTGGGTGTTTTGGACTGACCTGGATGGAGGAGTCTGTTAATGCCTGCCCAGAACTTTTGAGGTTTGTATTGGTGGGTTTGCTGGTTGTTGTGGTAGAAGTTTCTTTTATCTAGAAGTATGGATTTTTTTTGGTAGCATTTCTTAGCTTTCTAAATGTTAGATGATCAGTTGGGTTTTTAGTTGTTCTCTATTTGGTCCAGATTTTATTTCTTAGTATAATTTTGTGCCTTGTCTCTTTTATTAGCCATGGAGCAGTTTTAGTCCTATTTCTCATTGAGCGGGATGGGGATGACTGTCCAGGATTTCTAAGAATTTGCTATTAAAGTAGGATACTGCCTCGTCTAATTGGAGGTGTCTTAGGGGTGACCAGTAACATGCTTTCAGTTCAGTTTGGAAGTTAATAGGGTTAAAGTTTTTGTTGGTTCGAATGGTTTTATATAAGGTTGGTTTATGAGCATTGATTTTATTTATTTTATTTTATCATTTGTTTACCGGGTTAGTCTGACTGGGTTCTAAGTAGCCAAATAAAAACCAGTTAAGAGGCCCCTTGTCAGAAAACAGCAGCACCACGGATGAGTCCTAGGACTCATCCGTGGTGCTGCTGTTTTCTGACAAGGGGCCTCTTAACTGGTTTTTATTTGGGTTCTAAGTAGCACTTTTTCATTGGAGACCCAAGTAAAAAAGCTCCAGAACTACAAGTATCACAAGAAATGCGGGTATATATACAAACATAAGTCAAAAATCACAATATGGAATAATAACAAATTAATCAACACAAGAAAGACAGCCCCAAAGATATTCAAAGAGAAATACCAGCAAAGGCACCAGGATATGGGCATATTCGCAATAAAAAATAATATCATAAACAGGGAATGTAGAACAGAAGATTAGTAAAGTAGAAGTTAAAAAATAGAAGATGAAATTATGGAATACTTGCGAAGTGAAGGATTTTGTGCAGAAAGTCTAATGCACGTAACATCACAGCATGATGCAACAATGAGTCCTCAAAGTAAGGAGAAACATGAGAAAGGAAACATCTGAAGAAGAAGTTTGGACATGGGAAAGAAAAAGAGATGTAATATGGTGCAATATTTATGCAAAAGAGACAGCAAAAAAAGAATGTGCCCTCAGTTTAGAAGAAAATGATTTAAGAGACGAGTTGCTTGATTTAAAAGAAATGGACAGACATATTAAGATCAATGAAAGAAATAGACTACAGCGAGTCATTACAACCACAAAGGTTAGAAGTTTGATAAAACAAATGAACACACTGATTAGGACTGTCCATAGAGATACATGTGATACAACAGAAGTAAATAAGATATATTACTGTGCAGCTGAATTTATAACAGATAATGGGCCGGATTCACGAAGGCTTGCACGGAGTCTAAGAGTAGTGTAAGACTCCATGCAGCCTTCGCGATCCAGGAACAGCCCAAAGTCCGTGTAAGAGCCAAGCTAAAACGGCTCTTACACAGTGGCGTGGATAAGCTAATCACCTCACTTGCAGCGAATAGCATGCAAATGAGGATGATTAGCGATCCAGAAGCAGAACAGCCGTGTAAGAGCGTTTTAGCTGCAGAAATGTACTCAGTTGACAACTGAGTGCGTTTCTCAAAACTGCAATGGAGCCATGTCAGCTCCAAATAAAGGGTGCATATGTGTCAGGCAGCATGCCAATGGCCAAATATGTGGCCATTGGCAAGGTAACCTGATGCAAACATATTAAAAATATAATTTTTTTTTTCAGCGATTGCCGATGTTTAAACCCAGCGCAGCCCCGCACAAACGGGCTGCGCTGTATAGAACATAAAAACGAAGGTTTTAAACCCACAAATGTGGGTTTTATGCAATACATGGCATGTCAATGCAGGGACCAGCAGACCAAAACCAACATGGCCACCGTGTAGTGGTTGCTAAGGGGGGAAGCTGAGTCTAAGACATGTAACTAAGCATTAGTAGGCAATCTGATGCAAATGAGTGTAAGGATACTGAATTCCACTGTCACATAGCAAATGAGCACAGTCTGAGTAGTATAAGAGTTACAGAAGGGGGAGGAACAGAGTAGGAGATAGGTGACATCACAGGGGGGAATGGTAGAAAGAAATGCAGTTCATTGGAGGTCAGAGTTACATGACAGATGTCAGACAGATATAGGTTCATAGGTTCATAGGTTTATACTAGGCTATCTGCCCTAAGGCATTTATAAGCCTAGCCCAAATTATTGTGGCTTACGCCACCCCTTATATGAAAAAATACTGTGCCCATTAGTTTGTTGAGCCTCTGTCCAGCAGTGACACAGAGATGATTCCTGGGGTAAACCTACGATCTCCCATCCACAGGTCTAGATTTCTCTTGAACAGAGTCAGCGAGGTGCTCTGCCTCACATGGACCGGGATTTTATTCCACAGCATAGGGAGTCTCTGAGTGATAAATCTATCCCTCCAGCACGTCCTATTTATATCCGTGCTAAGGTTTAAGTCGCTTGCTCTAGTGGTTTTGGTGGATTTGGATTTTTTGAGGTGGAGCATGTCCATTAATTCCGGGTTGGACATGGCCTTGTATGTCAGGCACATGTCACCTCTGAGCAGGCGGTATGCGACTGAATAGAGCTGGAGTTTCTTCATTCTGGCAGCATATGACAGATTTTGGAGTCCCTTTATCCTTTTGGTGAGGAACTTTTGGGGTCTCTCCAATTGCTGCAGATGTCGGGTGAGATACATCCCAAATGGGGCATTGTACTCGATCATTGGTCTGATAAGTGAAGAGTACAGGGGAACAATGACCTCACTAGATCTGGATGTGAATCCCTTCATGATCAGGTGGGCAATGTAGAAGGTCTTTCTAACCACTTTAGCAATGTGAGTGTCAAAGAAAGGCCACTGTCAACCTGGGTCCCCAGGTCCCTGATAACCTCTTCTGTGCTTAGTGGATTGCCACCTATATGGTAGCTTGGGGTTACCTTGTTTTTCCTGAAGGGTATGACTATACATTTTTGGCGTTTAACTTCAGGCCATGGCTCTGGCACCAGCTATCTGTTTCCGTGAGTCCCTTCTGAAGGATATCCGTGTCCGATGCACTTTCCACTATGGCCCAGTTTGCAGTCGTCTGCAAACTTTGTCAGCAAAGTCCTCCCATGTTGGCCTGTACTTCTGAGAAGTAGATGCCAAACAATAGGGGCCAAGGACCGAGCCCTGTGGGACACCACTTGTGACCGGCTTGGAGTCTGACACAGCGCCAGCAACTCTAACCCTGTGGGTTCTGTCCTTAAGCCAGTTTGCAACCCATCTTGTGACATATGGGTTTACATTTAAGCTGATAAGTTTTTCTACAATACCCGAGTGGGGTATTGTGTCGAAAGCCTTGCAAGGTCAAGGTAGGCTGTATGGACTGCCTTTCCCTCATCAATGGCCTTGGTGACTGTTTGAAGAAGTCAACCAAGTTCAAACGGAATGATCTTCCCTTGACAAAGGCAAACTGGCTCGGGTGCAATATCCGCAGAGGCCCTATACCTTTGTTTATGAGCTCCATTATGATCCTCTCCATAGCTTTGCAGACTAGACTTGTTAAGCTTATGGGGCGGTAATTACCAGGGTCCGTAGAGGCACCGCCTTTGTGGAGTGGGACCACAGTTGCCGTCGCCACTCCTTGGGCACGTATCCTGTGGTAAGGCTGAGATTAAACAGCTGCCTTATGTGCGGGTTTAATTCCTCATTTAGCTCGTGTAGCACACAGCCGGGGACACCATCCGGTCCCATTGATGCTGTGTTTTTAGCTTTAGAGAGCAGCTTTCACCTGCGCATTTGAGATGTCCGGGAGGCTACACTCGGCTGGGATAGTTATCTCTCCTTTAGGGGAGAGGGGTGAAGTTTGCACTGAACCTGTCTGCCAGTATGTTGGCAATGTCTGTGGGTTCAGTGATTTTTGTATCATTTTGGACTAATTCTGAGCATATCTGGGAGTTTCCACCCAGGTTCCTAACATAGCTGAAAAGGCCTTATGATTGTCCTTTGAATCCATGGCAATTTTCTCTCAAAATTGGCCTTAGTTGATTTTATGAGTGCTCGTATTTTTTTACTAATAATGATCAGGGTGACTTCCCTTTTATGGATTTTGTTCTATCATGTAATAGCTTTCTCCTCTTATTGTAAAGTTTGTTAATGGCTGGGGTCCACCAGACTGGACGTTTGCCCTTTGTGGAAAGAGTCTTGGTTTTATTTGGGATTGCCTGATCCATGCAGTCCTGGAGGTGTTCATAGAAGGCATTTGTAAGGGCTTCCAGCTTGGGTTGTGGTTTCCTCTGGCTCAGGGGCCTTGAAGGATACCACACCAGTCTTGAGTAGTGTGAAGTTTGCTTTAGAGAAGTTCTTCACTATGGTCTTTTGCTTGGGGTGGGGCGGGATGTGGATTTCCAGTGAGATTAGTTTATGATGAGATCTCACCAATGAGGATATACTTCTGGTGTGGAGCATTTTGTCCCCATGTTTGTGACAATGAGATCTAGTATATTTTCTCCTCTCGTGGGAACAGTGACTAGCTGTTCCATGGCATTTGAATTTATGAACTCCAGGAACCGTTGGGCTAGAAAGTTAGGGCTTGAGTAATGTTCCCAGTCTATATTCGGGTAGTTGAAGTCACCCAATATGATGGTGTTTGGAGATACATTTATACCCTCCAGTGTCTTCAGGAAGGCTGTGTGGGGTTCCTGAGTTTGAGAGGGTGGCCTGTAGCATGCTACAATTTGTAGAGCAGTTTTGCCTATGGTTAGTTGCACCTGGATGGTTTCCGAGCTTATGCGTTGCCACCAACCTGGAGGTGTGAGTATCCTTTATGAATATGGATACACCCCTCCTTTTGTGGTGTGGTCCGGGTTTTGGGGCGGAACGCATGATATGAGGTAAAACCTAATAGTGCCGGGTGCTCTCAGGAGCCTTGAACCAGGTTTCAGTTACAGCACAGACATCGATGTTCTCCATACTGAGAAGGGCCTCGAGTGTGTGCATTTTGAGATTTAGACTTCTGGCATTGAGCAGCATTACCCTCAGTTTCTTCCCATTTTGTTTTCTAGGGTGGTAGGTTTAGAATTTGAGCCTTGCCTAAAAAAGGCACTATGGTGGCAAGAGCCTTAGCCAATATCCGGAATCCCAGGGGTGACAGGTGCAAGCCGTCCCTTGCGAAGCAGCGTGGCTTGTCAAGCATGTCATCCCAGGCAGACAGACACTGGATCCCCTTTGAATGACACCAGACATTAAGCCAATTGTTAAAGCTGATCATCTTGTCTCTATATTGTGGCATCATTCTTGGTGAAGGAAGGATACTGCTCAGGGTTAGGGTCATACCTGCCTGGGCTACATAATCAGAGAGCTCCTCTATGTCTCTTTTCATGTAGTCCAGGAGGTGCGTCTCAGGTCGTTCACACCAGCATGGACAATGACTGTGTCATATTTGTACTTGCCATGGAGTGACCCGAAGTGCTTGTGTTATGTGGCGGATTCTAGCGCCCGATAGGCAGCTTACTGTGACCCTCTCCTTGTTCAGCCTGGTGAGTGGGACGTCAGTGTGTCTGACTATGGAGTCACCTATGACAAGTATGTTTGGTGTTGTATTTGGCCTTAAGGGCTGTGACTGCTTTGCCCACTGCTTTTGTGGTTTATGTGTTGCTTGTGGGGTGTCTTGAGGTAGCAGTTGTTTGGGTGTCTGCTTTGGAGGCCTCTGCTGTTTAGGTAAATTTTACTCAGAGCCTCCGAGTATGTCTTTGTGTGTTTATGTGTTTGATTCAGTGGAGTGGTAGCATTATGTGAGGCTGGTTTTGTGGTGTGTGTAGTTGCCTTCTCCTCCTGTCTGGTCTTGCCAGTCCTGAGTTGAGAGAGCTCAGCCTCCAGTTTGGCTAAATAGCTGCATCTCTACAAGTATTTGTGTTATGTGGGAGGAGGAGAGGGTTGTCTGTGTACATGAGGCAGTTATAACATTGCCTCAAGATTCCCAGATTCACCAGCTGGACCGGAGAGGAGATTGACAACTGACCTTTGGACATGCTAGAATAATATTGGGAAATCCTTAATTGAAAACAAGGGCCAGTGGGGAGTGAGGGTGTAGTGCTTTTAATTTTTAGTGCTGACTTATATAATTGCTTTAGTGAGCAAGTGCCAGGTAACTTGAGTGCAATGTGTTACAAGTAACTAAATGCAAAATGACAAACAGTAACTTTCTTTCAAGTGAAACAAGGAAATAAGTACAGTAAGCAATGCAGATATCACTAGTGATCCACAGAAGCGCTGAGAAGTTGCGTATTAGGTGGAATTAGCTTCCAGGGAAATAACAAGCAAACAAACAACAAGCATATAAACAAAGCTAGATTCAGTAGGCCTGGATCTAGTCTATGCTAGAGCAAACAAGGTGAACCAATTTCAGTAAGATACAGTTCAAATATTCAGGCACTATAAACCTTTAACCAGAAAATTCCCAGCTCAGAAGGGCAGAGTCCAGCCTCTTCTCCCACAAGAGTGCAGACCACGAACCTTCTTAATGTAAAATAACTGGCCTGAAGCCCAAGTGCCTAAACCAGAACTAATACACTTGGACACTGGGCTCTCAATCAGCAGTTCCCAACTTAGAAGGATGAAAGCTACCTGTCCTGCCACCACAGTGCTTGCCACAAACCTTCCTAATGTAAAACAACTGTTCTGAAGCCCAAGTGCTTAATCCAAAAGACTTGAATGATAGCTACACTTTAATCAAGTCACAACCAAGCAGTAATAAATACCATTGAATACTTTAGAGAATGTCTGGATTAGTGCTCATGTTACACAAACAAAGCTAGATCCAGCAGGCCCGAATCCAGTCTATGCCACAGCAAACAAGGCGCACCAACTTCAGTAAGGAACAGTTCAGATATGCATGCACTATAAGCCTTTAACCAGAAATTCCCAGCTCAGAAGGGCAGAGTCCAGCCTCTCCTCCCACAAGAGTGCAGACCACGAACCCTCTTAATGTAAAATAACTGGCTTGAAAGAGGTGTGCCACTAACTAAGCATGAGAAAGTCAAGAAATGGAAGGTGTACACTGTTGCCTACACCAAAGTTTCTTGCTGGATGTGTATGCGCACGTGCGCGCACCATGAAGCGCGAGTAAGGCAGTGTGCGTGCGTGTAAGGCAGACTGAGCATGTGGGAGCGTGTTGGGAGATGTTTAACACTGTTTGCGCGGGCGTGCACGCGTTGTAATCCGAATAAGCAGATTCTGAACCTTGTAAGCATGTATGCATGCATGTAAGCCACTGTGAGCGTGTTTCTACTGGTTTACACACGGCTCCACCCTGAGGAAACAGAGAGGAAAAAGAAAGCAACAGATTTAGTAGGAAGCTAGCAGGGAATACTGCTGGAGCTAGCAGGTGAAAACAATTAGATGCAGGCAATTACACAGGCAGAATAGTAGCCCAGCCCAGCACTTAAAACTCTGCAAACAGCAGTGCAGGATGTTTCTCTCAAGAGACACTGCAAGACAGGAGTTAAGTTATCAGAAGTGAAAACTGAAAAAGCTGAACTCAGAGCAGAAATGTTAGGGGCTGCCATAGCTGTCATAATGAGACATAGGCGACTTGCTGAGGGTGGTGACAATGCAGATGGTGCCAGACAACCCACAGTGAGGAGACGGAGAAGAGTGTACAGGCCCAGGGTCACCTACCACGGGTTACATGAGCTGGAGATAGTAGAGCGCTATAGAGTGGGCAGAGACCTCCTGCAGCAAATAGTGGAGCTGTGCAGGCCACGCCTCACACACAGAACCAACAGAGGGGAACCCATCCCAGTGGAAACCAAGGTATGTGTTGGCCTAATAATACTAGCAACAGGTACCTTCCAGAGACCAACTGGTGATATGATGGGGATATCACAGGCATCCGCCTCCAGGGTACTGCACCAGTTCCTGGATGCCATGTCAGCACATGTCAGTGATCATGTATATTTCCCCAATGCCCGTGAGGTATTGGCCAGCAATATGCGTCTCTTCCAGCAAATAGCGGAATACCCTGAGGTAGTGGGTGCAATAGACTGCACGCACATACGCATCAAAGCACCAGCCAGTGAGCGGGGTAGGGCATACATCAACCGCAAGGGCTTCTCCTCCATCAACTGCCAGGTCATGTGTGATGCCCAGGGCATAATAATGAATGTGTGTGCTGGCTGTCCTGGGAGCTACCATGATTCCCACATCTGGCATTTGACGCAGCTGTACCAGACATTTGCCAATGGGGACATCCCACATGGACACCTAGTGGGGGATGCAGGTTATGAACTGGAGCCGTGGCTGATGACACCCATCAGAAATGCACACACACCTGAACAGGAATGCCATAATGAGGCACACGCACAAACACGTAATGTAATAGAGCGTGTGTCTGGGCTGCTCAAGACACGGTTCCGGTGTCTGGACACATCTGGTGGAGCCTTGCAGTACACACCAACTACATGTACCCAAATTGTCATGGTATGTGCTATGCTACATAATATGATCTTGTGAAAACAGCTGCAGCAGGACCAGCATAGGGCCGGCCAAACAGCCCCCCACCATTGCCAAGGCCATCACAGGCAGAGCGTGACTCGGAGGAACAACCTGAGCTTGCCCCAGTAGGCAGAAGGAGGCGTGCCCAGTATGCCCTGGCCTTGGCAAAGAGGCAACGCATAGCACATACACTGGCTCAGTAGGAACCCTGGGAATGATACCCCTCTCTGACTCACTCATATAGTAATAGGGATGCCTAACATGACACAACCTGCTCTCAAACATGTACAGGGAAGTGTAATATGCACATCCAACAGAGGCAGCCCTGCAGCACCACCTGAGGCATGAATGCTATGTGTTAAGTAATGTAACACCATGTACTATATGCACACCTGAGGACCCTGACTAACATCCTACCCTCACCAAGCATCATGCCACAACATGACAATGAGATGATCATGTGCAATAATTGACTGAAGTATTGCAGTTAGTCAAAGGGGATCCAATGTGTGCCAGTCTGGGATGACATGCTGAGCATGACATGATGCACCACCTGCTAGGACTGGCGTGCACCTATCAGTGCAGGCCATATGGATACTGGCAAAGGCTGTTGTTACCCACAGTGTGCCCTAAATAGGTAAGGCTCAAAACACAAACCTATCTCCATAGGTATCAGAAGGGATAAGAATAAGATAAGGGATAAGTCAAAACAGCAAGATGCATGCAGTCTAAACTCACCCAGTATGGAGAATGTTGATATCTGCGCTGTAACAGAAAACTGAGCCAAGGCTCACAACAGCACCCTAACACTACCAGGTTACACCTCATACTGTGCTGTACAGCCTCAAAGCATGGAACAAGCTACAAAAGGAGGGTGACTAGCAAGAATTGTCAAGGATAACCACACCCCCATGTTGGTACCACAACAAAAAGCAGCATGGACTAGCCATGGTCAAGTAACAATGGCTAAAACTGCCCCCCAGTTTATAGCCTGCTACAGACTACTGTCCCAACACCAGGAACTGCACCTGGCCTATGCTGGAATACATGAATATATCAAGTCCTCCAAACCACATTATATTGGGTGACTGAAAATACCCAGACATAGACTGGGAGCATTATACTAGCTCCAACAGTGTAGGACAAAAGTTCATAGAATCCATAAACCAAAAGGCCCAGGAGCAACATACCACTCCCACAAGAGGGGTAAGCATACTGGATGTGATAATCAGCAACATGGGTACTGGATGGCAAGATGAGAAGTGTATTGCTCACTGGTAAAACCAGACCATAGAGTAATCACACTGGATATACAAATCCTGACCACAGTCCCTGGCCAGAAAACCATAGTGGAAAACATGTGTTAAGCAATATTTGCACTCCTCCAAACTGATGTGGAATCCATTAAAGGTCCTGTGCAGGTGCAAAATATGGGCCACACCTCAGAACCTGTAATACAGCCATTCCATGAACACTGCCAGGAATGCTTGGATTATGCAATCCTAAATTAAAACAAGACACAATGCCATACACGCAGGAATCTGGCATGGTGGAAACCAGCCATAACCAAACCATGCAAGAGAATGAGGAAGCTACTACATGATAGAGCAAATATAAACAATGACGTAATCACTGATCAGTAGTATGGCAATAAAATCTGTCCACACATACAATCCACTAAGGCCAGCCACAACAAGTTGAATGTGTGAATCCTGAGGCAATGTTACACCTGCCCCAAGTACACAGACAACCCCCAACTCCTCCCAAGAAATACAAATATATGTGTGAGATGCAACCATCTATCCAAACTGGAGGCTGAGCTCCCTCAACTCAGTACTCCCAAAACTAGTCAGGAGGAGAAGGTAACCACACACACCACAAACACAGTCCCACATAGACCTATCACAACTGCAAACCAAACACATAAACACAGATAAACATTCCCGGAGGCACAAATTACAAACACAGCACACCAACAGAGGCCTCTAAAGCAGACACCCAATCAAACAACCTCCAAACATAGCACATGCAACACATAGTACACAAAGCTGGTGTGCCAAACAGTCACAGGCCAGAAGGAGAAACAACATGCCTGATACAGTTGTAATAGGTGACTCCATAGTCAGACACACTGCTGTCCCGCACACCAGACTGAACAAGGGAAAGGGTACAGTAAGCTGCCTGTAGGCCGCCACAATATGCCACATAACAGAAGTATGCAGGTCACTCCAAAGCAAGTAGAAATATGATGCAGTCATAGTCCATGCTGGTGTGAATGACCTGAGATGTACCTCCCTAGACTACATGAAAAGAGACATAGATGAGCTCTCTGATTATGTAGTCCAGGCCGGTATGACACTCACCGTTTGCAGCATCCTACCCTTACCAAGAATAATGCCACAGTACAAACACGGAATGATCAGTCATAGCAAGTGGCACACTTACTGGTGTCATTCCAAAGGGATCCAATGTCTGTCTGCTTGGGATGTCATGCTTGACAAGCCATGCAGCTGTTCTTGGGATGGCTTGCACCTGTTACCCCTGGGGGTCTGAATATTGGATAAGGCCTTTGCCACCTCCATAGAGCCTTTTGTAGGCAAGGCTGAAAAGACTGACCCAGACCCACCACCCTAGAAAACATAAGTGGGAAGAAACATAAGGGAAATGCTGACCAATGCCAGATGTGTAAACCCCAATATGCATGCTCCCAAGGCCATCCCCAGTATGGAGAACATCGATGTCTGTGCAGTGACAGAAACCTGCTGCAAGCCTCCTGACAGCACACCAGCACTACCAGGTTATACCACGTATCATGTGTCATGACCCCAAAACCTGGAACAAAACATAAAAGGAGGGTGAGTATCCATAGTCAGCACAGACACCCATACGTCCAGGTAACTGACAATGCACAAGGCATTGGAGCCCACCCATGTGCAACTAACTGTAGGCAAGACTGCTGTACAGTCTGTAGCATGCTACAGACCACACTCTCACACACAGGAACCCCACACAGCCATCCTGAAGACACTGGACAGTATGAATGTCCCACCAAATACCAAACAAGGTACCACAAATTACCACATACGTGGTAAACCATTATGTATGGAAGGAGTAACCAGGGACCTAGGGACACAAGTGGGCAGTAACCTGTTATGTGACACCCACATTGCCAATGTGGCTAGGAAGACTGTCTACATTTGACACCGTATCAGGAAAGGATTCACATCTATGTCAACAGAGGTCATTGTGCCCCTATACTGTTCTCTAATCACACCCATAATCTAGTACAATGCCTCATATGGGATGTACCTTACCTGACACCTGCAGCAGTTAGAAAGACCTCAAAGGTACCTCACCAAGAGGATAAAGGGTCTCAAATATATGTCATATGCTGCCTGGCTGTAGACACCCCAGCTGAATGCAGTCACATACTGCCTACACAGAGGCATTGCATGCCTGTTGTAGAAGGCCATGCCCAACACAGGAGCATGTCCATTACTCCTGTGTTGGGCATGGCCTTCTACAACAGGCATTGCATGCCTGTTGTAGAAGGCCATGCCCAACACAGGAGTAATGGACATGCTCCACCCCAGAAAACTCAAATCCATCGGAGCTGTGAGAGTGAGAGATGTCAACCTCAACAAATAATGAAATAGGATGTGCTGGTGGGACAGATACATAATCCAGAGGCTCCCCACACCCTGGACCAGAATCCCACTCCATGTTAGGCAGAGCCCCACACTGACACTCTTCAACAGGAATCTTGCCAAGTGGATGGATGATTGTAGAGTTACACTGGGGGTCTTCACTGTGTCATGTCCAGACAGAGGCACAGCAAAGCAAATCATAAATATCCATAATATTCACATAGCAAGGGGTGGCAAAAGCCACACACACTCTCGCTAGGCTAACAAATGCCCTAGGATGGATAGCCTAGTATGAACCTATGAACCTATGAAGATACAAATTGTACAGGACACTAAGGATAATCCCAAGGCTTTCAGAACTGATGGTAGGAACCATTTTGGGAATTCACAGATATGCCCTGAATCACACAAATATCACAAACACACACATATATTGCCAACATACATCCTGACAGTTGCAGTGCAACCCCCCCCCCCCGAATGCAGAATATCTATCCCAGCAGACTGCTGGCCCCCTGACATTGCAGATGCTGAGGTAACAGCCAACATCTACAAAGCAAAACACACAGCAGCAATGGTATGAGATGGTGTCCTGGGCTTAGTGCAACATGGACTCCAAGATGAATGGAATGCCAAACCACAGTACTGCTCAATGTCAGCCTTACCACAGAATATGTACCCAAAGAGCAGTGTACAACAACAGTGGTCCTTCTCAACAAAGGTGTTGCCTGAATGGATACTGAAAACTACTACCCCAGAATCCCGAGAAGCTCGGTCTGCACAGCTATGGAAAGGATCAGCATGTACCACAGACATAAAGATATTGGGGACCTACTGACACTGGACCCTACCCAGTGTGGCTTTCTCAAGTGCAGATCCTGCCCCTAAACATGTTTGACTCAATTGAAACAGTCATTAAGGTCATTGATGAGGGCAATGTGGTCCACACAGCGTAGCTGGACCTTGCAAAGGCTTCTATACAATACCCTACGTGTTCATTATAGATAAGCTCACCAGCTTAAATATAAACCCACATGTCAGTAGAGGGGTTGCAAACCAGATCAAGGACAGAACAGACATGGTCAGACATGCTGCAGCCATGTCAGACTACAAACCAGATATAACTGGCATCCCACAAGGCTTTGTCCTGGGATCTCCCTCGTCTGGTATATATGTCCCATAGGTACAGGCAAACATGGAAGGACTATGACAATGTGTGTTGAAGGACAAACACACTCTCCAACTAGCATTAGACATGGACTAGGGCACATTGCTAGTGTTTGCAAATGTACACCTATGTTGTGGAATACACTACCAATGTTGGACAAGCCTGGTTTAAGTAGTTCATATCTGAACAGAATGCAACATGGTCAGATGTACACAACTGGCCCCTAACCATGCTGTAGTGCCCACTATCGAAATGTAAAGCAGTGATAGCACTAAAGCCCAGGATACTGTCCACCACAGTCAAAGTACTACCAGTACACTATACAGTACTACAGTGTTAGGTCAGTGTGAAAGGATGTTGACAACTGTATGCAAAGTATCCCATGCAAACACTGCAGGCACAGTATAATCCTGTTGTGTTCACACACAAAGCAGTTGTACAGTAACTACACAACACGACACACAACACACAACCATAAACGGGTGATATTTGTTGAAGTTCACACTCATCCACAAATGTGGTGGGCTGCAGAGTCCAACATATGGAATGCTCACACTGGGCATGCTCACACACTTTGATAAATAAGACATATGTTAGACACCATGCCAGGGGAAGGCTGAACTGGGCATGCTCACACACTTAGGCCAAATCTCAGTTTAGCAGTTGGACACACATATCTGGTATTTTTATGTGTTATTCCAGGAACCAACCACATTACAGCAGTCTGCCCAGTCTACACAGTTAAATGACTACATAGACATACGTGATATAGTGGATCCCTCCCATATGCAAACATCTTCCAGAGATGCACAAGTTGTTCATACAAACAGGGAATGCTATGGCAATAAAGATATGTAAACAGTCTATCAGCAACAAATAATGTGCATTTGACAATTAAACATATGGGTGTAGAGGTCAACACTAGGCTGTTTGCCCTAGGGAATGACAGCTTAGCCAGAGTGTGCTTGGTGTCTGCCTCCCCACAGGATGCACATTCCCCTTTCTAAACACCGCTGATGTCAGCACCCTATAAGTACAGCAGGAGAAAAGAAACTTACCAGTAATGCGAATAGCGCGCTCCGCTAATGCGTCTGTCACAAGTGTCATAACATAGTTAGGTAGGGGTTTGAATCCTGCAAATGCTCAGTGTGTGTGAGTGGGGTTGGTGTGTGTGTAAGTCTGTGGGAGAAAAATGTCCCTTTTGGCAACTAGGAAAACACACTACAGGATGCACATTCCCCTTTCTAAGCACCGATGATGTCAGCACTCTATAAATACATGAGGAGAAGAGAAACCTCCCAGTAATGTGAATAGTGCGCTCCGCTAATGTGTCCGTCTAAAGTGTCTTAACATAGTTAGGTAGGGGTTTGAATCCTGCGAATGGCAAGTGTGTGTGCTTGTCTGAGGGGGGTTCGTGTGTGTGAGGAAAATGTCCCTTTTGACAACTAGGAGAACAGACTACAGGATGCACATTCCCCTTTCCAAACACTGATGATGTCAGCACTCTATAAGTATAGCAGGAGAAGAGAAACCTCCCACTAATGCGAATAGTGCGCTCCGCTAATGCGTCCGTCTAAAGTGTCATAACATAGTTAGGTAGGGGTCTGAATCCTGCAAGTGTGTGTGTTTGTCTGAGGGGGGTTAGTGTGTGTAAGGGAAATGTCCCTTTTGGCAACTAGGAGAACAGACTACATGATGCACATTCCCCTTTCTAAACACTGTTCAGCTGAAGGCCATGGTTCTAGCACAAGTCTGTTTCTATGATGCCCCTTTGGAAGACGCTTGTGTCGGCTGGAGAGTCGATTATGGTGGCCAGTTCGCAGTCATCTGCATATCTGGTCATCCACAGTCCGTCCGTGTTGGCCTGTACCTCCAATAAATATATACCAAACAAGAGAGGTCCCAGGACTGAGCCTTGTGGGACACAACTCGTAACTGGTTTGGAGTCTGGCATGGCTCCAGCAATGCTAACCATGTGGGTTCTGTCCTTGAGCCACTGTGCAATCCATCTAGTGACATAGGGGCTTATATTTAAGCTGGTGAGCTTCTCTAGAATGCCCAAGTGGGGTAATGTTGTGAAGGCTTTTGCAAGGTCCAGGTAGGCTGTGTGAACCACCTTCCCCTCATCAATGGCCTTGGTGACTGTTTCAAAGAAATCAACCAGGTTAAACCTGGTAGTGCTGGTGTGCTCTCAGTAGCCCTGAACCAGGCATCTGTTATGGTGACAGCTACAAACCAAGGACACACCTCACACATGCATTAACTACCAGTGTACACAACAGTCAACTATACATATGGCATATTACCTGCACGTTCACTGTCTTGCTGCTGTGTGGCTCCAGCCTCCATCATAATGCATGTCTGCTGCTGTTGTTGTTGCTGGCGGACTGGAGCCACTACACTCATGAGTAGTCCCTCCAGTCTGGTGAGTAGAGGATGTGTAGCCACCCCACCACCTGTGGCGACCTGTTGCCTGTGGATATCCGACACACGCTGACGGACATGTCTAATTAAATCACTGCAGTGATGTCGTACCTGCTCATATGACCTATTATGCGTGCCTATGTCATTTACCCGAAGGACAAGGTCTTGCCACAGTGCAGCCCTCTCCTGCTGATTCTGGCTGGTGCGGGAAAAGAGTATTGCATAATCCCACACCAGGCTCTGGTGTATCTCCTCATCCTCAGCTGTGGAGTAGGTGGGATTCCACGGGTGGGCCATGTACCTGAGAAAGAAAATAACCTGGTATCAGCAATATATGTCAGCAGAATTTGGCAGACATACTACACATGCTACTCGACTGTTATGATACAACATCTCACATATGTGGCATCTGTCTGTCTATTGGTGGATACACATGTAGATGGCCAGGTATCAGTGCTCAGCCAGCAACTGTGCAACAGTACCTGGCACACTCCATATGACATACTACCAAACCCCAGCAGTCAGAACACTGATTCAGGTCAAGAGCACCTCCTCACTCTGGGGGTTTGTATCTAGGTACTGTATGGCCTACATCATCAACTACTGTGAGCTGACCACACACTGATTGCCCTGGATATACATATCCCACCTCCACCACCAGCACAAACGACTATAGTGCATAACATTACAGATACAAACTTTACACTTTGTAACAGTGACATGGTATCCTTTCAGCCCACTGGGCCAGTGGCAGATACAACCCACAATGCTGACCCCTACACAATTGCTTTCTACAGACATCTCCGAGAATGCATGGATCATGCAATCCCATATATGACCAAGACACTCTCCACAAAGGGACAGCATCCTGTCTGGTGGACCCCAGCCATAGACAGATTGTATTACAGAAGATGGAAGCTACTGCAAGACAGAGCATAATTCCATAAAGGGAGGGCATGTCTGAGCAGCACTAGTAAGGATCTATTTTCCATCATACAAAATCCATGGGCAACTTTGAGAGGGAAATCAAGAGGGACACTACAGATAACCAGAAGGCCTTCTTCAGTTATGTTAGCAACCTGGTCAGGATCCATCCTCTATGCCCATAGGTAGTACACAACAACAAATATTTCACTGACACCACAGATATCGAGAACATTGTGGCAGACTGGTTCAGTGCAGGTGTCACCCCGCCCTCTCCCCCAAAATAAGGCATAGTTATCCCAGCTGACCGTAACCTCCCTGTCATCACAGATGTCCAGGAGAGAGCCACCCTCAGGACAGCAGAATACACAACATGGATGGGACCTGATGGTATCCCCAGTTGCATGCTACATAAACTCTGACAGGAACTAAACACACATATAGAAGTGCTATGTAACACTAGCCTGACTACAGGATATGTACCTGTACACTGGCGCACAGCAGCAGTGGTTCCACTCCACGAAGGAGGCACCTCAACATACCAATACAATACAACACAATACATTACATTACAATACAATACTATACACTATGCTATTGCCCCTGGGACTACAGCAGTGTACTGTTCTGCTACCCAACCATTGTGACACATGTGGTGTGATGGTACCTGCTGCTGTCACACAGTTACACAGGGTGACTCATATGGCATATTACCTATCTGACTAACATTCAGCAGGGGTATGTGTGACATGTACTCATGGGGAGTCTTGCTTCTTAACACTGTGTTGGTTATTGCAGGGTATGTCTTATCTGTGGGTAGGAACTCTTACCTCCACATGTGCACTCTATTGCAGTGGCATGGATGACACACAGCAGACATTTAGGTTGTGGATGGTGTGAGGTGTTACTATGGTTGTTGGACATCTGTCATGGGTGTGACTTACAAATGTAAATCCAGGAGTGGTAACCTCTATGTGGGTAGCATATGTGTACTCTGTGGTGTTGTCAGTCACTGTGCATTGGTAATGTGTTTGAGTGCATTGTCACTGTGTTGTACATGTCACTGTGTCCTTCTCCATATCTGTAGCTGTCATGTGAAGTCCATACCATGGCATCCATTATGTGGTGTGGAGGGGTACACCGACCTACATGTCCATAGCTGACACACCATGTCCGCTGACACATACCATGTACAGGTATTCCAGGGATAGTGTGCCACTGTGAATATCATTGGGGCCACTATTGTACACATTTATGACCCTGTTCACCCCTGACACATGCAGTGGTGGGCAGCCAATAACATATCAGGTGGTTACTGGTGTAGATGATCTGGAATGTGGTATGGTACTCCGGTTTTGACACTGGTGTTCACTCCATGCCTTTGTCACCAGGCACCTGTTGCAATACATCTGTACACATGTGCCTCACTCAGACTTTATATACATCTCTCTCTCTCTCTCTCTCTATATATATATATATATATATATATATATATATATGTGTGTATATAGATATATCTATATGTATATATATATATATATATATATATATATATATATATATATATGTCCGTATACATATACACATATATATATTGATGTACATATATTGCTATAGATGTGGAGTGGGGGGACACAGAGGGGGTGTGAGTGACAGAGGGGGTGGGACAGGCTGTGTTGCAGGTCGTCATATACAGTCATACCTGTAGGTAGTCAGATCAGTCTGTCTATGTATACGTATCTACATATATACATAGATATATATATACAACTATATACAACTAACTAAAATTTGGTGCCTGAAAAGCATATTTATACTCTAAAAAAGGCTGTATCTTGGTACAATTACTTTAAAATTACAAGCTGAATAAGCTTAGAATTGTACCTGAACCTGTATTTTACAGCAGAAAAGCGACTGTATTGCCTATAGGGTTTCTCTCAATAGAACAAGCTGGCCATTTCGCTGAGTGCTACTAAAACCACGCGAAACTCTGCTATATTTTAATTACTCCTCCCCCACAAGCGAGGTTTTAAATTTTATTGCAGTTACCCGCCATTTCTTAACATAGGAATACCTGGATCCTACAGGTAGCGTCCCCCTTCTAAAGCGGTATGTCTGTTTGATACAATCTAACTTAAAATCTGTTATTTCAGTTTCACAGTTAACCTCTTTAATATCTCTGTAGCGCTAACTACACTAGACTGTGATGTTATCGTTTTTTTATGTGCTTGATACTTTACTCTAGAATTGCAGTAACTGTATGTCGCTAGAGCGGCAGTTACGCTTTTACCCAGCTGCTATGATTGTTTTTAACAAAGACAGCTAGTGTTTATCTATATGCTGTTTAGAGCCTTTCAGTTGATTGGAGGGACTAACTGTTCAATGCTTCAGGTGTAATTTGTTACTGCATTTAACTACTAAACTGTTTAACTGAGTAAGCGACTTAAGTAAAGTGTATAATGCTATCATTTACTGTTTTTCATCGCTGCCTTCTAACCCTTGTTCCTGGCCTCCCTCTCTCATCCTAGGTGCTCCCTTGTATCGCAGCGTTTGAGATCCCCTTGAGAGGACTCAAGTAATTTCCCCTGACAGAAAGTAGAGCAGTAACTCGCCTTCCAGCACCCTTAACTAAAGGTGGTTAAACTAGTACCATTTTACTGTTAGCAGGTCTCTGCCTACAGGATCCAAGGTTAAAACAGTTCTATGCCATATTACCCCCTATTTTAATCTGGATACGGACAACTAACTAAAATTTGGTGCCTGAAAAGCATATTTATACTCTAAAAAAGGCTGTATCTTGGTACAATTACTTTAAAATTACAAGCTGAATAAGCTTAGAATTGTACCTGAACCTGTATTTTACAGCAGAAAAGCGACTGTATTGCCTATAGGGTTTCTCTCAATAGAACAAGCTGGCCATTTCGCTGAGTGCTACTAAAACCACGCGAAACTCTGCTATATTTTAATTACTCCTCCCCCACAAGCGAGGTTTTAAATTTTATTGCAGTTACCCGCCATTTCTTAACATAGGAATACCTGGATCCTACAGGTAGCGTCCCCCTTCTAAAGCGGTATGTCTGTTTGATACAATCTAACTTAAAATCTGTTATTTCAGTTTCACAGTTAACCTCTTTAATATCTCTGTAGCGCTAACTATGCTAGACTGTGATGTTATCTTTTTTTATGTGCTTGATACTTTACTCTAGAATTGCAGTAACTGTATGTCGCTAGAGCGGCAGTTACGCTTTTACCCAGCTGCTATGATTGTTTTTAACAAAGACTGCTAGTGTTTATCTATATGCTGTTTAGAGCCTTTCAGTTGATTGGAGGGACTAACTGTTCAATGCTTCAGGTGTAATTTGTTACTGCATTTAACTACTAAACTGTTTAACTGAGTAAGCGACTTAAGTAAAGTGTATAATGCTATCATTTACTGTTTTTCATCGCTGCCTTCTAACCCTTGTTCCTGGCCTCCTCTCTCATCCTAGGTGCTCCCTTGTATCGCAGCGTTTGAGATCCCTTGAGAGGACTCAAGTAATTTCCCCTGACAGAAAGTAGAGCAGTAACTCGCCTTCCAGCACCCTTAACTAAAGGTGGTTAAACTAGTACCATTTTACTGTTAGCAGGTCTCTGCCTACAGGATCCAAGGTTAAAACAGTTCTATGCCATATTACCCCTATTTTAATCTGGATACGGACAACTAACTAAAATTTGGTGCCTGAAAAGCATATTTATACTCTAAAAAAGGCTGTATCTTGGTACAATTACTTTAAAATTACAAGCTGAATAAGCTTAGAATTGTACCTGAACCTGTATTTTACAGCAGAAAAGCGACTGTATTGCCTATAGGGTTTCTCTCAATAGAACAAGCTGGCCATTTCGCTGAGTGTGTTGCCCTTCGTTAAGCTCTCGCTCACGCCGGCTCTCTTCACTCCCTCCTGCCCCTATTCCCACCGCCCCACTACCTCCACATTTATATCCATTAAACCACTCCCTCTTAAACGGGTCCAATCCCTGCTGTTGCCCAACATTTCTCCACCCATTCCTGAAACTCCACCTACCTAGCATTCTTACCATTCCTGCTTGCTCCCTCCCCCTCTTATTCAATAACTATTCATTCTTTCCATCTCTCACTTGGTTATAGTATTTCCTAAGGCCCATTACCACAAGTACTTAAACATGTGGTATTTCTTTCTTCTTCCTTTGCTGTTAACCTCTTACTTTATTACATTGTATGAAACCCAAAATCTGGAATTACTCTCCACCACTACACCAGAGACCAATACTATTGGAACTAAATTCATCAACTATTTTCATGTTTATGGTACTTGGGAAGAAGCTACCTCCTGCTCACTCCTACCTCATCCAACTACAACAAATAATAATAAAAGCCCCAAACTGAAACAAACTCAAAAAATCCTAGATAAGTTCCTAAAACTCATCTCCAAACTTAGACTCAATCTGCTTTCTCATGGTGATATACACCCTAACCCTGGTCCGACAAGCACTGACCACCAGTCCTCATCTAGCAATGACCTTATCTCCAACCCCGTCACTGCCCGCCCTACAAACACTCTTCTAACCTGTCATCTTAACATCAGAAGCATAAACAACAAGGTACATGAACTTCACACAGTTCTATTAGACCTTTCCCCAGACATCCTGTGTCTAACTGAAACCTGGTTAAAACCTACAACTACCGCCAATGAAATATTAATCCCAGGTTACAATATTCATCGGAGACCGAGTCCCTAAGAAAGGAGGTGGGGTTGCCATACTCTATAAAGCTGACCTAATTGTGTCTACTGAGGTTATGCAACCACCTCAATTTAACAATGCAGAGATACTAATCACTAAGCTCCAAATTAACATCAATAAATTTATCTATATTATTTGCATGTATATTCCTCCAGGAAATAATATAGAAACTCTCGAATCTACCCTTCACTGGATTTCTAATCATTTCCCTCAAGAAACCTTAGTTCTTGGAGACTTCAACATAGATTGGAATACCTGTGCCCCACAGCTCCCACTACACATATTAACCTCTACTCTTTCAAGCAAATTATCAATACCCCCACCAGGCTAGGGAAATCCAACCAGAAAGACAGTATACTGGACTGGGTGCTAATAAATAATCACCCTGACCATTATACATCAGGTACTCTCCCCGATAGTTTAAGTGACCATCATCTTACGTACATCATTAAGCATAAGTTTAGCATTTCTAAGCAATCCATACTTAGAGCTGTTAGAAATAAAAAGAAACTTGACTTATCTAAACTACAACTAGAACTTTCCTCTTGTAACTGGACAATACTAAAATATCTACCCCTAGATGAAGCAGTGCTATACTTTAACAAAAAATTCCTAGAAATTCTTGATTTTCATGCTCCCATTCGCTCAAAGAAAACAAAAACTGTAGATGTTCCTTGGCTAACAAAAGAAACAAGGCAGAAAATTAATCTCAGAAATAAAGCGTGGTCTGCCTGGCGTACTACTAAACTCCCTCTGGACCAAATTAAATATAGACAACTTAGGAATGAAACCAAAAGGCAAATATTACTTGATAAAAGACAATACTATTGTAAACTACAAACTGACCACCAAAACTGCCCACAAAAATTCTGGGCGGACTAAATCAACTTCTTCACCCTGGGTGTACTACTACCCCTGTCCCTGCCTTACTCATTGATAAAACCTCTGTCGATGTCTCAAATAGTTTTAACCACTTCTTCACTGAGACAATTCAAACTCTATCTAATCAATTACCACCCAGCCCTCACACCTCTGACTCTCGAACACCCAATAATATTCCCCTACTTACCTTTCAACCTGTACCAACCTCATTTATTTGTAGATTAATTAAAAAACTAAAACCCTCAACACTCTCTGCTGACCAACTCCCAGCTGAATATTTGCAAAAAACAGCTGAAGTAGTTGCTTATCCAGTATCAATCCTCATCAACCGTTCCTTAGTAGAAGCCAAAATTCCTGAGATCTGGAAGATATCTTATGTAATTCCTCTCCACAAGGGAGGCACTTCCACGGATCTCTCAAACTATAGGCCTATATCTATACTCTCCCCTCTAGCAAAAATAATGGAAAAATGTGTTCAGAAACAGTTCATGCAACACCTAACTGTCAACCATCTATTGACTGATAACCAACATGGTTTCAGACCCCTCCACAGCACTACCTCAGCCCTCCTTGTCTTCTCAAACACCATAAACTCCCATCGTAATAATAATAAAATCTCATCTGCACTATTTCTGGATCTGTCAAAAGCCTTGATATGGTGGATCATAAACTTCTAGTTAATACTTTGCCCTCTCTCGGCCTTGACAATACTGCTGTACAATGGTTTGTTTCCTACCTCTCGGTAGAAAACAAGCAGTTTTATGGCAGACTAAACTCTCTAACTTACTACCCAATACATTGGGAGTCCCATGATCTATTTTAGGGCCGTTATTATTTTCCATCTTTATCAATGATCTCCATACAGTTATTCCTGATGCCAGTTGCATACAAGATGCAGATGATTCTACGTTAATTTCCTCTGGCACAACCCCTCAGATCTACAAGCAACAACCCAGTCCACTTTTAGCAAAATAGAACAGTGGCTCTCCAATCGGCCTGATTCTGAATCCTAAAAAACTAAAATGTTGTTGTTTCTCCCAACAAAAAGTCTTGCCCTTTAATTTTACTATCCAAGCTAAAGATGGGACCATAATTTCTCCAGATCTCTCAACAAAATTACTAGGGGTAACCATAGATAACAAACTAAAATATGATATACATGTTAACCAAATGATCAAGACCATTAATAAGAAACTAGGTTCCTTATATAGAATAAAGAGCTTCCTGACCCCTCAAGCTAAAATGGCCATTGCCCAGACTCATCTTCTCTCATCACTCCTGTACTCGTCCCCTTACTTCATAACATAAGCAAAACTGTCATGAACAAACTCTCTAACTGCTACAATCATATTGCGAGGTTTGTTACTGGGTCACCATATAGAACCCATCATTGTACCAACTTAGCCAAGCTCAACTGGTCTGAGCTTCCTACCCTTATTTCTTTCAACCTACTAGTCCTTACACACAAAATTATGTATAACCCTGAATATCCTCCTTCCCTCAAAATGCTGCTTCCTATATGCAACAATCCTCGTCCATTGAGGTCATCCAACCGTCTCCTAATCCAAACACTCAAAACTAGTAACTCTGCTGGTGACTCCCTTCTCAATAATGCTGCAGGTAAAATTTGGAACAAACTTCCCCATGATATTATATCTACGTCAACATTAAGTCAATTCAAAGCCAAACTAAAAATATATCTGAGTACAAAAAGGAATTGTCACTGCTTAAATCCGGGGTAGTTTACCTTTGACTATACTAACATTCATTACACCTTACTCTCCTATTTCTCCCTACTATCCTAAATCCTCCTCATTTTAAATAAATTATATCTGAACAAAATATGTTCTAACTTTGAATGTAAAATATATTTCACTGTGATTCAAATTGTTTTGTATCTATGTTTGGAGCTTTTCTCCCCGGGCCTCCGCTGAAAATGGACATGTATCCAGTCGGATCCTCCCGGTCAACAAATGTAAAATAAAATAAATAAAAAAAATATATCTATATCTGTATGTGTGCATTACATAGATATGTTTGTACAATATTCTGTCTACATCTGTCTATGTATTCCTACATCTCTCTCTCTATGTATGTATACATATATGCATATATATATATATATATATATATATATATATATATATATATATATATATATATACACATACATATGTTCACATACATACGTATCCATATGTTAGACAGGTATATCAACATATTTTTGTCTACCATACTGTATACACACACTAACATACTGCTAAACATACATAACTGTGAAACCTACTTTGTACATGGCACTACAACCTACAATCAACCAACATTGATATGTGCACATAGATGCTCTCACATACAAATGTATGTACAGCCTTCACTGATAGTTGCTGTATGTCTCCTGCCCTTTACACATCTTCATATACATATGGATACAGACCAATGACACATATGGAGAGTTCACAGTATGTAGACCTTTATAGTATTACTTTACATTACCTGTGTTTGTCACAGCTGCTTGTGTTGCCATCTGGTTCTCTGTCCTGCTGCTCCACTTCCCAGTTGTCAGCTTTCAGGTAGCTGTTGCTGAACAGTTTTTTGTGTCTGCTTAATTGCAGTTTTCTCTGTCTCTGTCTGTCTCTCTCTCTCTCTCTCTCTCTGTCTGTCTCTCATGTCCTTCTCAGGGTGCAATGAAAGTATTGCATGTGTGGGCTGGGAGTACAGCATACTTTTGTAGGTATCTGCATATGCCCATGTGATGGCCTCTGCACCAATTGTTAGCCAGCATTTGCTAATTGCATGCAGCCAGTTGTGTACTGATTGCAGTTCTCACTGTGATTTCAGAACAGTGCTATAAAAAGGTATGTGAGATAGGTGTAGCCCTTTCAGATTTTAAGGCCAGGGACCATGCTGTTATGCTGTGGACAATGTTCTGTGAGTGTAAAGGTTGGTATCTCTCTCATATTTCCAGGTGTGTTGTATATTAACATTCCTCCATTCATTTCTCCAGTTTCCTGTACTAACTGTGTATGTTCACTGACACCTACAACTACTGCTACTGTTAATGTGTGTGTGTGTGTGCTTTCCTTTCACTTTTGCTTGCACTTTGTTGCTAAGGCTTCAATAGTTGCCCTTTACAGTCACTATTTGTATGCCTGCTAGGTGTCTTGACTGTAGTGTGCTGCTGTAGCTTTCCTATTTTCCATGTACATTCACACCTTGGAATGCTTGCTATATTTGCTAGGGTGTTACAGCATGCAGTGTGGTCTGGCCATGGTGTGGGCCTTGACATCTATTAGGGTATTTGAGTATGCTGCTGAGCAGGCCCCAGAGACTTTCAGGTTCATCTGTTATGTGCCTCATGGAATGATACATATCAGTGGGGTACATCCATTAAAATGTCTGGTATGCTGCAGTTGTGACTGTGGGTTAGCATGAGCATATGTATTACTACACTTTTTCTGCCATGCAAGTGATGAATACTTTCAGGACTCCATAGTTACCATTGCATGTGTTACACCTTTCTGCCTACTGTTTGTACATTTCACATGGGGTCTGTGGGGCATCCCTGTAAGTCATTCACTGTTGCTATGTCCAGGCTCTTAACTATTCAAATATGGTGGTGTCAGACCCGTCATGTGTACAGATATTTGCAGGTTGTCCACATTTCTGCCTCATATTTTGGTCAATATCTCATGCACACCTTTTTCTGGCAAGTCACTTTGGGCTCAAGTCAGAATATGGTGACAAACATTCAAGTTTCAGACTGCATACCCTTCCAAACATCCCACAAAGTGCAGACCCTGTTACTCTCTGAACTGTCTGTGTTTGTTGTAACATTATTTGTAATGTGTCCCTGGTTTTGGGCCTTTGCTCCACATATTTTATTACTTGGTCCAGATGTGTTCCTGTAAGAGGTTGTGGGGTATGGGCAGTGCTTATCCTGCTGTGAGTATGTGTGTGGCTTGCAAGGTGCTATAGTGACATTATTACCTACTAGCTTCCAACTAGCATGGCTGTTTCTATTCACACACTACTATTATAGAAATCCACTAGTTTTGATAGTAATTCTAAATGGCATGCTTTGTGTCCTACACATCTATATTCCCTTTACATTCATTCCTACTATTACATGATATATTTATTTTAGCACAATGTTCTTGTATAAGAATCATGGCTTAGTGGTAAGTCATGCAGACTACTGTTTCCTGGGTTCGGGACTCACAGTGGGATTTTATTTTGCTTTTGAGCTGAGTACAGGACCTGTCAATAAAAGTGACTAAGGCACTTTTAAGCAGTTGTAACCGGGTTAGCGCTGGTTTGCGCGGAGCTCACGCATGCGCACTGGCGGTTAGCCACAGCACCCGCTTACAACCGCTTAAACGTGCTTACTCTTGCACACCAGCTATTTTCTTTGAAAGAAAAGAAAATGGGGAGACAGGAAAGTGGTGAAAAAGGGGTAACAAAGAGGGTAAGACAGTAGGGAAACAAGCTTGGGATGTGCAGGAGGGATGCAGGTAAGGCCCATAGCTGCCCATTTCTTCATCAGCAACATCTGTGCATATGTATGTAATTTGGTGTGACATTTGAAACCTTCCACCCCTGAGAGAAGTGTCAGGACAACAATAATACTTGTTGTACAGCCAATTGTAATTGATAGGTTCCATGTCCAGTAGACATGTGTGCGGAATGGGCAGCTATGTATGGGGCGTAATTTTTTGTGGGTACAGAGTGCCCTTTTTTTTATTTTTCAGGTGAGAGTGGTATGTCAGGTGAAGGTAGTCGGTACAGCTGGGGAGGTAGGTTGGGTAGGTAAACAGACAAGACAAACAAGACGCATACAGGGGCGGTGTATGACACGTGTGGGGGGGTTACACAATTGACGGGGACGGAGGTTTGGATATCCAGAGCCCATGAGCCCACAGATGGCAACAGTGGAACTGATATCCCCACCCATAGGCAGTTGCCACTGTTCCTTCACTGCCCAGGACGGGGCTGTGCTGGGGGCTGTGTAGGCGGGGCAACAGGCATGCCCGTTAGTTGTGCCACCCGTGCCTCGAGCTGGCATAGGGGCTCGAGAACAGAGTCCCGAATCTCCCTACGCACCACAGTCCGGACGCTACGGAGGGTGAGTGGTCATCCTCCTCCGGCCACACTTGCAGAGGGGGGGTGAGCCCCATCCCCTGCAGCGCTTCCAACCGCAGGTGGCACAGGGCAACCGGAGGAGGGTCTGGACTCGGCACTAGTGCCAGGTGCACTCACCAGCTGAGGTGGGAGAGGTGGGTCTGCTGGAACCCGCCTTCCCTGTCATACTATGTTTTGCATTATGTCATGACAGTTTGGGTTAGTGACATATAATACCATTCACAATTAGTTGTAACAGCATGCATTAGTATTCCCATTAACCAAACACCCAGATATTCACACCATTGAACAGTGTGCATAACACATGCATAATTTGAACAGAAATACACAGTCCAACAACATGCAGGGTTAATTGATGGCAACAGGCCATCAGGTGTGGATGTATGAACAGGGCAGATGCATCAACAGACATGCAAATATATATGACCCAACAGGACAAACGTCCAGGGGTGTTAATTGTGATTGCACATACCATTTTCATGTGGAATGGGTTATATGTGGTTATAGGGTGGGGTGAAGAAAGTAATATTAACACCTTCGAATAACAATACATATGCTGTACATTTCTAATAGCTACAGTTATAAACACACTACTGTTCTAACTACAGTTTCCTATATGATAACTATTTCAACTTGGTGATAGGACTGTTAATGCAACATCAATATACATTTTATGGTTCTTCATACACATTCATATCTAGCTTTGTTCAGCTACATCAGGGCTACATTTGCTTTATATAGCTGTAGACAAGTGTGGATGTTTGGTATATCAGACAAACATCCTATCTGCATATTGCAGACTGAGAGCAACATATCCTGATTTTGGGATACACATTCCAGATGCAGCAACACTTTGAACAGATTTTGCTGTTTGGTTTTGAATCTCACATGCATTTCATTCTGTCTTGACTGCAGTATACTTTATTCAGGGGTTATTACTACTGTATTGCTGGATTCATGGCACTTTCTCACACTCTCTCACTTGCTTTCATTTTACTATTCAGGATGGTACTTCTAGGCTTTATTGACATGTTTTAACAGTAGTTATTACAATCCTTTCCAGCAGTCTCACTTCTGTCATGTTTCAGTATTTCCACAGGGATATATTTCACACATGTGATTTCATCATCTTCTGCAGCTATACTTTTCAGCCTGCTGCAGGTTGTGTACTCTTTTCTTACAGGCAGGGCATTTTTATTTCAGAATATATGTCGGACAGTTTCATGTTTAGGTTAAACTTACAGGCTGAAAACTCTTGTAATCAAGCAATACTTGCATACACTTTCACACTGTTACTTGCAGATTTTATTCCTTACTGACTACACTGCACTCTTTTGCTGACTGTCATACTTTTATATTTCTTTACAGTTACTGGTAGTGGATTACTGACCTGCCTGGTGGCGCAACCACACCAGCCTATCGCCATAGGCTCTGCGGTTCGCAGAACGGACACCTGCAGCTGTAATATAAATTAAGTAATATTGGAATACACATCTCCATAATATCAGCTAGTTTAATTTCTTACATACATAATTAAATGTTACTTACTCAGTAGTGGGGCGTTGGGTGTTTGCCGGGCCTCCTGGATCCAAAGGTTCAGTTGGTCCTGCTTGCGTCTCTTCAGGTCCACATGGTGGTGACGGACCTGCTCACCAGTCCTTGGAATCCCTGTGGCACTGGTGAGATCATGAGCCAACCGGTCCCACGCCTCAGCCCTGTATGCTCCCCAGAGGACCTGGCCCTGCATGAGTTGGGCCTCATGATTATGGACTAGGAGCCAGACCATGTACCTGGACTTCTCAACACCCCACCTCTGTGCTCGAAAGCGACTACCCTCTCCTACTCCTGTCATTCTGCCTGCAGGTCAGTTCTACAATCGTTTATGCTGTGTATTCCCGCCTATGGGGCTTATATAGTCCATTTTTCCCGCACATATCTGTGATTGGCCATTTTGGAATTGTATCAACTTCAGTAAACCTGCATTGTCATGCTCTAGTTTGTATTCATTCCTATATATTAGCTATTATTGCATTTACAGGTACTGCTGTCATGGCTTAGTGGTTCTGTACCTTGACTATGGTGTATAGTATCCTGGGTTCGAACCTGGCTACTGCTTTTTATTTTTCATGACTGTCTAGACATGCTGAGGGGTGTGTCTGTGTAAAGGCAGTTTTGATATGGCTTGCTCAACGTTGCCCGTCGGTTAGCTCGTTTGCGCGGTGCGCAGCTCCGCGCAAACGGGGTATGCTGCTTTAAGCCTCATTTGGCTATTGGCATGCATATTACGCTCAGCTCAGTTAGGGGCACATAGATTTAGCATGTTAAACCACTGCTCAGCTACGGGCACTCATTTTGCACCAGTTAAACCACTGCTCATCTACGGGCACATGCACTCACTCTGTTAAACTGTAGCTCAGCTATGGGCATATCTGGCATTTTTTCTTCTTTTGTTACCTCACATGTCTTCAATATAAATGGGCTATTTCATTACATTTTACATAACTTGTGGTTTTATGTGTACATATTTGTCAGGGACTTGTTTCCTGCTTATTTTGCAAAAAAAAAAAATCGGCGTTGTGGGGGCTCGAACCATGAATGCCTGCTCTTCAGCCAACATCGCTACTGCTACGCTATTGCTTCCTGGCTTATTTTGCATATTTAGTTCTTATATGCTTTCCCACTGACTGCTAACTGTAGCTGTGCTACGGGCATGCCCGCGCAAACGAGCGCACTTACGGTTAAACATCTTTACAATTTAAAAAAAATATATAACATGTTCATTTATATATATTTTATGTTCATAGTCTGTGGGGGCATGTGTTGTGTTGTGTTTATTCACATTTCCGTGGACTCTGTTGGGGGTGTTTACTTTGGGCACTTTTACACTTCTCGGCCTATGGACACGCCCCCTACTGTCTTACACGGACAGTGTTAGACTTGGGTGTGATTCAGCATGCTCTCATGAATATGCAAAGCATGCTGACATCACTCCGTTTAACTGCAGCCTCCGTGTAAGAGTTATATCTCTTACACGGAGGCTTTGTGAATCCTGGGGAATGTCTTACCACAAAAACACAGGGTAGTAAGGGAAAGCAAGGGGAGAAATCTAATGCTATCATGGAAGTATCAGAGAAAACTATAAAGCAATTAAGACAAGAATTGTCACTGTTATGAGTATAGAAGAGTGAGCAGATCAACAAAAATATTCAGAAAAGATAGACATGATAAAAGCAATACACAATATCAGAAAAATCTAGGTCTATCATGCACTACTGCAAATAATAAACTAAAAATATCAGCGCAGGCAGAAAAACTTAGAAGATATGCAGATAAATATAAAGTAAACATACAAAATAAGTAATTTGCTGATAACCCAGAAAAGTTTTATAGAGAATTTGGAAACAAGGCAAAAGGAATTGAAACATCACCTGAAAAAGAAGAAATTGATACATTTTGGAGAAATATCTATAAAGATCTTGTGGAACATAACAAAGATGCTAAATGGACAGAAGTAAAAGAAAGTACAAGAAGTTCAAATGTGTAGGATATGAAATGGAATGAAATAACGGCCACGGAGATTGAAGCAAAGTTAAGAAAAGCTCCTAACTGGAAAACACCAGGCCCAGATGCAGTACCTAACGTCTGGCTAAAAGTATTAACATGATTACATGAAGATTTATCCATGAGTAGGAATTATTTATATTTACACCCTGACCAGACACCAGCCTGGTTAACAATAAGAAAAACAATACTCCTACTTAAGAGCAGACCTGCAAGCTATCCACAAATCTATAGACCAATAACTTGCCTTCCAACAATGTATAAACTCTACACTGGAATTAATGCCAACAGAGTTTATAATCATTTAAAAGATAACTCAATCACAGGAATAGAATAAAAGGGTAATAAAAGAAAGTCATATGGAACAAAAGATCATTTGTTATTAAATAAAATCATAATGGAGAACTGTAAAAAGTGGATGAATCTAAGTATGGCATGGGTAGACTATAAAAAAGCATTTGACATTATCCCACATTCATGGAAAAAAGAGTGAAAATGTATAAGATGCACCCTTCACTGATTTATTACATTATACTGACCATGAAACAGTGGTAAACCACCTTGCAGTTAAGCCATGATTCAGGACAAGTTATTATTCCAGGAATAAAAAATCAAGTGGGGATATTCCAGTGTTAATCTCTGTCGCCACTACTATTTTGTCTTGTCTTTAACCCATTAAGTTGTCTACTTAACAGATTAGGTCATGGCTACAATTTGGCTCCCAGAAAATAACAAAGTGTAAAGACTTATCTTCTTTTTGTAGATTATTTAAAACTTTATAGTTCGTTAGATGAGGATCTGAAAGCACAACTGCAAGTAGTCAAAACTTTTTTTTTTTGGTCTTGATAAATGTGCAAAAGCAACCTTTAAAACAGGAAAGCTGCAGCACCAAGAAAACATCAGTTTGGGATAGGAATGTGATATAAAAGAACTTGAGCAAGAGGGGTTTTATAAATATTTGGGAATTGATGAAGGGTCAACAATAAAACATGAACAAATGTAAATAAGGAATATTTTAGAAGAATTAAACTAGTACTGAAAAAAACACTGACATCTTGGAACAAAGTCCAAGATATAAACCAATCTGTTCTGCCTGCCCTAGGACTTGCAGAAGGAGTCATGACTGGCTCCGAAAAGTGTTGGATATATTGGACAGGAAAACAAGAAGGATGCTTTATGCTCATAAAATGATTTATAAAAATCAGTGCATACCAAGATTATGTATTCCACATCCTGAAGGAGATACGGGCCTCCTTGAAACTGATTACATGCATAGATCTGCAATTGTGAAACTGTATACATATCTGCTGAACTCACAAGACCCAAATGTAAGGAAAGTTTTGAAACATGAGGAGAATATTTCTAAGATGACTTCCATGCTTAGTTTAGCAGAAACATATAGGCATTAAGTAGGAATGGAAATCAAACCAGAAGTAGACAAAAATCAGGCAGAAACTGAATGTGCCAAAAAACAAAAGAAAGAGTATAAGGTGAAAGATCACATGAGAAGACAAGAAATGTGGAAAATTCATAAATATAGTTTCAAGTATCGAAAACGCTTGGAACAACCATATGTTGATCAGGATCGAATGCAGGAATGATTAAGGAGAGGTGAATTTTAACCAAAAGATGAAAGGTTAATATTGCTGACCCAACAGAGTTGACTATGTAATCATTGGTTTACAGATTCCATTGAATATGTGGGAGAAGCAGAAAAATGTAGGTTTTGCAAAACAGAATTGGAAACAGTCACACATCTTGTTGCTGGTTGTGATATACCAATGGCAGAAGGACTGTATACTGAAAGGCATAATAATGTGGCAAGACTATTGCATTGGAGATTGTGCAAACATGATGGTACTGAAGTGGCTGAAAAACACTGGAAACATAAGCCACAAACATTACAGAAAATGATGAAATTTATATCACATGGGAACATCCATTACCGATAGCTCAAAAAATAGATGCAAGAAAAACAGATGCAGTAGTCCATGAAAAGAAGACAAAAGTAACATTGTTCATCAAAATTGCTACACCCAGTGATTATAGTGTCTTACATACAGAGAGAGAAAAAGTCATAAAATATCAGTATTTGCAGGCAAAAACAAGGTCAGTGTGGAAGGATACCCAGACAATTCCAGTAGTAGCAGGAGCAACAGGTCTTATAAAAAAGAATTTACAGTCATATTTGGATATGTTACTGACCATGTAACTCCACATGAATTGCAAAAGACATCATTACTGGGCATATTGTGGGTGCTGTGAAGAGCACTTCCTGCTAATATCAAAGATTGAAACAATACTAGTTTCATGAACTTTACCCATACTTTGACTTAGGAATGGGGTCGATTCCTGTTATGGTATTAGAAACCCAAAATACTTGAAGAAATTAAAAAAGAGTGAATTCATATTCAAGTCACCAAGAATACTATCTGACCATATTAGCCTTAGCTGCCGTCTTCTTCTTTTGGCTTCAGACTTTGGCTAGCATTGATGCCTTCTCTATCGAATTCTTAATTTTTACTATATGATGAAAGTATTTGAGTTTTAGCTTTACTATCAGAGCTTATTGTTAACAGTCTCCATTGCCCTGTGCATTGAAGGTCTTCATTTTTTTACAGTTTGGAGAGGCGGCAGTTGTGCACAGTATCGTATTTTCTTATCTTACAGTCAGTCATGGATGTGTGATAGCTGTACACACTACATATCTCTTCCCACTTAGTTTCATGTGTAGGAAACAATTGTTTATACTAGCCATAACCTGTATCTTCTCAGCTTTATAGAGATATTTGCTACACTAAATTTCCAACAGACCTTTTAATTCTTGGCTATCCATGCCCACATAGATGGATGTCCAGTACGCCAAACAACATAAAGGCTACAAATCCATTACCTTGTTGTAAACATCATTAATAATAAATGAGATTCCGCTACAGAATGGCCAATGACATCAGATCAACTTTCTGATTATAACTAAAATATGTCTCAGACTATAACGTTTGCCTTCTTCTTATATGAAAAATTTTAAATGCATTTGTACAATCAGAAATGCAAAAAGAAAAATGAGTGAGAAGGCGTTGTCACTCATCAAAAACAATTTGAAAATTACAAGGCCACCTAAGAGTTAATATAATTTCTATCAGCAAATAAACATCAAATTGAGCAGTAGTTCAGCTTCTTAATGGAAAACACAACACATTACATACCACATTGCACACTTTATGCCAATCTCCTTGTACAAATATTTGAAAATACAATCTGTGTTATTATCAGATGTTGCCAAACAGGGCATATAATTATCCTATACAATTTAAGGCAATTTTTTTTGACCTTCTAGACCACTTTCTTGTCCAAAATATATTAATCCAGGTAGTCACATCATCAGCATACCCAAATCCTGTAACATGAAATAACTCCTCAACAGACTTCCTTATAAAATTCTTACCACACCAATATACACTTGTTCCATTCTATGCCCAACCCATTAACTGAACATCATCCTATCTTATCCATATTGTTCTTTAAAACAGCAATTTTCCATAAACATTAGGTAATTTTCTAAGTACAAAATAGCTTCATACTGAAAATTATAACATATTATTTGACTAAACAACAGTCAGTGAAACGTATCATGTCTGAATTGAAAACTAAATAATTTTCCAAAATTAGACTGAATACCTGCAGTGAATGAAGAAAAACACTAGATAACTGTGACGCCCATGCACTGCATGCACTAGCCCAGTAATCAAGGAGCTTCAATCCTCACCACTAGAACCAGAGAGGGGCATTCACTCTGGGAAGGATAACAAGTACACACACACACAGTAAAGTACAATTTCCATTAACAGCACACAAAGATCACAGTCAGTCAGGGGCTGGTTTCTCCATTTCTCTCCAGATGCCCAATAAGACTCCCAACTGGCACAGCTATAGGGTACAGGTCTCAGCCTAGTGGTCAAGCTAAAACCTCCAGCACCCTCTCTGTCCAACCAGTGCTTTGTGTCCCTGCCCAGTTAGCTGACACACACACACTTTGAGATATGAGTTATATACAAACACACAGACACTCATTGGGAAGGCTGACACAGGTTCTCTAACTATGCCTGCTTCTCTGCCCAGGCTATAAGGTAGAAATCACTGCCACCAACCACTAATATCAGCTATGAATAAGGCCCTTACCAAAAGGGTGTCCAATTGTACTGTGCAATATTATTATTATACAATTAGTAAGTATGACGAATAGTAAGGCTTATTGGAGTGTATTGGACAGTATCACTATATACATGCAATGTACTCTAGAGCTTACATTATCTCTACACAAAACATCCACAGTTGAAAGGTTTAAAAATATTTAATAATAAATAATAAAAACACAAGACAAATCTCCTCAATTCAACACAGTGCTAGTTCAGACACAGGAAAATGCTTAAAATAATACTGTAGAATAGGCTGGCATAAATATAGAAAACAGCTACTCTACTCTTACTGTTTTCTATCTATTTCTAAGAGAAGTCACTGTTCTAAATAAATATCCTATGTACAAGGCAAAGAGCTGGTGAGTTGAATTGTTCATTTTTAAACAAACTCAAAAATGCTCTGATTCTTTCTCTCTGAGAAAGACTTAAATTGATAATATATCACTGCTGGCTCATTTTAGATTGCATCATTCTTAACAGGCTAACAGAAACTCAAAATTTACATTTCTTTTTGTAATGTGCACCTGCAGGAAGCCACAGCAATACAATACATTATATATGTAAAATCTAGCAATTAACTCTGGTCTAAAAACAATACAAAGAATGTGCTAGTCCAGACATCACGTCTCCAAGTTTGAGATCAAACAGTCATACAATGCATGACGTATCAGCTTTCTTCCAGCAGAGTGCACTGTGGTTATATTTTTAAAGCTCAGTACAACATATAGTTTAATCATAACATATAGTTCTGTTTTACATTTGTAAAACCAGCCTGTGGATTGTAGTAATATTTACAAATCACATAGAATTATTTACAAGATTCTAGCTGGCTGGGCTGGCTGCCTTTTAGCTTTTCACAATTCTCCCCTCCCTGAGAACTCAAGCTAGTTTTTCAAGTGACCCTTGAGAAATGTTGCTTGAGAGGGTTAGGTCTATCTGAGTATACCTTACCCCATTCCCTGCCTTGGCAGCCCATCTGTATTGGCATTACTAATCCCACTGTGATGCTGCACTGACATATATGCTTGCAACTGTAGGCTCTATCACAGCAACTTAGCATTTTGCTGGTTGGCTTGCTGTAACCATTTTAGGGGGTGGTGATCTGTAACTACAGTGAATTTCCTTCCATACATGTGGTCCCACTCCACAAAGGTGGAGCCTCTACGGACTCTGGAAACTATCGCCCCATAAGCCTGACTAGCTTAGTCTGCAAGGCTATGGAGAGGATCATCATGGAGCTCATAAACAAAGACATTGGGGACCTACAGACACTAGATCCTACCCAGTTTGGCTTTGTCAAGGGCAGATCCTGCCTTTTGAACCTGGTTGACTTCTTTGAAACAGTCACCAAAGCCATAGATGAAGGGAATGTAGTCCACACAGCCTATCTGGACCTTGCAAAGGCATTTGACACAATACCCCACTCGGGCATCATAGATAAGCTATCCAGCTTAAATATAAACCCCTATGTCACAAGATGGGTCGCAAACTGGCTCAAAGACAGAACCCACAGAGCGAGAGTTGCTGGAGCCATGTCAGACTCGAAACTGATCACAAGTGGCGTCCCACAGGGTTCTGTCCTGGGGCCGCTCTTATTTGGTATATACTTTTCCGAGGTACAGGCAAATGTGGGAGGACTATGGCTTACCAAGTTCGCAGACGACTGCAAACTGGGTGCCATAATCAACTCTCCAGCTGACACAAACATCCTTCAAAAAGGTCTCACAGAGACAGATAACTGGTGCCAGTGCCATGGTTTAAAGCTAAATGCCAAAAAATGTATAGTCATACCCTTTGGCAAAAACAATGTGCCCACAAATTACCACATAGACGGAAACCCATTAAGTAAAGAGAAAGTTATTAGGGACCTGGGGACCCAAGTTGATAGCAATCTCTCCTTTGAAAACCAAATTGCCAAAGTGGTTAGAAAGACCTTCTACATAGCCCACCGAATCATGAAGGGTTTCACATCTAGATCAAGAGAGGTAATCGTGCCCCTTTATTCATCCCTCATCAGGCCCATCATATAATACAATGCCCCTTTAGGGATGTACCTTACTTGACACCTGCAGCAATTAGAAAGACCCCAAATGTATCTCACCAAGAGGATCAAGGGTCTCAAACAGATGCCATATTCTGCTCGGTTAAAAAAACTCCAGCTCTACTCAGTTGCATACTGCCTACTTCGAGGCGATCTATGCCTGACATACAAAGCTATGTCAAATCCAGAATTAATGGACATGCTCCACCACAGTAAATCTAAATCCCTTAGAGCCACATGCTCGAGGGACTTGAACCTCAGCACAGAAATAAATAGAACTTGCTGGAGGGACAGGTTCATAACCCAGAGGCTCCCTTCGCTCTGGAATAGAATTCCAGTTCATGTGAGGCAGAGCACCTCAATGAATCTCTTCAAGAAGAATCTCGATAAGTGGATGGGGGATCGTAGGTTTGTCCCAGGGATTACTCCTGTGTCACTATTAGACAGAGGCACAGTAAACTAAATCTTAAAAAGGGCACAGTATACTCAAATCAAGGGGTGGCGTAAGCCATACAGAATTGGGCTAGGCTTATAATTGCCCCAGGGCAGATAGCCTAGTATGAACCTATGAACCTATCAACCTATACAGATAAGGCTGAGGTTTCTGCTGTGCCCACACTATTGCTAGACATTCCTTTTCTACAGCTGCATAGCATTCCTCTCTGTGTTGGAGCCTATGACTGAGATAAACCACTGGGTGCTCTTCTCCCTCTGAAGAAATCTGGCTAAGTGCAGCCCCCACCCCATAGTTCAAAGCACCCACCTGCACAACAAATTCTTTGCTGTAATCTGGACTGGCTAACACAGGGGGTCCTTCCAAAACTTCTTTAAGCTTCTGGAATGCCTGCTAATATACTGTGATCCACACTACCTTTTCTGCCCTGTTTTTCCTAGTCAGGTCTGTGAGGGGAGCCGCTATGGTACTATAACTGGGACAAACTTTCTGTAGTACCCTGCTGTTCCTAAGAATGCCCTCACCTGCTTTTTGGTAACAGATGCAGGCCATGCCTGAATGGCTTCCACTTTGGCAAGTTATGGCCTGGTCTTACCACACCCCATTCAATGTCCCAGGTAGGAGACTTCTGCCATACCCACTTGACATTTGCTGGTCTTAATGGTCAACCCTGCCCTCTGTAGCCTGCCCAGCACCTCCCTGACTTTCTGAAGGTGCTCTTGCCAGGAATGACTGTAGATGGCAATATCATCTAGGTAAGCAAGGGCAAACCCTTCTGCTCCTGCTAGAATATGATCTACCAGCCTCTGAAAAGTTGCTGGGGCATTTAGCATCCCAAAAGGCATCTTTGAGAACTCATACAAGCCAAAGGAATCACAAAGGGTGATCTCTATCTAGCACTGGGAGTCAGAGGCAACTGCCAGTAATCTTTGGTAAGATCAGTGGTGGTAAGATACTTAGCTCCAGCCAGCTGCTATAAGGCCTCATCTGTCCTAGGTATGGAGTAAGCATCTGACTCTGTGTGACTATTTAATTTCCTGTAGTCCACACAGAACCTGGTGCTGCCATCCTTATTTGGCACCAGCAGCACTGTGGAGGCCCAGGGATTGTTAGACTCTTGAATTACCCCTGGGTTCTAAAATCTCCTGTATCATCTCCCTCAGAGTCTGTTTGACTCTCGCAGGCACCCCTATAAAGGGCCGGCCTAATAGGTATTTGGGGTCCTGTATCCACCTGGTGCTGCAGCAGGTGGGTGCACCCTGGTTTTCCAGTGAATATGTCCCCAAACTCCTGTAATCCTCCTCAGATATCTCTAACCTGGGTAGGAGATAGCTGCTGGGACATTGCAACTCCTTCTACTGGGGTGTTAGTCCCAGCCTCACTGATGAGATCAGTCACCAGATCTCCCTCAGACTCCTCCTGCAATCTACTGCAAATACTCAGTACAAGGGCCTCCTTATCATGGTAAGGTTTCATCATGTTAACATGGTACAATCTGTGCCCCTGCCTCCTACCTAGCAGTTCTACCATGTAGTTAACATCATTTACCTTTCTTACCACATTGTAGGGTCCCTCCTAGGCTACTTTCAGCTTATTGTGTCTGACAGGAATGAGAACCATTACCTGCACCCTATAGCATACTCTCTAGCTCAAGCATTTCTGTCATACCAGACTTTTTTCTGTTGTTGGGCTTCTGTCAGGTTCACCTGGGCCAAGCCCATGAGATGCCTGAGCCTTGCCCTGAGGTTTAGGACATATTATACAATAGAATCTTTGTGAGATTCACACACACCTTCCCACTCATCACAAATTAAATCTAGGGGTCCCTTCACCCTATGCCCATACAGCAACTCAAAGGGTGAAAAACCTGTGGATTCATGGGGAACCTCTCTGTAAGCAAACAGTAGATGGGGCAAATATTTGTCACACTCCCTCTTAAACTGGTCTGCAAATGCCTGTAGCATGGACTTGATTGTAGAGTTTAACCTCTTAACAAGATCATTAGTCTGGGGATGGTAAGGGGTGGTTTTCAGGTGCTTCACCCCACAGTACTTCCACAGACAAGCCAGCAGGTCTGACATGAAATTGGCACCTCTATCAGTCAGTATTTCATTTTGGAAACCTACCCTGCTGATAATCTCTAACAAAGCATTTGCCACCTTTTCTGCCTCAATGGAGGACAAAGCCACTGCCTCAGGGTATCTTGTAGCATAATCTACTACCACTGGGATATACTTTTTCCCTGTGGAACTTGGGGTACTCAGAGCCCCCACAATATCCATAGCTACCCTCTGAAATGGCTCCTCAGTCACATGCAAAGACATCAAAAGAGCTTTCACCTTTTCTCCTGCCTTGTCTACATTTTGACACTACTCACAAGTCCTGCAGTACCCTGTTACTTCAATGAAAATTCCAGGCCAGTAGAAGTTCTGCATAATACACCTCTTTGTACATGTTATGCCCATATGACCTGCAAAGGGAATATAATGGGCTATTGCTAGATGTGCCAGATGGTAGGCTCTAGGCATTACCAACTGCTGTACCCTCTCACCTTCTTGCCCTCCCTCAGGTCTCCACTCTCTGTACAGTAATCCTTTGTCCCAGTATACAGATTCCCCCTTCTCTTGAGAATCAGATGCTTCACTAGCTACTTGCCTCGGGCCTTGTAATGTATGGTCTGTGAACTGGGCCTGTCTCAACTTTATAACCCTTCCCACCTCCCTTTCCACAGGAATTCTGGCATCCTCTGACATTGGTGTCTCACTGTCAGCCTGGGTACTACTACTCACCCCTACCTTTGCAGTCACTCTGTCCAAGGGAACATCAGTACCCACAAGCAGCTGTGGCTCACCTTCAGTCTCGCTGCTACAGACTAGCTCCCTCCATGAAGTAACCACCTCACTATTCCTGGCTGCAAGTGTTCAGTCTGACTGGGTGTCCCCTAGGCTACCAGACCCACATGCTTGTATCCAAGCCTGACTGCATGTAACTGCATTAACACACAGTACTGCCTTATTGAAATCCTTCCCTATCAGGACATCTGTAGGATGGTATTTTGGTACGCCTGTTGTCTCAAGACAACCTACTACTGGTATTTTGTCCTTCCCACTTACTGGCTCCCTCAGCTTTTGTTCCTCATCTTGCCTCTGTGGACATCTATATGACACATTGTCCCACTGGTTGCATTCAAAACATTTAACCCTAGGTCCTGGACATGAACCTGGACTAGTGGCTTCCCCTGATACTGGCAGATTCTGTTGGTGGGAGTCTGTGCTACCCAACATGGGTTCCATTAGACTCATGAGCAGCACTGGGTGTCCCTTTCCTGTGTAGTGATGCCATGCTTGCTAGGTATAGGTCTCCCTTCTTCCTCAACTCATCTGAAGTAGCTCATTGTCTATCAGCTAACCAGATCTTCATGTCCTCAGGCAAAGTGCTAAGGGCTTGTTCCCTCATCAAAAGGTCTGCCAGCCCTTCAAAAGTGGTGACCTGACATCCACTCATCCACATATGAAAATCAGTGCTCAGTTCAGCAACATATTCACACACAGTTTCATTTGCCTTGCACCTATGTTCATGAAACCTTTTTCTATAAGCTTCATATGTTAGCTTAAAAAACAAACAATTCTTAACAGCAGTATAATCAAAAAAATTGAGATCAGATAATTTATGCAACACAGTTACAGCTTTACCATCGTGTAAGGGGGTCAGGAACCATAGCCAGTGCTTTTGGTCAACATCATACTGTTTACATACTCTCTCAAACATATGAATGAAATTATCAAAATTATCCCCCTCTGTAAATTGCAGAAGAAATGTACTGACCTTTTGTGCTTCTGAGGTCCAGTTACTCCCTTCCCCATTGCCTCCATGACTCTGGTGAAGAGTCAGCATATCCTTTTCTTGCTACCTCTGCCTCTCCTTCTCAGCTTCCAGGTGTAGCAGTTTCTCATTCTCCTCAGCCTGTAGATGTCTCAGTCACTCTGCTGCTTCTGTGTCCAAATGCCTGGCCTCCAGCTGAAGTCTCTTTAGCTCCAGATGGATTTTTATGTCCTCTATAGAAAGGTAGAGCTGTGCATTCTCTGAGTGTTGTACACCTCCATGGCCAGTCTGATCATCCTTCACACTGTTTCCTGGATCAGAAAGGACTGCCTTTAGTTGTAAGCCTTAACATGGCCATGTTTTTCCATTGACAGTAGCCCTTTCCAATTCTTAAACTGATCAGTAAAAACTAAATTAAAACTCCAGCCAAGCTAGAACTTCCAATGAGTGACCTCCCAAACCTCCTGTAACAGAGGGACATGGGATATATGCAAATGACCCTTATGAACATCAGATGTTTCAGCTATATGACGATTCTGATTGCCCATGACTTTTATGTTTGAAGTTGTTTTAATGGACAATTTCAGGCCAATAAAGTCAAACCCCACTAGCTATGGATATGCATATTTCAGCCTTGTTATGACCTCATCAGCACAGCACAAGCAGAGTGTTTGACGAAGCATAAGAAACACAGGGTTGTTATACCCAGCTAATGTCCATTATCATTGGGGTGACTGCAAAATATCCCAACTAACAAATTAAAACAAATAATTAGCTTAGTCAAACACTCTGCTTGTGCTATGCTGACGAGGTCATAACAAGGCTGAAATAGGCATATCCATAGCTAGTAGGGGAGGGTTTGGCTACAGTTATGACACTCTAATTTTAATAAGTCCAAAGTTAGCTACTAGATATAAGTTGGGTACATTGCGTGAGTTATCCAAAGCCATTTTTGTTTTGGCATTAGAAAGGGACTTTAGAGAACTGAAAATGGATAATAAAGGCAAATAATTGCTCACCTGGAGAGGTATTGTGAGATGAGGTTCTGCCAGTAGGATTACCTTGTTGTATAAAAAACAAGATAGCAGAAAGATCTGTTTTCTTTGGCCAAAAACTTGCTCTGCAACTACCAATGTGTTGGGCTTTATGTTATGCTTTCCTGTACAAATCCATCTGATTATTATGGCACAAAACCCTCCGGGTTAACTAGCAGAGGAAGGCACCTTAACTTATGCATTGTGCTTCTGCTTTGTTTGTACTCTTTTTCAGAGGGCACTGATGCATCAGAATTCTTCAGTCTTTATAACATTTAGTGCATTTGTTTCTCATCTATGCTTTTTTCTTCTTATGTAAGTATTAAGAATTTCCGCAGTAAGGGGATGTGGCCAAGATGCCAGACTGCTAGCAGCACAGAACTGTAGCTCTGCCTATAATATATTCTTTTGACAGGAAATTTAACTTAATTTTTGAAAAAAATACTCAAAAATATATTACAAGATGCATAAGTATAGGGCTTTTATTATTTTTCAAAAATTAGTACTGATAGACAAGATTTTATATCTTTGTCCTGTCAAGAAGCTTTCTACAAGGGATCCAAGCATGAGCAACTCAAAGAACTCACATCAGGAGAGTGTTGTAAAGAAGGAATTACAAGCTATAATAACAAATATTCAAGGGTTATCTCTCAAAATGGACAGACTAGACAACAAAATTGACATTATAAAGCAGGACTGTAGCAACCAGTTGGACATTCTAAATAAGGTGATAAGAAAACATTCTGAACAAATACCTTCTGTTGAAGAAACTGTAACTGATTTAGATGGCAGATTGACATAGTGGGAAAGCCGCAAAGAATTTCTTTTAAAGCAGAATACAAAACTAATAGAAAAACTTGACCTAGAAAGCAGGTCAAGGAGAAATAGCATCAGAATTTATGGAATACTAGAAAAAGAAGAAGGCAATAATATGATACAATTTCTTAACAAGTGGCTACCTACAGCATTAAATCTGCCAGAATCTCTTTCATTTGGAATTAAAAGAGCCCACAAGTCATTATCAAAACCATTTTCAACTACAGTGTCTTCTAACCCCAGATCCATCATTGTCAGATTTTTGTCCTCCTAGGATAAGGATTTGATACTGAAATATGCTTGGATGAACTCTCCTATTAGGATAAGGAAAAATTTTTGTTTTGACAATGATTACACTTCTTATGTCATCTCTAGAAGAAAAGAATGTGTACCTTAAAGCCTCTCAAAAAGTCTAACATCAAGGCTCAAATACTTTTCCTTGCCAGAATAAAAATATTTCTATCAGACAGTGAGAAGATCTTCAGCTCACTACCAGAAGCCATGGATTTTATCCAGAAGAAAAATATTAACTGATATAGAAGATATGGATTGGTCTACACACAGTCTGAAGAGACATGCAACAAAAAATGGATGGACTGTCAATGAAGGAGCAAATAAAAAACTAAATGACAAATAAGTAAAATATTGTTAAATGTTAAATACTTTGCTGCAAGTTTCATTACTTAATTTATATCTAAGAAACATCAAGAATGTAAAGGTAAAACTTTCTTTCTCTTTTATTTTTCCCTTTGTATGGGTATTCTTAAATGGTTAAGTTAACATATTAATATGCTTACTAAGGGCATAGAGTTATTCAATAACAGTATTACTAAAGGATATCCGATGGAAAAATGTATATGTTCATGTGTGTGAATGGTGGGATAATGCTATACTACATTCTAAATATGTTTTTATGATCACACTACATAGGGTTTTTGTATCAAATTGCTCTTATTATTTATTATTAGGTGAAGTTTAAACTAAAATAATATGCTCTATTGGTGATATGAATGAAATGCTTATTTTAGGTTCAGTATATGGTCAATTATTTAATTAACTACATATCTGACTATAATAAAGTAATAATTGATGTATACAGGCTAACAGTTATAAGTTGTTTTACCCTAATAGATAACTTTAAAAAGCAATATAGGTGTAAAATTGTGTTTTGAATGGGAAATATGGCTTTATTAGCCAGGTTTAAATATGGGCTGTTGATAGTTTGTACTGTAGAGGCCACTCAAGCATTTGCTTTTCTCTCACAGGAAAGAGAAAAACTTCATATTTTGTATTTCCCACTGAAAACCTTTTTTTTTAGCTTGTGTGACTGCTTTAAACATACACAAGCATGTACAAAGCAACCACAATGAGTTTTAGAAGCTAGAAACATGGAAACGCAGAGTGATGACATAATGCGACCTTTCAACCCATGCACAGCTTCAAAACATGGAAATATATCTGGAAATGAAAAATGGAAGAGAGAAGGTATGAATCTAAAGTGTATTCCAGGTTTAAAAACTTCTAAATGTATGAGAATGTTATAAAAATGCATTTTAAAGAATCTAGAGAGTTAATTTTGTGGCTATCTGTTTAGTTACAGGGAAAAACAGCAAATTAAAGCTAAGGTATGACTGCTTTATAACAAATATTACATGAAGAGGAGAAGCAAAGATGCTGACAGATAGAATGCTATTGGATGAAGATGAAATAGTAATGTGGATTAAATAAATAGCATGTGAAGTGGATAGATACTTTAGTTTCAAGCAAGGCTTTATTATTGTTGTATACATAACAAAGCAGTCATTTCTTCAATAAGGTCATGTTTAAGCACAAGATATAATGTATTACATTCAATAGCAGTTACACTGTTAGATGTAATGAAATGATTCAGCTTGTTAATAAGATTATACACACATATGTGATAAATGAGCCTAATATAATAATAGTTAGTACAAATATCATAGTTTTAAACTGCTTAAACATTATCAACAGCACAATGTTTTTTGTCCCTCTCTTCCTGTCACTCATGAGTGTTAACCTTGTATGAAGCAACAAATTTATAAAATATCATGATTATAAATACAAAAAGAACCAAATATAAGTAATATAGGAGACTTTGTTAAAGTTTCATGCCAAGATTGATGTTATTTGCTGAAGATCATCTCACATGGTCTACAGTACATTGTGATTTACTTATATGCACTGTCAGAAATGGTTCCATTGAGTTTATATAGTGCAAGTCTTGAATTCATGTTTCATCAAGTTACTTTAAAAATATGTTACTGTTCACACATTATATGAGTAAAGCAGAAGCTAATTGTGGTGCAATTGGTGTGTGAAAGGGGGAAAATGGGTGGTTTGGTTAAACCATTAACCAATCCTGGAACATTATGTTCCATGTTTGTATGTATATATAGTTATTGGTTTCAGAAGTTATTAGTACAATTTTTTGATTCATCCATGATAAATAATTTCAAGAGGTACTTTAAGCAATTACATATGAGATGTATTATAGATATTGTAAACATAATCCAATTGCATGGTACTTTATAAATGCTTATCATTAAATGTGAATGGTTTAAATAATAACATCAAAAGAGCTGGTTCGCTAACGTTTTTCAGAATGCATATAGCACAGATAATTTTCTCGTAAGAGACCCATTTATTGAAGAAAGATTTACTGAATTTCTCCTTTAAGAGTTATACAGTACTTGCTGATTCTTGTTATTAGTCTAAAGGAAGAAGCACCCTTATACTATGGAATAACACTTGCACAACACTTAAAATATTAAGCACATTTTCAAACAAAGATGGAATGTTAAGTCTAGTGGTTATGGAAATAAATAAGAAATGCTACACTGTAAATCCTTATTGGATACCTGGGTTAGGAACTAAATATGTAAATAAATATCTAGTTATCATTACATTACATGCAAAATGTAATAAAAAAATACAAAATGTAAAAAAATATAAAAATTGTATTGGTGGGAGATTTCAATTGCTTATTAACAGATAAAGACACTTCTAGAAGCAGTAAGGTTAAATTAACAACACAAACTAAGAAACAAAATAATTTCATCGACTCAATGAATTTCAGAGACATATATAAGTTAAGACTACAAAATACACTTAACTATACACACTATTTATTCAGATTTGGCACACAAACAAATATTGATAATATTTTTGTTTCAAATAGCATTTATTCAAAAATAAGTGATTTTGTGATAATGTCATGCCCACTTTCTGACCATAATCCCCCTTTTTTAGTTTGGCTGTGACAAATGATGATCTGATAATTTTGCAAAGAATTCCAGCGTATATAACAAAACTAAAAAGAATTGATTTTAAAAGAAATAGATACATTTGTAGAAATCAACAATAATGGAGAGGTATCAGACATCATATTGTGGGACACATTAAATGTTTACTTATATAGTAGAGTTAAAGCTTAGCACTTTCAAAAAAGAAAGGAATGGCATAAAGAACTTTCAGAACTACAAACCAAAATAGACAAGGTAAACTAAATTTGAAATAAAATGATAAAGCAATACATAAGGAAATTTCAAACTTAAACCAGAAATACTTAGAAATACTAAATCATAAAATTGCTATAAACTTAGAAAAACTAAAATTACAATCTATTCAGTAAACCCTTGACATTTAAATAAACTGACTATCAGATCCAAGCAAATCAATAAGTAAAATCATATCAATGAAATCAAATATAAAAATAATAGCTCATTTGAAAGAACTACTGATCTAAGTGGTATATTAGAAACATTTAAAATGCATTATAGTTCAATTAATGACACACACTTACCACTAGAGACAGATAATATAGTAGATACACGTCTTCAGGAGAATATAAATACTAAATTATCAAAACAACAAAACAATACGTTAAATGAACAAATACATTAACAGAAGTAAAGGAACAAATTAAAAACCTGAAGGACAATAAAGCCCCAGGAGTAGATGGGATAATCCCAGAAATATATAAGATTCTTCCAGATTACATAATAAAGATCTATGGTTAAACAAGAGTTAACAATTCCTCCTTTTTGGAAGCACTCCATAATTTCTCTTATTTTGAAACAAGGTAAAGATCCTAAATTATCTGCATCCTACAGATCTATTTCAATATTAAACATTGATTATAAACTTTTTATGTCAATCTTGGCTAAGAGACTAAAGCATATACTACCTAATTTAATACATTATGACCAAACTGGGTTTATCTTACATAGGAAAGTACATGATACTATTATTAAATTATTATCTTTAATAGATATTGTGAACAAAAACAAAAAGCAATTAACTGTTATAAGTTTGGATATAGACAAGGCATTTGACTCCATTAGTTGGTCATATTTGAAAAAAAAAAACATTAACGGGTATAATTTTCCCTCAGAGTTTACTAACTTAATACTGAAAATATACCATGAATCAATTTGTTAAAATTGGTTCATGTTTATGACCTCCAGTAAGAATTCAGAAAGGAACTAGACAAGAATGCCTGATGCTTCTATTACTATTCACCCTATCAGTTGAACCTTTTGCTTCATACATTTGAAATGACACAAACATAAAAGGATTTTATTTAAATGAGGAATACTGTCCAAAAATCCAGCTATTTGCAGATGATATTTTATTAACCTTCAGTGATATCGATACTTCTCTACCATATAGTATAAATGCTATGAATCAATTTGGGAAAATATCAAGACTAAAATTTAACCAAAATAAAACCAGAACATTATTAATCAATAAGAAAATAAATAGAAGGCTAGTAAAGTATAATACATTCAGTTGGGAAAATGATACAATAGTTTATTTAGGGATTAGTATAAAAAACACATGGAAAGAGACTATTAAATTATACCAATCTATTAGCTACAATCAGTGATTTAACTAAATAAAATGAAACAAAATGTTTTTTTTTTACTATGGAAGACAGACTTGCTTTAATAAACATAATTATTTTACATAAAATCTTATTTTACAAACAATCATTGATTTTACCCCCACCTAAAAAATCTTTAAACAAATAGATTCTTTACTACTTATATGCATTGAATATGTATTAAATGTATTGAAGATAAAGTGATAGTATTAATAAACATAGAAGCTGATGTTATACCAAGGTTGTTACAGCTATTCATTTTATGCAATTCAATGAACATTGAACAGAAACTGAGCATATCACCTATATACAAAATCTTACGAGATGAACTGCTTACATTTGACCTAAGTTTTTTGGAATTATTCAATGAAAATTAATGGAGAACCTTTAGCAAATGAAAATAAGAAACATTTACTAAAATCAATTAATAACACCTCATCATCACTATACTTGAAATTATATACCTGGAAATGTATCCATAGAAGTGTTTATACCATTCACAAAATTGAACTCATAACAAAAAGTAAAGACAGTAAATGTTGGAAATGTGAAATTCTTGATGCCAGTTGGGTTCATATGTTCATCGAATGTAAAACTCTCACACTTTATTGGAATAATTTTAGACACTTTGTAAAAGCTTTATGGTCAGGTAACTGTCAAATCACTAGTTCTTTGATATTATTTAATGTATCTACCACAAGTGTGATTCCTAAACATCAATTACCTGTACTCTGGTCAATTTTAGCAATTGCTAGAAAGATTATTACATTGAATTGGAAACAAAATCAAGATCTTTTGTTTGCCGAGTTTACTACATTAGCAAAATCTGTATGTAAAAAGGAAATGCAAACTTCATTGTCATGATTTTGTTTACCCATGGCTTTAAACAATGAGCACTTTTGTTATTCTACAGTGCAGTGTGGGTATGTGTCATTGCAAAGAGATCCATTATATACAGTGGCTTGACATCTGTACTTTTATACGGATGCATATTTTTTATATAATAACACATTTGGTCTTAACAATCAAACTATTGATGTAGTGTTTCTTGTATTGCTGTGAATGCAGTTTATGCTCATAACACTTCCATTTTGAAATGCAGTTTTCTTTCTCTATAAGTGTTTGCATAATTATCATTTGGACTGAATTAAATATAGTGAGTCTCTTTGTTTACATCATTGTATGAATAAATGCATTTGATTTTTTTCTGGGAGATTTTCTTAAGTTCTGTTTGAAACTAGCCCCTTCTTTTCAAGCAGATAGTCATGGCCATTGCCCTAAGCTACAAAAGATGGAAATGCTAGAGTTGGTAAAACTCAGAAAAAGAAAAACACACAGCAAAACACAGTAAATCAGTAAGATATTGATTTGTTTGACCTGATAAACTTGTGTTTGTATTTTTAGTTTTTTTGGCCAATAATCTGTAAAACAGTTTTAAAAACAATTTGTATTTTGAGTCTTTGCTGCTGTTGAGTGGGTTGCCTATCTGTCAGCTAGACATTTACAAACATTGCTTACCTTACAGCACTGTTTTCTGGAATATCAAAAGTATAACTAGCTGTTTTTAAATCTACAGAATTTCAACATGTGATTTTCTGAAACATAAACATTCTTATCTGTAAAATTTTAAACCAATTTCCTTGTAAAATAGAATATGCTGCTGGCTAACTTTAGCAATATCCCACTGATGGGTATCACAGGATATGCCCAGAGTTGTTGTAGTTTGATCATGAGGGTGAAGCCAGAGCGATCAAACAAAGCTAGCCATGGGTAAATCCTGTGATACTCCCAAGGTGAGATTATTGCTGTTATATAATTCTATTATTTAAGAAAGAATTTGATTACCTTTATTAAATAATAATAATTTTTTATATGGCACTACAGTGTTCTTCCAATTCTTTCCTTGCTTTCAGATGTATGCATAAGGCAATTACATTCCTCCATCAGCACAGTGCGTCAGGCAGAGTAAGGGAAATGACAGAGATAATATCTGTAGTGAGCTGTCATTCTTTCTGTGTTAAGAAAAAAATAAAAAGAGAAGCAATACAAATTCTAATGTCTGACATTATTGGCATAAATTCTTTGTCATTTAACAGAAAAATTTAAAAAGGTATGAAGAACATGGCAAAAGTATGAGGGAGTTATATTCTGTGATACTCTCAACAGTTGAAAGGTATGACTGTTGGTAGTATGACTGATTGGAATGCTAGTTAGATATCCACCTAAATTTGCAATGTTTTGCAGAAATTCTTTCTTATATTTTTCTTCCATAAAAATAGATTAAGGATGGTGTTTTTATCATATCTCAATACAAATTCAGGCTACTTAGTAATACTTAAGTGGCAAGACATTTTGTTTTTGTACACGCTCAGTTTACAACAGACACACTGACAGGGCTATCCAATTAGTGTGCATTGTTTTGAATAGTATTAACTCTTTACTGTGCAATTTGTATTAGTCACACCCTCACAATCACTTAATGATTCACCAACCAGGGGTGCAACCATATTGGATCTGGTCCTCACTAATATGGGAGAGTGCTGCACACCCCCTACTGTATTGCCTTCCATGGTAAGGTCAGACCACAAGATGGTCTCCTTTGAAATAGAAATAAAACCTGGAGCCCCAGCTAAACCAGGAATATTCAAGAAGTATTCTAAGGCTATCCTCCTGCTATTAAGTGAGAACATATCAACAATTCAAGCCCCTATAAGCCCTGAGAACACTTTTGCCTATGCAGAACTGTTCAACTAAACCCTGTACAAGCATGTTAATAGCTGCATAGAGGCAGCTGTACCCATGAGGAAGAAGTACAGAATTAACTCTTAGCTAGTTATGGGTGGCACAGTGGTGCAGCAGTTAATGTTGTCAGCTCACAGCAAAAGGTTCTCCAGTTTGATTCTCAGCTTGGGCACCTTCTGTGCAGAGTTTGTATGTTCTCCCTGCATTAGTGTTGGTTTCCTCTGGGTACTCCGGTTTCCTCCCACAATCCAAAGACATGCGTCTGGAGTGTTTCTCTCTGAGCCTCCACTGAAAATAGGCTCTGCCATAGTCGGACATTCCTGGTCAACAGATGTTAAATAAATAAATAACTAAATAAAAACAAGTCAGCCTGGTGTTATCACAAAATCAATCAGATGTATAACAGGAGAAAGAAAATCATGGCAAATATTAGGAGGTGCAGCACCCAGCAGGAAAAAATCACTCTCATTAAACTAAACAAACAGCTCAGAGGACAAATAAAGTATAGCATAGCCAAATCTGAGGTAAGTTTGGCCTCCCAGGCCAAGGACAACCACAAAGCATTCTTTAGCTATGTCCGCAACGTCAAAGGCAATACACAATTGTGTGCAGAGCTCATTGTAAATGGAGTCACCTATACTGAGCCAGAAGATATAGCAAATCTCCTGACTGATAAACTCAGCTCCAACTTTACTCCTCTCTACCCCTCAACCTTCCCTCAGAAAATATCATCAAATATAACTCCCCCTACTATCACTAGGGAACAGGTCCTTAATGGTCTCTTAAGACCAAGAACACTGCATCAATGGGTCAAGACAATATCCCAGGATGCCTTCTAAATAGCATGTAACATGACCTACCAGGGCTTCTGAAATTACTATTTCACTGTAGCCTCCAAACAGGTTTCATGCCTCATGAATGGAGAAAGGAAACAGTCATGCCTCTGCACAAAGGTGGGCCATATACAGACCCTGGAAACTACAGAACCATACGTCTCACCAGTATTATATGTAAAGCCGTGGAAAGAATTATCATGGAGATTATCAATAGATATATGGTAAACCTCCAGACACTGGACCCAAACCAGTTTGGTTTCGTCAAGGGCAAATCATGCTACTCTACCCGGTGGACTTCTTTGAGAAGGTCATCAAAGCAATGGATGAGGGCAAAATCATTCACACTGCCTACCTTGACCTGGCCAGGGCATTTGACACAATACCCCACTCAGGCATTGTTAAAAAACTCAGGAGGTTAGGTACAAACCCGTTTGTCACCCAGTGGATAGCTAACTGGCTCATAGACAGAACCCAGGAAGTTAGAAATGGGGAGCCTACCTCTACGAAGAGGCCAGTCACAAGTAGAGTCTCTCAGGGATCAGTCCTTGGACTGCTTCTTTTTGGCATTTATTTCTCTGAAGTCAAGGCCAATGTCAGTGGTCTCTGGCTGACTAAATTTGCAGATGATTGCAAATTAGGAGTTGTCATTGAATCTCACACTGACACAAATGTTCTCCAGGAGGTGCTGACACAGACAAACAACTGGTATCAGAGGTATGTACTAAAATTAATGCCAAGAAAGGCATAATAGTATCTATTGAGAAGCCATCCATCCCTGGTACATATCATATTGACAACACACCCCTTAGAGATGACCCAGTAGTCAGGGACTTAGGGACACACATAGATAGTAATCTAGCTTTTGATTATCACGTGTCCACAGTGGTGGTGAGGAAATCATTCTATGCTGAACAACTTATAAACAAAGGTAAGGCATTTAAGTCCAAGGAAGCCATTGCTCCACCATATTCGGAATTCATCAGACCTATCATTGAGTACAATGCCCCCTTTGGTATGTACCTAACCAGGCATATCCAACAACTGGAATGTCCACAGGGGTTCCTCAGTAGACCACCTCAAGGCTCTATCCCTGTATTCTGTCTCCTACAGGCTTTTGAGGGGAGATCTATGCCCAGCATATAGAGCATTGTGAGACCCATTCTGATGGACCTCCTACATATCCACAAAACAAACAGTAGCAGAATTACCTGAACCAAAGACTTAAACCTCACCTGTGATATAAGTAGGACCTGCTGGAGAGATAGGCATGTATCCCAGAGACTACCCCACCAATGGAACAGGCTCCCTATCCATGTGAAGCAGAGTTTCTCCCTAACCCAATTCAAGTGCAACTTGGAGAATTGAACAGGAAATTCATCCATGGTTTGGCACCTATGTCTCTGATGCAAACAGGTAACCTATAAATGGTTCATCTTCCAGGCCCATGCTTATACTTATCAAGGGATCAGAACTTGTCAGAGATTTGGGATGCATGGCTAGGCTTAAAAAGCCCCTTGTGGTCCTAGTAAACACCTATGAACCTATGAACCTATGATTGGTTATATTGCTATATTTGAAGCAGCAACACCAATTTGATATATAAGAAATGTATATAATCAAATGTTTAAAGCAGTATGAAAAAGATGCTTTGTGTAGGGATGGAACCCAAAACTCAGCCATCCTAATCAATGACCACCCCAACAACAGTTACTTAATTTCACTTTTTTAAATACCTTTTGTACAAAGTATAATAATTGGTTGTACTGTATTTAATTTTTCAGGAAAAGTATACACAAGTCACTATTTTGTTTATATAATGACTTAGAATGTAAATAGACTGCACAGTGCCAAGTCAACCAGGAGACAGAAAACTACAGCTACCAAAAGTAGAAGTTTTAGTTCTGTTAAGTGGTTTGATCATAAACACTTCAGGACTTCTTCAGAATAATATACAAATATACATTAATTCTACATTCCATTTAAAATCATATGACAACAAATACCACCCACCCCGTAACTTAAATATACCAACTCCGAGATCGCACTACAGTGCGGAAGAAGGAAATGTTCCCATTCTGCACTGCATGGAGATAGCAGTTCCCCATGGTCGGCATTTTGAAAGTCGATCATATGGTCTTGGCCATATGAAAGTCAACTTTCAGAAATATATTAACATACATTAAACAAAAGCTAATAAAATGCAAAGATCTTATAATTACTGCAACAATAAATACAAACTCCCACCAACAATATAGGTATTAACTTATAATTTTATAACTTTGCAGTTCTTAATTTGAAAACATTGTTACTGCATAGTGCATTGTTTAATCCTGGCTACTCGCAAGCAATGACTCGAGCTTGTCACATGTCTCCATATTCAATTGTTAATTCCGAAGGTCCCCCTCTTGGGTTAACAAAAATCTGCTCAAGTACTTTTAAAAAGTGCTTTTTAAAGTCAGTATACTCCTGATAATGCCTGAAAAGGATATTATTTAAATTGGCAGTTGATACATCATACAGGTGCTTTTTTTGAAAGCAAATTCTATTTTGCCCAAATGAAAACTAAGAAAATGTCCATGTTCCATGCCAAGTAAACTCCAACTAAGAAACTCAAAATACCAACTAAACTTTACTTTTGGTATTACACATACAATAATTAGAAAGCTTAAAGCTGCATGGCATTCTGGAACCTTCAAGTCAAACCCTCTCTCTCTCTCAGTCTCTCTCTCTCTCTCTCTCTATATATATATATATATATATATATATATATATATACATACATATACATGGTTCCCCTTTATAATCTCGAAATACTGAAAGTTCAAATTTCAGTATCTCGAAACTATAAAGTCGAACAGCCCACAAGCCCGAAACACACAAACACAAAAAATAAAATCCCAAACATTCACAAACCATACACCACACAACACACACACCATTCACCCCACAACACACAAACAACACAATCCTACACTACATCTACGCAGGGGGGGGCAAGCCCTCCTGCACCCCCCATGTGGGGGGCTGCACCCCACACCACCCACCCCCCACTTATAAATATATATATATATATATATATATATATATATATATATATATATATATATATATGTATATATCTATATCCATATATATATATATATATATATATATATATATATATATATATATATATATATGTATATATATGCACCAACTCGAGATCGCATTAACAGTTAAGAAATCCATTACTCACATGCAGACATTCTACACTCCCTCGCACACACACACACACACACACACACACACACACACACACACACACACACACACACACACACGCACATCACACATACACAAACACAAACACATCCAACACTCACACTCATACTGTCACCTCCCTACCCTAACCATACGCAAAACTTACAATAATACTCACATACACTCACTTACCTTAACTTCCATAAAACATCCCAGCCAAACACTTCCTGTCCCATTGCTGCAGTGCATAAGCGCAGATTCAAGATATTCAAATTCGCGCTTATGCACTTTCGCATTTACGATCCCGAGATTCGAGCTTTCAGTATTTCAGAACTGTAAATGGGAAGTATATATATATATATAAATATATATATATATATATATATATATATATATATATATATATATATATATATATATAGGTCTACTTTACATGGTCGACTGTTCAGAAAGTCGACTTTCATATGGCCGAGACCATATGATTGACTTTCCAAAAGCCGACCATGTAAGATAAACAAAAAACACAACAGATACTTACCTTTCAACTGTTAGCAGGGGGACAAGCCCACCTGCACCACCCACCCCGTAACTTAAATATACCAACTCCGAGATCGCACTACAGTGCGGAAGAAGGAAATGTTCCCATTCTGCACTGCATGGAGATAGCAGTTCCCCATGGTCGGCATTTTGAAAGTCAATCATATGGTCTTGGCCATATGAAAGTCGACTTTCTGAAAAGTCGACCATGTGAAGGGGAGACATATATATATATATATATATATATATATATATATATATATATATATATATATATATATATATAAATATAATATATATACATCACACACATTCTCTCCATATATATATATATATATATATATGTATATATATATATATATATATATCTATCGATATATATTTATATATATATATAGAGAGAGATATACATACATATATATATATATATATATATATATATATATATATATATATATATATATATGGGTCCCCTTCAAAACATCTAAACTCATAACATCGATACCATACCATCTAAAATCTATGACATCTAAAACTCATAATATTGAAATGCATAACATTTAAAATGTATAAATTGAATAGTGTATCATCAAACATGTAAATGTTATAGTTTAATCTGTTAATCGTGTGGTATCACTATGAGATGTTGTAGTTTTTATTTCAGCAAAAAACAACACCAAACCAATGATTAAAGGACAAATTTTAGCAACGAAAACAGCAAACAGAAAAAAACTCAGTTTGTCCACCAAGTCTTTAGGCATAAAAGTCCACAGGCATAAAGTAAAAAACACTGGTTTGTTGTAAAACAGGATAAACACTTTCACAAATGCGCGTCTTCAGATCCTAACATAAAATACAGGCAAACAATTCCAAGTATTTAAAAAACTAAAAACCAATCAGAACCATTTCATATCAATGATGTAATGGCCTTGCCTTTAAGGCAGGTTTTAAAGGTATAGTATAATTTAAACCTGGTGAACTATGCGCTTGCATAATAGCTATCCATTTCATCTACATTAGTTCCATCTTATTCTTTCCATTGCTAACTTACTCCACAACCATAAACTTAAATGAATGTCCATTATTATCCTTAATATGCTTATGCAAAGCATTGAACACTTTTTCTTTATAATGTCTCCAAGGTGTTGGAGAACACATTCTTTAAATCTCTGATTGGTTTTACCTATGTAAAACAATGTACAATCTACACAGGTAGTTAAATACACCAAGTTTTCTGATCTACAATCAGCATAACACTTAAATCAATAGCTCTTACCAGTAATTGGATGTGTAAACATATTCAAACTTGACATAAGACTACAGGCTCTACAATTCCTACAAGGAAAAATGCCTTCTCTGAAGCTTAACTTAGCATGTTTCCTGTAAGGTCTGTAACAACGTTTTCTTTTCAGGGTATCATTATTCCTAAAGATGAATTTAGGTTCATTACCAACAGTTTCCTTGGTCTTCTCATCAGATTTCAAAATTGGCCAATTATGTTTAATGATATCGCAGACAGATTGTATATTACTGCTATACTTGAGGGAAAAACTACACCTAGGTTTATTTGAATATGAAGTATATCTATGATGTCGTTGCCTATTTAAATATGGTGCCCCCACTGTAGCTCTCAAACCATTGACTTTGTATAGTCTATTATCCACCTCCCTCTTACTGTAACCCTTATTCATAAAATCTTTAGTCAACACATTAGTTGCTGTTGTATAATCCTCATTTTTTGTATGGAGTCTGGACATGCATAAAAACTGACTTTTCAAAATATTACTAAAAATTCGATTGGGGTGCATACTCTGCCTAGTGAGTAAATTATTCTTTCTACTTTCCTTTTAATAAATAAGAGAGTCAATATACCCATCTTCCCTTAATATAATAGTTGTATCTAAAATATCAATTCTTTCACTTGAACTATGTATAGTAAATCTAAAACATGAGCTACTGTTCTCCATATATTCAACAAAAGCACATAACAGCTCATGTGTCCCTGTCACGAAATAGAAATATCAACAAAGCACTTATAATACAATAAATGACTCCTAAATGATGATCATTAAATATTACTTTATCTTCCCAATCTGCTAGTACCAAATTGGCATAACTTCTTAGCACATGGTGTGCCCATGGCCACACCCTGTTGTTGCCAGTATATGCCATCATCAAATACAAAAACATTGTATTTCAATATTATCTCCAGCAGTGTATGAATCAATTTATTTTGTGCATGTGTTAATTTACTAAATATAACCAAATAATTATATATAGAATCAATACCATTTTCATTGGGTATGATGGTAAACAGGGTATTGATATCCAAAGTAACAAACAGTATCCTTGTTCTATTAAAATCTAATCAACGGATACATTCCTCTAATGTATGTTAAACCATTTTTGTATCTGTTAATACTGCAGGCGCCTTGCCTAAAAAGCATTTCAACTCCTTTTCTACAAAATGGATAATGGCTCAGTTATCCATTCCTTGGTCTCATAGGTGGGTTTACCTTACTCATGTATTTTAGGAAGTCCATTCAATGATGGAATTAGTGGATATTGAAAACACATAAAATCATATTGTTCCTCACTTAACATATTAGTAAGAAGCAAATCATCCAAGGCAACTTTAACCTCTTTGACAAAACAATTAACCCGATATTTAGTGACAGGTAAATAAGTGCTATTGTCATCTAATAACTGCAACATCCGTATTACATAGTCACCTGTGTCCATGATGACAGTCACTCTGCCTTTATCAGCTGGGCGTATACAGATGTTAACATTTTCCTTTAATTGTTCCAATGCAATCCTTTCTTCTTTAGTCAAGTTAAAAAACATATTACTATCATTACCCATAGTAAATAGCTCATATAAGTCATTTTCGCAGACTTTTACAAAGGCCTCTATATTAGAGGGCAACTGCGGATTGAACAAACTTGTTTTTTATAGTTACCTGTGTAGCTGAAGACTCATTATCATTAAACATCATTTTCAATGCTATATATCTAGCAAACTTCCGTAGATCTACCATAACTTCATCAACATGCGAAAACTTTGCCAGTACAAAAGAAAGTCCCTTATTTAAAACATTAAGTTGTATCTCTGTTAAATAAATCGACGAAATGTTAATCACTAGCATTTGTGTTGCTTCTGCCAGCTCTCCAGTGCTCTCTTCTCTCCTGATAGCCTCCGTCTCTTTCTCCCCCGACTGGGTGAGCGCACTGTACCATGGAGCCAGGTAACCTCAATGGAGCTGGTAACACCGGTGTTACTGCCAAAACGTTATCTGAAATGGAAGCTACCGATTGTTCTAACCTTAATACACCATCTACCAAATTGTGGCAGGGGACGCATGAGTTGTTATGTGCGTTTGTTGAATATATGTAGAACAACAGCTCATGTTTTAGATTTACTATGCATAGTTCGAGTGAAAGAATTGATTTTTTAGATACAACTATTATATTATGGGAAGATGGGTATATTGATTCTCTTATATATCGAAATGAATGTAGGAAGAATAATTTACTCACTAGGCAGAGTATGCACCCCAATAGAATTTTTGGTAATATTTTTAAAAGTCAGTTTTTATGTATGTCCAGACTCCATAAAAATAATGAGGATTATGCAGCAGCAACTAATGTGTTGACTAAAGATTTTATCAATAGGGGTTACAGAAAGAGGGAGGTGGATAATAGACTATATAAAGTCAATGGTTTGAGAGGTACAGTGGGGTTACTGTTTTTAAATAGGCAACAACATCATAAATATACCTCATATTCAAATAAACCTAGGTGTGGTTTTTCCCTCAAGTATAGTAGTAATATACAATCTGTCTGCGACCTCATTAAATGTAATTGGCCCACTTTGAAATCTGATAAGAAGACCAAGGAAATTGTTGGTAATGAACCTAGATTCATCCTTAGGAATAATGTTACCTTGAAAAGAGAACTTTCTTACAGACCCTACAGGAAACATGCTAATTTAAGTGTCAAGAGACAGCATTTTTCCTTGTAGGAATTGTAGAGCCTGTAGTCTTATGTTAGGTTTGAATATGTTTACACATCCAATTACTGGTAAGAGCTATAGATTTGAGTTTTATGCTGATTGTAGATCAGAAAACTTGGTCTATTTAGCTACCTGTGTAGATTGTACATCATTTTACATAGGTAAAACCTATCAGAGATTTAAAAAAACTTGTTCTCTAACACCTTGGAGACATTAGAAAGAAAAATTGTTCAAATGCTTTGTCTAAACATATCAAGGATAATAAAGGGCATTCATTCAAGTCTATGGCTGTGGAGTTAATTAGCAATGGTATTAGAGGGGGGGATTTGGTTAATAAGATGGAACTAATGGAGATGAAATGGATAGCTATTATGCAATCACATAGGTCACCAGGTTTAAATTATGCTATACCTTTAAAACCTGCCTTAAAGGCAAGGTCATTACATCATTGATAGTAAATGGTTCGGATTGGTTTTTAGTTTTTTAAATACTTGGAATTGTTTGTCTCTATTTTATGTCAGGATCTTAAGAAGCACATTTGTGAAAGCACTTCTCCTGTTTTACAATAAACCTGTGTTTTTTACATTATGCCTGCGGACTTTTATGCCTAGAGTCTTGTTGGACAAACTGAGTTTTTATTTGTTTGTAGTTTTTATTTCCATAGTTATTATTTATATAGTGTAGGAGTTTATACTATTTATATAGTGTTTATTTTGCCACCCTGTATGTTCATAGGTTCATAGGTGTGTACTAGGCTAATGGCCCTGGAGCCTATACTATATAAGCCTAGCCCAAGAAGATTTCCTGGCATCATGCCATCCAAAGCTAGCTCCCAGTGCCCCTGTCAAGCAAGACCACTGAAGTGATCTCTGGGGTGAACTTCCAATTGCCCATCCACTCGTCAAGATTTCTCTTAAAGAGGTGCAGTGAAGTGCTTTGCTTGATGTGAATGGGAACTTGTGTGTCTAATCTGAAACAGTAGACAGAATCTAGCGACATAACTGCTGAAGTAGCGTGCTACCTAAAGTGCCTGCCCTATGCTTACTTAATTTCTTGCCTTATTTTTCTTCAGGTACTTGACCTCTGATCAGCCCTCGTACTGAAAGCCTTGCAGGGAAAAGCATAGCCCTAGCGGCACCCTACCTGAACTATCTCCACCCTGTCCCATGGACTTGAATAACAGACAAGGTTCACATAACATAATCTTTATTTGAATATATTAGTGTTCTGTGAGCCTAACTGGGTCTATAGCACTGTGCGATTCCCTATTAGACTGATCCTAATTCTACGCCCGCTCCTACTAAACCTATTAAACTGTTAAAGAGTGAAAAACATTACAGGGTATTAAAATGGGCTAAAGTTAAAGAAACTAGATTGCAAATATATTACCTAAAAGAATATTATTACAGAAATTTGGCTACCTCTGCATACCTACCTAAGGTAATATACTCAACCAGTGGTACCTCATGGTTGGAATAAGCCCCACTTCGCTCACCCTCGCTATGCTCGGGCTCGCTTCGCACCCCACCCTGCCCCCAAATTCCACCCGCCCCTACTATTGCTAGATTTATACTCATCTAACCATATCTCTCTCTCATCCCTGACCTATCACTGTCAACCCTCAAGTCTTATCTCCTCCCCTCTCCCTAACCCCTCCTCTGGATCCCCAACTCACACTCTTGAACCAATCCCAATTCTAACTTTCAGAATGAGATCCAACATATCTCTTTCAGCGCCACTGATTGCCCTCTACCTCCTCAATATCGACAAATGTCAACCACATCTTGGCTTCCACCACCCTCGAAATCAAACCATCTTGGCTCTTACCCTAAACACAAAAGCTCCACCCTTAAATTACCACAAACCTGTCCCTTTCACCAGTATCACTTTCCAACTAAATAGATCATGGTCTATCTCCCCCAAAACCAGATACTATTACAAAGTACTTAATAAAGCCTTGAAAATCTCTATAACTGTCCAACTCGGTCTAATGACGGATGGTGACATTCACCCTAATCCAGGACCCACCACTCCCACAAACCCACCAACCAACACTACCAACAACTTCTGTCCAAAGACTAGATCTAAAAACTCTCTCCTGATATGTCACCTAAATATCAGGAGTATTAACAACAAGGTCCATAACCTACATGCCCTCTTGGCAGTTTACTCACCTGAGGTACTGTGTCTCTCAGAAACCTGGTTGAAACCAAGTACTAAAGACAGTGAAATCATTCCACCAAGGTATAATATACTTCGTATAGACCGTGAAAGAAAGGAGGAGGTGTAGCTATCTTGTTTAAAAACTCACTAGAAATCATCCTTGCTCCACAACAGCCCCCCCCCAATTCAACAATGCTGAAGTGCTTCTCTGCAAATTTCAGCTTAACTCAATTAAATCCCTATACATTGCCTGCATATACATCCCACCAGTTGACAACACTAGTACCTTAGAAGACTTTCTATAATGGCAGTCATCTAACTATCCCCATGAAACTATGGTATTAGGAGATGTTAACATAGACTGGAACAACTGTTCCACTGAATCTCCTACCACCCATATGAATCTTTACGGTTATACCCAACTCATCTCATCACCCACTAGGTTAAACAAGACTTACAACAAGAGCAGCATCCTAGACTGGATACTTGTCAACAACCACCAAGACCAATATAATGTAGGCACCCTCCCAGATGACCTAAGTGACCACCTACTCATCCACATCATCAAACAAAAAGTAAATAATAACCACCAAATCCTCTATAAAACTATTAGGTCTCACAAAAATTTTAACCTTACCGCCTTCCAGAATGAACTCAAAGCAAGTAATTGGGCCATCCTAAAAAATCTTCCACTAGATGATGCTGTAGCATATTTTAACTCCAGATTCCTAGCTGTCATAGACCCCCATGCTCCTAATCAAACCCTCCGAGTCAAAGCTAAGACAGCCTCCTGGCTCTCAAGAGCCACCAGAACTAAAATCTTGATAAGGAATAAAGCATGGGATAATTGGCGTACCACTAAAGACCCGCTCGACCATATTAAATTTAAACAGTTAAGGAATGATGCCAAGAAAGTCATACTGTTGGACAAAAAAAACTATTACCAACACCTCCAGGACAAACATCAGAAGAAACCCCAAAAATTCTGGGCAGGCATTAACAAACTGCTCCACCCTGGCCAAACTACTACCCCCACCCCATCAGTGTCCTATCTAAAAACTCCAGTGGAAACTGCTAACAGCTTCAATAACTTCTTTACCAAGACCATCCAGTCACTAGCTAGCCAACTACCCCCCAGCAACCCCTATCAGTATTTCTCCTCTACTACTACCCAACTACCCTTTAACTTTCAGCCGGTATCCACTTCAACCATCAAATCTCTACTCACTAAACTAAAGCCCTCTACCTTAGCAGCAGATTTCCTTCCAGCAGAATACCTACAGAAAAGTGCAGAGGCCATTGCATACCCCATTTCGATAATCATAAACAGCTCTCTATCTGAAACCTATTGCCCCTCTCTCTGGAAGGTCTCTCATGTCATACCTCTTCATAAAGGAGGGAACTCAGTAGACCTCTCTAACTACAGGCCAATAGCCATTCTATCACCACTGGCCAAAATACTCGAGAAATGCATCCATAAACAATTATCCCACTACCTTACCCAAAACCAACTCCTGGCCAACTCCCAGCATGGCTTTAGATATCACCATAGCACTACTTCTGCCCTCCTATCCTTCGCAAATGCTATCAATACAAACAGAAACAATAACAAACTATCCTCTGCTCTCTTCCTAGATCTTTCTAAGGCCTTTGACATGGTCAATCATCAGCTACTCATCCTAGCCCTGAAATGCTTGCCACTTAACAATGACCCCATCAAATGGTTTCAGTCATATCTGTCTGAGAGAAAACAAGCAGTATCATGGCAAGATACCCTATCCACGCAACTACCTATTACTCTGGGAGTCCCACAAGGGTCCATACTAGGTCCCCTCCTCTTCTCTATCTTCATCAACGACCTACGCACTACCACCCCAAAGGCCACTTATATTCAATATGCAGATGACTCCACTATAATCTGCACAGCTTCCACCTTAGCAGAACTTATCACACTAAACCAGAATACTTTATCTGAGGTAGAAAAATGGTTTTCGGATTGTCAGCTTCTCTTAAACCCTCAAAAAACCAAACTCCTAATATTCTCCCCTAATAGTAAAACCACCTCACCATTTTTTACTCTAACATCCAACAACGGCATAACTATCTCCCCAGATTCGCACACAAAACTTCTTGGGTTCACAGTAGATAATACACTAAAATATGACTACCATGTTAATCAAACTATCAAATCTGTTAACAAAAAATTGGGCTCCCTCTATAGGATCAAATCCTTTCTCACCCCATTAGCAAGAACTACCATTGCCCAATCCCACTTACTTTCCACCCTACTTTATGCTTCCCCTCTTTACACTAACCTAAACAATGCCTCTCTGTCCAAACTTGCTAGATGCTATCACCAAGTGGCTAGATGCAATCACCAGTGCTACAGGAACACCCTATAGGACCCACCATTTTCTGAACCTATCTCAACTAGGATGGCTAGAATGGCCTAACCTGGTCCAATATAATCAACTCATTATAGCCCATAAGGTTCTATACCATCCTGAATACACCCCTGCCTTAAACAATATCATTAAGCCATATAGCAACCTAAGGTCCCTACGCTCTGCCGGCAAACTGCTGGTACAAACATCCAAGAGCAATAATGTGGCAGGGGACTCTCTATTTGCTAACTCAGTAGGTAAAATCTGGAACTCGCTACCTGCCATATTCACCCACCAACCCTCCCTCACCCAGTTCAAAAAAATCCTCAAACTCCACCTCCAAAAACATTGGCTATGTCCCTGTTTCAATCCTGATTAGCTAATTATCTGAATTTGTGGTTTTCTCTTGCTAACTGTGCTTGATCTATTATAGAACGTATGCCTAATATGTAAGTTTAGACAAACCTCTTGTCTGGAGCTTTGTACCATATTTATGAATGCATTTACTGTAATGTATGCTTGTATCTTACTGACTTGTGTATTATTACTTGTACTTACAACTTTCTCTACTCTGTCTTTATGTAACTGTACTTTCTGGAGCTTTTATCCCCGGGCCTCTGCTGAAAATGGACTTATATCCAGTCAGACTATCCCGGTAAACAAATGTAAAATAAATAAAAATAAATAAAAAATAAATAAAACTTTGTTCCAGAGTATGGGAAGTCTCTGGGTTAGGAATCTGTCCCTCCAGCATGCTCTGTTTATTGTGGTAATGAGGTTTAGATCCATGGAGTGTGTGGCATGGAGGGATTGGGATTTCTTTAGGTGTAGCATATCTAGCAGCTCTGGGTCAGACATGGCTTTGTAGGTCAAGCAGAGATCGCTTCTAAGTAGGCAATAAGAGACAGAGTATAGCTGGAGTTTTTTTAGTCTGTCCATATAAGGCATGTGTCTAAGGCCTAAGATCCTCTTAGTGAGGTATTTTTGTGGCCTTTCCAGTTGTTGTAGGTGTCTAGTGAGGTACATACCAAATGGGTTGTTGTATTCTATAATAGGTCTAATGAGGGACGAGTAGAGAGGGATTATGACCTCTTTCTTCCTGGATGAGAAACCTTTTGTAATGAGATGTACCACATAGAGGACTTTCTGACTACAGTGGCAATGTGATTATCAAAGGAGAGGTTGCTGTCAACCTGTGTCCCCAAGTCTCTTATCACACATTCGGTGTTTATTGAACTACCGCCTATGTGGTAGTTCATGGGATACCAAATTTTTCCCAAAGGGAATGACAATGCACTTTTTGGCATTGAGCTTAAGGCCATGGTTCTGGCACCAGTCATTGGTGTCAGTGAGGCCTTCTTGTAGAATGTCTACATCAGTTGAAGAATCAATAATGGCTCCCAGTTTGCAATCAACTGTGAACTTCATCAGCCAGAGTCCCTTTGTGATGGCTTGAACTTCAGAGAAGTAGATGCCAAACAGGAGAGGACCTAGGACCGATCCCTGTGGGACACCACTTGTAACTGGTCGGTAGTCAGATTTGGAGTCCTCTACTTTCACAGTGTGGGTTCTATCAGTGAGCCAGTTGGCAACCCATCTTATGACATAAGGGTTTATGCCTAGTTTAGTGAGTTTATCTTTGATTCTTGAGTAAGGTATGGTATTGAAGGCCTTGGCAAGATCTAGGTAGACTGTGTGAACTACCTTGCCCTCATCCACAGCTCTGGTGACAGACTTGAAGAAGTCTATCAGGTTGAGCAGGCATGATCTACATTTCACAAACCCAAACTGCATGGGGTCCAAAGTTTGGAGATTCCCTATGTCCTTATTTATAAGGTCCATGATGATGCACTCCATAGCCTTACATATCAGACTTGTTAGACTAATGGGGTGGTAGTTCCCAGGGTGTGTAGTTGCTCCTCCTTTGTGGAGTGGGATGACCATAGCAGTGCACCATTCGGTAAGATCAAAGCCTGAAATGAGGCTGTGAATGAACAAGGTACTCAGGTGTAGTGCAAGTTCACTTTGTAATTCATGTAGAACACAACCAGGGATATTATCAGGTCCCATGGAAGCTGTATTCTTGGTTTTGGACAGTGCATTTTTTACCTGTGTAGCTGTGATAATAGGGACTTGGCATTCTTTAAATATTGTGATATGCCCTTTAGGGGGTGAAAGGGGGGTAAAGTTCACACTGAACCTGTCGGCCAATATGTTGGCAATATCAGTTGGTTCTGTACATGTATTGCCACTGGGCTGTAACTCAGAGCAGATCTGAGTATTGCCATGTAGATTCTTGACATAACTGTAGGATGCCTTGTGGTTGTCTTTAGAATTTGCAGCAATTTTGTTTTTGTGGCTAACTTTAGAGGATTTGATGATGGAGCTCAGTTTTTTGCTTTTTAGGCCATACAGGTAAGTGATACAGACATTATGTGTACATTCTTTATGGTGATCGTGATACAGTCGGGTTAGGAAATTTATGTTTTTTCACTGTAGTGTGATCTCGGAGTTGGTATATTTAATTTACGGGAGGGTGTGGGGGCAGAGCCCCCCCCACATACCCCCCTCCAGAAATGTAGGAAAAAGTGTGTTTGTTAGTTTGATGTTGTTATATGTGGAGGGGATGTTATTTTCCTGTGATCCGTAGTGTTTGACATTGTGATACAAATTTTAGATGTTATGACACTCGATGTTTTGGGTTTTAGATGTTATGGATTTTAGATGTTATGGTTTCATTGTCATGAGTTAAGACGTTATAGGTTTATATATATATATATATATATATATGGGTCTACCTGATAACACTGACATGCCAAAACACCGACAACGAAATAACTGATACGACAAAACTGGAAAAAAAAGAAAGTTCAAAATACAAAACTTCACATGCCCGACAAACCACAATCCCGAGCAACAAAACAAATACCTTTCCTGAAAAATGCACACGCAACACAGCACACCAAAAACCTTACAAACCTACACTAAACCTTACATACACCACTATCTATGCACTAACCTTAACCTAAACCCTAACCCTAAGGTCCGTCACTATCACACACTTACCTTACCCATACCCTAACCCTAACTCACTTAATCCACCCCTAACCCTTAACTCTGTCACTATCGCACACTTACCTTCCCCACACCCTAACCCTAACTCACTTAATCTGCCCCTAACCCTCAAGTCCGTCACTATCACACTTACCTTACCCTCACCCTAACCCTAACTCACTTAACCCGGCCCTAATCCTAAAATCCGTCACTATCGAACACTTACCTGACCAGCACCCTACTCTAACGTCCGTCACTATCACACACTTACCTTACCCACATCTTGACCATAACATCCGTTCTATCGCACACTTACCTTAACATGTTGGTATTTACAGCTTCGGGATTCTCAACTGTCGGTCTTCGTTGTCGATCTTCCGGTGTCGGTGTTCTCGTTGTCGGCGTTTAGAAATTTTGGAGTTTTCAGGTATATATTATATTTACATTTCTTTTAAGCTTGACCCCTTTAGTAGAGTTTTCTTTATTTCTCATTCCTCTTTCAAGATGTTCCTTAATATTCAGGTGTTTTTTAAAGATAAATCTCGGTACCTCCCCAATAATGTTTTTAACATCCTCTAAGCAATGAAAGTTGTTCTAATTGTCTCTTAAAATTGTTTTAATCACATGTGCATCACTACTGTACTTTATGACCACTGGTCTCTGTTTTTAATAGGATTGTTATCATTTACTCCTACACCAAAAAGGAGACCAAATTTTGCATTTCTATAACCCAGAATTTCACCTCACATCTCTATTAAAATTGAACTAGGTTAACCTCTATACAAAATCATAAGAATCAGATTTTACAACTGTTTCTGTTTAACTCTGCTATCAGATATAATGTGGGAATGATGGACAATCTGTCTTTTCACAAAATTTTTCTACTTAAAAGGGTGATTACTGGTGTAGTGTAAATACTGGTGTAGTGTAAATACACATTAGAAAAAGTCAGTTTGTGGTAAATACTTGAAATAAAATGTTTATCATATCTTTAAACAAAGTCACATCCAAATAGGAAATGGCATCTGGAGAAGAAAATTAAGTGAACCTCGAAAAGGTTGTGGTGCTATTCAATAAAATGTTCAAGTTCATAAAATAAAAAAAAATCATCTAAAAACCTCAAGTAGGTTTTACAATAACTAAAAAACTTTGACTCAAATAAATACTCCTGCTCCCAAAACAACATAATAAAATTTTCATATAAGGGGTCAGATGCTGCCCCCATTGGCACACCACCTACTTGTCTGTAATATTCCCCCTCGAAATACAAAAAAATATTATGAAGGACCATTTCCATCACAACTCTGAGATATATAATTTCATTATCACTCAGCCAATCACATTTAATTAATAATTCATAAAACCCTTCCAAACCAACGTTGTCAGGGATACAAAAACAAATCAGCTGCACCAGAAGTCAAAAATATACAACCATCATCATATAAGTCTGGTATGATTTTTCTCCAAAATATCACAGGATCCTTACTAATGTACTGATACACATATAAAATTTGTTTGACTTTCTTATCTATGCAAATTGATATAAGATGAGTTTTGGAACTTATTGCTGCCACAATTGGCCTTAAAGGTAGATTTTCCACACTATTGTGAACTTTTTGAATTCCAAAAATACCTGTTACCAGTGGGAATTCAACCTTAAGGAAATAAAACATTTTGTGTGAGATTTGTTCTACATCAAAAGATTATAAAAATATCAATTTTACAATATGTCATATTAATCTCATTTTTGAGACTGTAGTATAGCACTGTTCATTGTTTAAAATAGAAAACATTCTACTAGAACCTCCCCCTGTATCAGGCTTCATAACTCCAGTGTTCTTTCTGCTAACCAGTTGCTGTAATAAAACATTTTTATCACATCAGATTGTTACAGACATTTTTTTTTCTTCAGACTTCTTTCTGCCATCTTTTTGCACACATTTTCTCATAGGTTCATATGAGATTACTAGGCTAATGGCTCAAAATCCTTTACAAAACTAGCCAGTTTTACTCAGATTTTACCCAATTTTCTATCCCTATGGTGAAGATAACATGGGTCAACAAGCAGGGTTTTGACAATTTTTCCAGACAGGCTCTGTCCATAAGGGATGTGGGTCCCACCCCAGGAGTGAATTTGTGATTTTCCATTAATTGTTCCAGGTTTCACTTAAAGATGGTTAGGGAAGGGATCTGCTTAAAGTGAATAGGAAGTCTATTCCAGAGGAGGGGCAATCTCTGGGACACATATCTGTCTCTCCAGCATAATGTATTCATGTCAGAGTTCAGGTTTAGATTTTTGGAATGAGTAACACTCGTGCAGTTAGCTTGGCAAATATGCAAAATTTCCATCAGGGCTGGGTCAGAGACAGCCTTGTTGGTCAGGCACAGATCACACCTGAATAATCAATAGGAAACTGAATAGGTGATAGGGCTTTTAATCAGTCCACACATGACAAGTGGGTTATACCTTGTATTTTTTTTTTTTTTTTTTTTGGTGAGAAACCTCTGAGGACACTTCAACTATTGCAGGTGCCTGGTGAGGTAGATACCAAAGTGTGCATTATACTCAATTATTGGTCTGATAAGGGCCAAGTGCAGTAGTACTATGGCATCCTTAGATCTGGATGCCATGCCCTTACTTAATAGATGAGCTACATAGAAGAAATTCTTCACCACCATGACCACATGGTGGTCAAAGTTCAGACTACTATCTATCGACGTACCCAGATCTCTCACCACTGGGTCCACTGTTAAAGGAGGGTGTTCTCAATGTTGTAATTTGTAGGGGTATTTGATTTCATCAAAGGATATTATTATGCACTTCTTTGCATTCAATTTGAGGCCATAACTCTGACACAAATAATTAGTCTGTGTAAGACTATTCTGTAGAATATCAGCATCATTTGGGGAGTCAGTGATTGCCCTCAACTTGCAGTCATTAGCAAACACGGTCAGCCAAAAGCCATGTACAGTTGCCTTAACATCTGAGAAGTATATCTCAGACAGCAGGGGGTCCAGCACAGAGCCCTGTGGTACACCTCTGGTGACTGGCCTCTTGTTGGATGTGGATTACCCCACTCTAACATCAAGTATCCTATCCATGAACCATTTGGCTATCCATCTGGTGATGTAGAGGTTTATACCCAATTTTGTGAGTTTATCTATAATATCCAAGTTGGATATTGTGTCAAATGCCTTGTCAGGTCAAGTTAGACAGTATGCACAGTCTTAAACTCACCCATAGCCTTGGTGACCTTCTCAAAGAATTCCACCAGACTAAGCAGGCAGGATCTGCTCTTCATGAAGCTTAAATGAGTTGGGTCTAGATTCTGGAGATTTCCTATGTCATTGTTAATCAGGTCCATGATTATCCTTTCCATAGTCTTGCATGTTAGGCTAGCCAGACTAAAAGGTCAGTAGTTTCCTGGGTCTGCTGATGATCCCCCTTGTGCTGAGGGATGACCGTTGCTGCCCTCCACTCTATTGGGATAAAGACTCTCTGGAGATGATGGCTAAAGAGAAATCCAAATGGGTCTGCTAGGTTATGTTTCCAACTATTTAATAGGCACTCTGGTATTCTTTCAAGTCCCACTGATGCAGTGTTTCTGGCTTTAGAGAATGCAGTGATGACTTGTTCTTTTGTGATAACAGGCAAAGGAGTGGTAGGGGATATTTCATGTGGAGTGACCGAGGTGATGAGTTGGTGAAATTTGAGCTGAATTTATCTGCCAGCAGGTTTGCTATTTCTTCTGGCTGAGTATAGGTAGTGACATCTATAACCAGCTTAACACATTGTTGAGTGTTTCCCTTTAGATTTTGGACATAAATAAAAAATGCTTTGTGGATATCCTTTGTGAAGGTATTTTAGTCATGTATTTAGCTTTTGAAAACTTGGCTAGTTCCCTGATTTTTCTGCTAAGACTGTTCAACCCAATATGATATTCTTGGAGGAGCTCAACTACCCCTCTATAGATTGGGAATCTTACACCACTTCTAATGCATAAGCTCAGAGGGTCCTAAAGTTTGTTAATATGAATATCTTGGAACAGTCGATCCATTATCCTACCAGAGGTAAAAACATCTTTGACCTTGTACTCACAAACAAGGCAGCATTACTTGAAATTAAAATTAAATCTGGGGATCCAGCAAAACCAAAAACCTAAAGGAACTATTCCAAGGCTATCTTCTCTCTACTAACCAACACCTTGGCTAAATTCCAAGCACCTCAAACCTAGTAAACATCATATAATACACTGAGCTATTTACAAAATCGCTGTACAGCCACACTGATAGCTGTATAGACCAAGCTGTGCCCACTTGTATTAAGAATAAGACAAACTGGGCAGAGCTTGAATGGCCAACTGTTAGCAGCATTTTGAGCTCATTAAACTACACCAAATTACAGGAAATTAAACTATCTAATTTCTTTGAAAATAAGACAAAACTGTTACTAAACTAATAATCTAAAGGTTTACCAACTTTGAGGATTTTATCTAAAAATTTTCCTGTCAAAATACTTTGGAGAAAAAATAACATTGTGGAAATGAGTAACATAAAGAATTCTGACTCACTACTGAAGAAGGATATACACAGATATATTGTACTCTTCAGGATCTGTCATTAAAGATGGACAAATTTACTGATAAACTTGAAAGTCTTAGAGAGAACTATCAAAATCAAACTGACATCTTAAAAGAGATTCTTCAACATCAGCAATCCAAATTAATAGATATTGAAACATCACTTGCTGATATTGTTGGAAGGCTCAAGGAAGAAGAGAACCAGGTTGAATTTCTCACCCAACAAAATAATTGGTTAACCAACTAATTAGACGATCTAGAAAACAGAGAAAGAGAAACTAATATTAGGATTTTTGGTCTTCCTGAAAAAGCTGAGGGTGAGAACATCATTTTATTCTTAAATTCTTGGCTCCCAGAATTACTTGATTTAAAGGAAGGCTTATCTAATTGTATTGAAAGAGCCCATAGAGCAATAGGGAAACCATTGCCATCATCAGCTTCTACTTCTCCCAGGTCCATAATTGTTAAATTCCTATCATATCTGGACAAAGATCTTATTCTCAAGTGAGCTTGGAGGAAGAGCCCACTAACCTGTAAGCAGCACCAGATAAGATTTGACAATGACTATTCATCAAGAGTCCTAGAGCAAAGAAAGAAAGCCTGGCCATTAGTAAAGCTTTTAAAATAAAATAAAATAAAAACCCATGTCATATATCCAGCAAAAATCAGAATTTGTTTCTCAAATGACTTAAAAACTTTCAACACTATAGATGAAACCATTTCCTTCATCAAAAACAAGAATATAATAAACATTCCTGAAGATATGGACTGGTCTAGTTTTTCCTCATTAAAAAGATCTCCTGAAAAAAATAACTGGTCAGAAGTAGGGAAAAATAAACAGAAAACAGAACTTAGAAGCTTTGCTACTTCCAAGTCTCTCAAAGTATCAACGAAATCTTGAGTTTTAATCATCTGAAAAAAATGAAAAAAGTATGTATCCTTATATGTCTTTCTACATTTTAATCCGTTACATGATTTTACTAACAGCTTTCTTTATATACATAGTATTTCCTAATATCTAGGTATCTGATTTCCTAAACATACTTAAATGGAGGGCTAGTTCTGTTATGGTTGAGTTTTTAATTCATATTCAGATGTTTATTTTATTTCACTAATCAGCCTTTTAAGCTAATGTCTTTGGTTTGGCACTGTTATAGTGATTTATCTAATTATTTACATGATATGAAAACTAGTTTTTTAATTTTTTTATTTTTTAATGCTTTAAAGTATATTTACATTTTTACCGGTTGTCTGTATTCTCTGGGTTACTTCGGTTTTATACCATAGTTGATATGAGACACAGATTTGTCAAGGAAAACATCTACTTTTTATGTAACATGTTTTTTCAGGTTTAAAATATCCCCACACTCCTTTTTTACATCTCAAGCGCATGTACGTACTCGAGCTTCCTTTGCACAGCTTTTGACAAACAACGTTGTTATATGCTCATAAAACATATTCTGTTCTTCTATATTTATGTACAGTAGGGATATTTGCAGCTTCACATCATTCTTTACTGACGTATGCCCTTTGCTGCTCGCTGTGTACTGTTTCCTGTACTGTTTCTGTAGTTCACTTGAATTTGTGGCATATGAGTCAGTAATGAATTCACTTTAATACAAAAGACAAATGTAGGGAATGTAGCATCTTGACATTGAATGACCCAGACATCGACATGTGATTGAGAGGTGGAGTGTGCATATAGAGTTGGGGCTCTCCTTCACTAAGCATAATTGCATACAGTTATTTACAGCTGGTAGAAAAGAGGTTTAGAGGGTAGGCAAAGTAGACTGTCTAATCAGATTACTAGTTGGGTACACATTGTATGTGTCCCATGCATGAAGTGGGGTTAGTATAGGCCTTTTAGGATTCACATTCAGACACAGACCCTTTTTCCTCATGATTTACAAAATCTCATTGAAAGCCATTGCTTCTGTCAGCAATTTTTTTTTCTATCATCACTAGCTCTGTCACGCAGTGGCAATTCTTTGAGGTTGATGTTTACATGTCTTTAATGGCGGGGGGGTAGGTAACATATTCAGAATGAAAAAATTGGAAAGATGTATTCAACAATGAGGAAAAATAGCGTGCAGAAAAAAAATCTTTTATTACAGAAACTTTAGCATTCTAGGCTCGACTTTTTAAAGTAGTCGCTGTGGATGTGCCCATCTAAGAAATAACACTGAACTGATGTTTAAATTACCATTTGCAGCATTTCCTTTTAGTTATGGAGGCTCCATGAAATGATAAGAATCTGTCCCACAGTCACGTATCTACGCACATATGTGATCTATTAGAAGATTTTCTTAAAGGGGAAATACAATTTTAACATATTAGTTATAAGGGCTAGTTTTAATATTAACACGGCTTTCCCTAGGATCACCCTGCTATTTTATGTGTTTTTGATTAGTTAAAGAACTCACTTTGTATTTTTTTTTAGTTTGCTAACATGTTCATTCTCTAATTTAAAAAGAAGTTCACTAGAATACACTTATAAAACATGTTTATTTATGTGCGGTAGCCGTTCTCAAGTTTCAGTTATACTTTCAATACTATTCACCTCGATGTTTCAGTGTACTTAGTACAGTTTCGGCTTTGTATTTTGACTTGTGTACATAGACTCTTTTAGCAGGGATCATTACACTTTGTTATTTTTAATAATCTGATGTAGGTAAATATATTTCCATTGTAGCTCAATAGATACCAAATTGCTCAGAAGACAGTACCCATACTATCAGAGTTGGTGGCACACTTTCCTTAAAAAGAATCATAGAGTTGCTTCAAGAGCTTTATTCTGGGACCACTATTATTTGCTATATACTTCATTAAAATTAAAGTTGGCATTAAAAGTTTCTGGCTAATTAAATTTGTTATGACTGTTGCTGTTTTAAACACTCCATACAGCACTCAACTCATCTTACAGCTTCACCATAGAACTTTTTATTATTAAGACTATGGAATAAAGATTACCGTTAAAACAAAAAAATACACTTTTTGGTAAAAAAGGAAAAAAAAGAAAACACCAATTTATATTGTACATAAATGAAACCCTCATCCAAGTTAATACTGTCATTGACACCTAGACATGTTCTTGATCTATAAGCTTTCTTTTCACTATCATAAGTCATCTGTTATTATAAAATTTCTCTGTATAGCTTAATCAGAGACCATGTGCATATTCTCTAGGTCGAAGCAAGTTGTAGTCTCACTCTATTCCTTTTCTATCAGACCTATATTAGAATGTAATGTTCTTTATGACATATATCTATTAAAACATGACTCAACTTCCTTAATGACTTCAAACCAAGAAAAAATTAAGACATCAGGTTCTTAAGCTATGTATTGTCATAAAATAAAAGAAAAAAGGAAAAAAAAACTGCAATTACTTGCTCTAAGAATGTAAACCTATATAGTGGTAATAACACATTTGTTTGTAGGAGAAATAATTCTCCCTAAAGGTTATCCTGCCTTTGTCAATTTATGTATGATTCTTTTAAATATATTGTTGTTCCATTATTATATACACATGATTAATTTTGATGTGCAGGTGCATAAGTACAGCTATAAGATTTAATACAGAAGGACATTGACTGTGAATGCTACGAAAGTCTTGACTTTATTATACACGTTCATATATCTGAAGACAAACACAAATAGTTTTCCTAATGGAAAAGAAGCACTCATGCAGGTAGGCATGGCACTGCAAACATTGCCTATTTCACTCAATGATACTGAATTATTACTTGTGTCATTCATGGCACTAGTCAGATCAAACCTATTGGTGAGAAGTGAGGCTGATAAGGTGTTTAGAAATACAGCTGATACTTGTTGCTATTATGCCCATATGTATATGATGATTTATGATAGTACTAAATCTTACAATCATTCTGGTGCATATTTCAATTACTTGATTTTTGAGGTCAAATTCAGTGGGAATTTAAATGTTAATTAGCACTTTTGTACTATTGTCATTTCACAAATGGTAAATATTTGGAAATTTTGTGAAACTATGTTTGTCAGAGTATTTTATGCTGGTCATGAAATTCTGCTTTCCAAGTAACTGTGTAAATATGTTGCGTGTCAAGAAATAAGCAGTCATTAGTTATTCTAGTTAGAATGAAATGTCTGACTGATTTTATTCTTTTGAAATAACTTTCACCTTTAAATAGTACACCAATAAGACATGTCTCTTTAACATATTGCAATTGTCTAATTATTGTGTTTTAACTGTTTTTGTACATATACTAAAATGATACTAAGAACAATTTAGATATGTTAAAATGTTACTAATAATGTCTTATCTTTGATATTATTACATTAGTTCTCTGCTCAATCAGGCAGAATAATATCTTGTCCATATCATAGAGATGTTTATTATTTTATTTCATCTTTTGTCAAGCTAAGACTAGATAACTGAATATTACATGTTGTTATAAACTTCTGTAAGATTCTGATTCTTACATATGTCTCTTCACTGACTATATGTGAATATCTTAAATTATAAATAAGCTGATAGATTGACACACTCTGATATAAAGGTGTTATCCATTATGAATTCTGTATCGCATCTTAGTTATTAATAATCATTCAATCTATTATTAAAACTGTTTAGACTAGTAAAAAAGGCAAGCTAGAAGTTATTGAAGGTTTTTAATGATTATTATATACTCTTGTTCTCGGGGAAGTATCTTAAAATGAAATGGGCCTACTTACAAAGTTTTCCTGAAATGTGACCTGTTATTTTAGACGTGAACAAGAAAAATATCAAAATATAATTTATAACATCTTCATATTAATATATATAAAACTGATTCAACAAAGGTTTATTTGTTTTATGACTTCATATCAAATTTTATACTGCCATTTAGTTAGTAATATTTAATTTAATGGTTAGATGGCATGTCATTTTTAAGCAGCTCTGTATGTATTTACCTGTCTTGATTTAATTTTTTTTAAGATTAGACAGTTATTTTAGTATTGTAAAAATGTTTACTCACACAAACTCTTTTTCACATTTTTACATAAAGAAAATGGGATATAAATCACTTTCTTCTATTATTAACTTTAATTCAATTAATTTATTTATTTTTCTTCTTCTCCTTCTGTTTTCATATTGGAGCTCAAGCTCACTTTATTTGATTTATCTTTTGTTATGATGGATAATCTGATAGAGATAGTCACATTTATTAGATTATGGTGACTTTCACTCCATGTTTGAAACTGGGTTTTATGATAATTCCTTATGAAATATATATTTAAATATATATTTTTTTTAGTCTGGCCCAAGATAAGCTATCACTACCATACTAACAAAGGAAGAATGCACATATTACCAATATCATTATCTATAATAATCAATGATATTATAAAACTTTCAGTCTTGGTTAATTTCACTATTACACCTCATTCAAATGTAGCAAACTAAATGGAATTAACATTCCTATCTCTAAATGTTAATGGATTAAATAATCCAAGGAAAAGAGCTAATCTTTTAAAATACTTAAAAAACAACAAGATACAAGTAATATTTTTTACAAGAATCCCGTTTTTAAGGCTAACAATAAATCCATGTGGTATCCCAAGGAATATACAATATTATTACACTCATCTTACAAGAAAAAAAACAAGAGGTACCATTACATTATGGAAAAAAAGTATCATTATGCCTCAAATTATATTTAAATATGAAGATAAGAAAGGATTACTAACAGTAGTAATAATAAAAAATAATAATAGAATTTAGACCTTAGCTAATATTTACTGGTTTCCAGGTACAGAAATGGCAACAGTGTGGAAACATATAAAACTAATTAATACAGTTCAGAAAGGGGTTCTTATTCTGGGTGGAGATTTTAATTGCATTATAGATAATTCTGAGACCACAAACAGTAGACCTATTCATTTATTACCATTAGGAAAAGTTCTTAAATCTGGACGAGTAACTTAAATCTGATTGACACATTTACTTATAAAGAAAATACCTCTTTAATATATTCACATAGAGATTACAGATTCAATACTCAAGCTAGAATCAACAAACTTTATATATCCCAAGATCTAAACCATAAAGTAATTAATTTTACCATGTCCTTTTACAAATCACAGTTCCCTTATTCTTAAAATGGAATCTGACTTTAGAAAACTTAACCCAACAACTAGAATTCCTGCCTGGCTACATTCATAAATAAATTATTTTCTAGAAGCTAATCCCTTAGAAGATATAAATTCATTAATTTTATGGGATACATTAAAAGCTTTTTTATTTGGCAAAATTCTTATGTGGTACAAAAACAAAACCAAAGAATGGGAATCAGAAAAGCAAAATATACAAAAACAATTAATTGATATAAACATAAATGATTCCATTGATGCACTTACAAAGAAAAAAATAGATCAACTAAATAAAAAAATAATGAAATATTAACACATAAGACTAATTTAGCATTAGAAATATTGAAGATTAACTCATACTTGATGTCTCCTAAACACTTACAAAGTTTAACAATGAGAATAAAAAAACAATCCATTGAAAACAGCATCACAAAAATTATACATGAGGGTAAAAGTAACAGAGCAGTTTTAGATATTAGTGCTATTCTTGATGCTTTTAAACATTATTATTCTGATCTTCAGACCAATAGTTCTCTTAACTCAAATTCTATAGATATTGATAAAAACTTATCTAATATAAATAATTACCAGATAAAATAAAATTAGACTTACAACAACAGATTTCATTATAAGATATAGTTGATAAAAATTAAACAAAGCAAAAATAATAAAGCTCCTGGATTAGATGGAATCATAAATGAAATATATAAAATATTACCAACTCCTGCCTTAACTTTATTTCATAATGCTCTAAATATAATTCATTCTCAACATTTGGTTCCTTCCTCTTGGAGATGTTCTCTAATTACTCTTATTTTAAAGGAAAAAAACCCTCTTCTCTGTGTAGTTTATATAGACCTATTTCACTTAACAATACTTATACAATCTTTACATCCGTTTTAGTAAATAGGATCAAGAAATCCTTAATAAATATTATACACGAAGATCAAACAGGCTTCATTTACAACAGACAAACACATGACAACATTCAAAGGATTCTTACTCTTATAGATGTTATTAATAGAGATAATCAAGAGGCTCTTTTAATTGCTCTTGACATTGAAAAAGCATTTGACACTTTACATTGGAATTTTCTTTTTAAATCACTAGAAATTGTTGATTTTCCCCTCACAATTTATACATTTGATAAAATGTCTATATAGTAACAATCTTACTTATGTAAAACTTGGTCCATTTACTTCGGAAGCCATTACAATTAGCAAAGGAAATAAACAGGGATGTCCTTTGTCTACTATTCTGTTTGTCTTAGCCAATGAAATATTTGCAATTACTATTCATCAATCCCCAAATATAACTGGTATTAAAATACATGGACAATTCATCTCTAAAATCGTGCTTTTTGCAGATCACATTCTTCTTACTCTGGGAGTTTCAGAAGAATCTCTCAAAGAATTAGATTTGCTAACTGCTAAATTTTATGTTAATTCAGGTTTAAGAATAAGTAATAAAAAATCTAGACATATGATATTAAATAGAAAACATAATATACATTTTTAACTCAAATCATATAATTGGCACATTAGTATCATCTATAAACTATTTAGGAATAACCTTATGTGAGAACATAAATACAACTGTAACCACAAACTATACAAATACTTTATTTACTATAAAATCACTAATAGAAAAATGGAACAAATTGTTTTTAAATTTTGAAGATAGACTACAATTAATAAAGATGACACTAATCCCAAAGATACATTATATTTTCCAAGCCATTCCTATGACTCCAAGTAAAAATATATATATTGATTTCCCGCCTTTCTCGACTAGTTTAGGCCAGTATACAGGCATTGCTGTATTCTGGGCTGTGGTGTAGTTCCTGTGTTGTCCATTACCTTACTTGGATAGAAGGAAGTTTCTTTGCTCACCAGTGGGAGTGGGGAGCCTTGAGCAGCCTACCTGTTCTTGGGGGAAGTGACCTCAGCACAAGAAGCTGTAGTAATTGGTTGTTTGGGACCATTCCTAGCTCTTTTGTAGTTCACTGCTTAAAATCCACCTTGGGTGTTTTTTTCTGGCTATACTGCTCAGACAAGCTCCACGTGGGTTTACAGAGTGGTCCTAGCAGCAAGGAACTCAAAAAAGCGACTACCTTCTGGATTTAAGTATCTTTGCTTTTTTTCACTGGAAATAGCTTCTGTTGCTTACTTTGAACTAGCCTGAACTGTTTTTTTACTGATTACTGCATTTATTTTAAAATCTGCACTTAAAGTTACATTTAGTCGAATTTAATCGAAAGTTTGCTTGTTTGTTTGTTTTATTTAACTGTGGAGGCTGCCCACTAAAGTGTGCTAGCCTGTGTAACTAATTTATCACTGTCTCTGCATTTTCTGTCTGTTTCTACAAAAAAAACAAAAAAATAATCCTTGTTTTCCTGCCTTTCTCGACTAGTTTAGACCAGTATACAGGCATTGCTGTATTCTGGGCTGTGGTGTGGTTCCTGTGTTGTCCTTTACCTTACTTGGATCGAAGGAAGTTTCTTTGCTCACCAGTGGGAGTGGGGAGCCTTGAGCAGCCTACCTGTCCTTGGGGGAAGTGACCTCAGCACAAGAAGCTGTAGTAATTGGTTGTTTGGGACCATTCCTAGCTCTTTTGTAGTTCACTGCTTAAAATCGGCGTTTGCATGGCTTTGCAAGGTCGTGCGCATAGCGCAGCGCCAGTTAAACAAGGTTAAACTTGGTTAAACAAGGTTAAACTTTTTCTGGCTCCGCCAAGTCTGCTGTTCAATTTTTCCCTTAGAACTGTTCTACTTGCAATCTAAACAGCCTATACTCTATCTGAAAAGCTCAGCACTTGCTCCTAAAGCATTTTTTACACAGGTAAAGCACTCTTAAACAAAAGAAAGTACTTCATTCACCTAAATTCTGTTGAGTACCCATTTCCCTATAGGTCCTTTCTGACTCAGTTACACAGAAATCTTTTTCACTATTTCTAGCATGTCGAAGGGTCAGTTGCTGGCGTCCTCTCCTGTTCAGCTGGTGAATCTGGGAATCTTGAGGCAATGTTACAATTGCCTCATGTACACAGACAACCCTCTCCTCCTCCCAACAAATACAAATATATGCGAGAGATGCAACTATATAGCCAAACTGGAGGCTGAGCTCTCTTAATTCAGTACTGGCAAGACCAGTCAGGAGGAGAAGGTAACCACGCACACCACAGACCCAGTCTCACATAGAACTATCACAACTGCAAACCAAACACATAAACACCCAAAAACATACTCGGAGGCGCTGATTAAAAATCTACCAAAACAACAGAGGCCTCCAAAGCAGACACCCAAGCAACCACCACCTCCAGACATAGCACATGCAACACATAGTTCACAAAGTCAGTGTGCTAAACAGTCACAGCCCTTAAGGCCAAACAACATGCCAGACACACTTGTAATAGGTGACTCCATAGTCAGACACACTGACGTCCCGCTCACCAGACTGAACAAGGAAAAGGTCACAGTAAGCTGCCTATCGGGAGCTAGAATCCGCCACATAACACAAGCACTCAGGTCACTCCACAGCAAGTACAAATATGACTCAGTCATTGTACATGCCGGTGTGAATGACCTGAGACATACCTCCCTGGACTACAAGAAAAGAGACATAGAGGAGCTCTCTGATTATGTAGCCCAGGCCGGTATGACCCTGACCCTGAGCAGCATCTTACCCTCACCAAGAATGATGCCACAGTACAAAGACAAAATGATCAGTTTTAACAATTGGCTTAATTACTGGTGTCATTCTAAGGGGATCCAATGTCTGTCTGCTTGGGATGACATGCTTGACAAGCCACGCTGCTTAAGGGATGGTTTGCACCTGTCACCCCTGGGCTTCCGGATATTGGCCAAGGCTCTTGCCACCCCCATAGTGCCTTTTTAGGCAAGGCTCAAATGACAAACCTACCTCCCTAGAAAACACAAGTGGAAAAAAACTAAGGGTAATGCTGCTCAATGCCAGAAGTCTAAACCTCAAGATGCACACCCTCGAAGCCCTCCTCAGTATGGAGAACATCAATGTCTGTGCAGTGACTGAAACCTGGTTCAAGGCTCCTGAGAGCACCCCAGCACTATCAGGTTTTACCTCATATCATGCTTTCCGGCCCCAAAACTTAGACCGAACCACAAAAGGAGGGGGAGTATCCATTTTCATCAAAGATACCCACACCTCCAGGTTAGTGGCAATGCACGAAGCATCGGAGACTATCCAGGTGCAACTAACCATAGGCAAAACTGCCTTAAAGTTTGTAGCATGCTACAAACCACCCTCTCACACTCAGGAACCCCACACAGCCTTCCTGAAGACACTGGAGAGTATGAATGTCTCTCCAAATACCATCATTTTGGGAGACTTCAACTACCCAAACATAGACTGGGAACATTACTCAAGCCCCAACACCCTAGCCCAAAGGTTCCTAGAATTCATAAACTCAAATGCAATCGAACAACTAGTCACCATTCCCACAAGAGGAGACAATATACTAGACCTGATCATCACAAACATGGTGACAAAATGCTCCACACCAGAAGTATATCCCTCTTTGGTAAGATCAGACCATAAATTAATCTCACTGGAAATCCACATCCCGCCCCCACCTCCTGCACAAAAGACCACAGTGAAGAACTTCTCAAAAGCAAACTTCACACTTCTTAAGACTGAAGTGGTATCCTTCAAGGCCCCTGGGCCAGTGGAAACCACAACCCACACTGCTGAATCCTTTGCAAATGCCTTCTATGGGCACCTTTAAGAATGCATGGATCATGCAATCCCAAATAAAACCAAGACCCATTCCCCCAAAGGCAGGCGCCGGGTCTGGTGGACCCCAGCCATAAACAAACTTTACAACAGGAGGAGGAAGCTACTACATGACAGAACAAAATCCCTAAAAGGGAAGGCATCTCTGATCAGTACTAGCAAAAAACTACGATCACTCATAAAATCATCCAAGGCCAACTTTGAGAGAAAAATCGCAAAAGACACAAAAGACAATCACAAGGCCTTCTTTAGCTATGTTAGAAACCTGGGTGGAAACTCCCAGATATGCTCAGAGTTAGTCCAAAATGACACAAAATACACTGAACCCACTGACATTGCCAACATTCTGGCAGACAGGTTCAGTGCAAATTTCTCCTCCCCCTCCCTCCCAAAAGGAGAAATAACTATCCCAGCAGAGTGTAGCCTCCCTAACATCTCAGATGCCCAGGTGAGAGCCGCCCTCTCTAAAGCTAAAAACACAGCATCAATGGGACCGGATGGTGTCCCGGGCTGTGTGCTACATGAACTCCAAGAGGAACTAAACCCACACATAAGGCTGCTGTTTAATCTTAGCCTTACTACAGGATACGTACCCAAAGAGTGGCATACAGCAACAGTGGTCCCACTTCACAAAGGCGGTGCTTCTATGGACCATGGAAATTACCGCCCCATAAGCTTGATGAGCCTGGTCTGCAAAGCTATGGAGAGGATCATTATGGAACTCATAAACAAAGACATTGGGGACCTACAGACATTGGATCCTCCCCAATTTGGCTTTGTCAAGGGCAGATCCTGCCTTTTGAACTTGGTCGACTTTTTTGAAACAGTCACTAAGGCCATTGATGAGGGTAAGGCAGTTCACACAGCCTATCTTGACCTTGCAAAAGCCTTTGACACAATACCCCACTCGGGCATCATATACAAACTCACCAGCTTAAATGTAAACCCATATGTCACAAGATGGGTTGCAAACTGGCTCAAGGCCAGAACCCACAGGGTCAGAGTTGCTGGAGCTATGTCAGACTCTAAGCCAGTCACAAGCGGTGTCCCACAGGGCTCAGTCCTGGGACCCCTCTTGTTCGGCATTTATTTTTCCGAGGTGCAGGCAAACATAGGAGGATTGTGGCTGACAAAGTTCGCAGATGACTGCAAACTGGGCGCCATAATTGATACTCCAGTGGACACAAACATCCTTCAGAGAGGACTCATAGAAATGGATAATTGGTGCCAGAGCCATGGCCTTAAGCTGAACGCCAAAAAATGTATAGTCATACCCTTTGGGAAAAACAAGGTACCGACAAATTACCACATAGGTGGTAATCCATTAAGTACGGAAGAGGTAATCAGGGACCTAGGGACCCAGGTTGACAGTAACCTCTCATTTGACACTCACATTGCCAAAGTGGTTAGGAAGACCTTCTATATTGCCCACCTTATCATGAAGGGTTTCACATCTAGATCAAGAGAGGTCATTGTGCCCCTGTACTCTTCTCTTATCAGGCCAATGATTGAGTACAATGCCCCATTTGGGATGTATCTCACCCGACACCAGCAGCAGTTGGAAAGACCCCAAAGGTTCCTCACCAAGAGGATAAAGGGTCTTAAACATATGTCATATGCTGCCCGACTGAAAAAACTCCAGCTCTATTCAGTCACATACCGCCTACTCAGAGGTGATCTGTGCCTGACGTACAAGGCCATGTCCAATCCGGAATTAATGGACATGCTCCACCTCAGAAAATCCAAATCCATCAGAGCCACGAGAACAAGTGACTTAAACCTCAACACAGAAATAAATAGGACGTGCTGGAGGGACAGATTCATAACCCAGAGGCTCCCTACACTCTGGAACAGAATCCCAGTCCATGTTAGGCAGATCCCCTCACTGACTCTATTCAAGAGAAATCTCGACGAGTGGATGGGAGATCGTAGGTTTACCCTGGGGGTCATCTCTGTGTCACTACTAGACAGAGGCACAGTAAACTAAACCCAAAAAGGGCGTAGTATTCTCATCCTAAGGGGTGGTGAAAGCCACACACACTCTGGCTAGGCTTATAAATGCCCTAGGGCAGATAGCCTAGTATGAACCTATGAACCTATGAACCTATAAATGACTTTAACAACGTATTATTAAATTTTTTATGGTATCCAAAAAGAAATAGAATTGCTCTTTACCATCACATCAGACCATGGGAACAATGGGGAAAAAACTTTCCAGATCTTGATTCTTATATTAAAGCTTCCATTCTCAAATTAGCCATTAATTGGTTAGATCCTAATTTCTCATCCTCATGGAAATCCCTTCATGCAATAATTATTTTTAATGAAAACAAATTAGCTAGTAATCTCTTAGTAGATAATCAAAATGTTAATCTATGGTACATAATCGGTATTAGTTTACAATATAATATTGCAAAACCCACCAAATTAAACATAATAAATCATATTTATAGCAATATTAGAACATTTATACCTCAAACCTAGATGTAAAACTCTGGTGGGATCTATTAACTCCCTTCAGGATTTCTAAAAATTTTACTTACAGAATTCACAAAAATGTTTTTTCAAGACTGGGGTTCAAAACAATTCATTTGTTGGCAACACTGCATAAAAGATCTAACAGTATTACAGTCTCATGAAATAAAAAAAAAAAATATTTATATCTCAGATTCTGATTGGATTATTTTACATAATATTCTTTCTCACATTCAAGAGCTTTGTAGAATAATAAATAACTCTTCATTTAAAACTAAACCCAAATTGATTCTTCATATTCAAAATCTGATATACAACAATCAGAATTGACCAAATTTAATCTCTAATCTTTACAAAATCCTAATAAACTACAAAACAATATCCAAACTAAAATTTTGGAAATTTACTGATAAAGGTCAAATTTTAAACATGTCTCCAGAAGTTAAATCCAATCTACTATTCTCTGTGAAATTAACTTCCAATCTCCAAATGTGGAACATTTTTACATGGAAATTCATACACAGAGTTTTATATACTCCCAATAAAGTTTCTAAAATACAATCATCTGACACTGTTGTTTGCTGGAGATGTTCTGTGGTATGTTCAGCTGATTGAGAACACATTATTTATAGTTGTAATAAAATTAATAAGTATTGGGTTGACATAGGTAAATTTTGCCAAGCTTTATTTTCAGATATATTTACTTTATCCAAACCTCTAATTCTATTGAATGTAAATATCATGAATACTATGACAAGAAACAATTTGTATCTCCTCTTGACTATTTTAGCAGTAGCAAGAAAATGTTTAACTAGAAAATGGGGATAATCTGCACCACCCACCTTTGAAGAGTTTCTTTTATTATTGGAAGAATCAGCTTTCATTGAAACAAAAGTCAATGAAACAAGAATTCATCCCAAGAAATTAACTGATAATCCTGGGATCAAAGTTCATGAGTTAATGGAAACTCTTAAAACATCTCATTTTCTGTAATCTTGACTGAATGTTGTTTATATATTTTGATTGTATATTCATAGGTTCATAGGTTCATAGGTTCATACTAGGCTATCTGCCCTAGGGCATTTATAAGCCTAGCCAGAGTGTGTATGGCTTTCGCCACCCATTTTAAATTAATTTTGCTATGCCCTTTTTCGAGGTTAGTATACTGTGCCTCTGTCTAACAGTGACACAGAAGTGATACCCGGGGTAAACCTACGATCTCCCATCCACTCATCAAGATTCCTCTTGAAGAGAGTCAATGAGGGACTCTGCCTAACCTGGACTGGGATTTTATTCCAGAGTGAAGAGAGCCTCTGGGTTATGAATCTGTCCCTCCAGCATGTCCTATTTATTTCAGTGCTGAGGTTCAAGTCCCTCGAGCGCGTAGCTCAATGGGATTTGGATTTTCTGAGGTGCAGCATGTTCATTAATTCCGGGTTGGACATGGCTTTATACATCAGGCACAGATCACCTCTGAGCAGGCGGTATGCCACTGAGTAGAGCTGGAGTTTCTTTAACCGGGCAGCATACGGCATCTGTTTGAGCCCCTTGATCCTCTTGGTGAGGTACTTTTGGGGTCTTTCCAGTTGCTGCAGGTGTCTGGTAAGGTACATCCCAAAAGGGGCATTGTGCTCAATTATGGGCCTGATGAGGGATGAGTAAAGAGGCACAATGACCTCCCCTGATCTAGATGTGAATCCCTTCATGATTAGGTGGGCTATATAAAATGTTTTTCTAACCACTTTGGCCACGTGGTTGTCAAATGAGAGATTGCTATCAACTTGGGTCCTCAGGTCCCTAATTACTTCTTCTGTACTTAATGGATTACCACCTATGTGGTAATTTGTGGGCACTTTGCTTTTGCCAAAGGGGATGACTATACACTTTTTGGCGTTTAGCTTGAGGCCATGGCTCTGGCACCAGTTGTCTGTTTCTATGAGGCCCTTTTGGAGGATGCTTGTGTCGGCTGGAGAGTCGATTATGGTGCCCAGTTTTCAGTCATCTGCGAACTTGGTCAGCCACAGTCCTTCCATGTTGGCCTGTACCTCCGAGAAATATATACCGAACAAGAGAGGTCCCAGGACTGAGCCTTGTGGGATGCTACTTGTAACTGGTTTGGAGTCTGACATGGCTCCAGCTATTCTAACCATGTGTGTTCTGTCCTTGAGCCAGTTTGCAACCCATCTAGTGACATAGGGGTTTATATTTAAGCTTGTGAGCTTATCTATAATGCCCGAGTGGGGTATTGTATCGAAGGCTTTTGCGAGGTCCAGGTAGGCTGTGTGGGCCACTTTCCCCTTGTCAATGGCCTTGGTGACTGTTTCAAATAAATTGACCAGGTTTAAGATGCAGAATCTGCCCTTAACAAAGCTGAACTGGGTAGGATCCAGTGTCTGTAGGTCCCCAATATCTTTATTTATAAGGTCCATGATGATCCTTTCCATAGCTTTGCAGAGCAAGCTAGTGAGACTTATGGGGCGATAGTTTCCAGGATCCGTTGAGGCACCACCTTTGTGGAGAGGGACCACTGTTGCTGTACGCCACTCTTTGGGTACATATTCTGTAGTAAGGCTGAGATTGAACAGTAGTTTTAGGTTTAGGTTTAGCTCTTCTTGGAGTTCATGTAGGACGCAGCCTGGGACACCGTCTGGTCCCACTGATGCTGTGTTTCTTGCTTTGGAGAGGGCAGATCTTACCTGAGCATCTGAAATGTCAGGGGGGCAGCACTCTGCTGGGACAGATATTAGCCCTTTTGGTGGGGAGGGGGGGGGAGTTTGCGCTGAACCTGTCAGCTAGGATGTTGGCAATGTCTGTGGGTTCGGTGTATTTTTTGTCATTTTGGACTAATTCTGAGCATATCTGGGAATTCCCACCCAGGTTTCTAACATAACTAAAGAAAGCCTTGTGATTATCCTTAGTGTCCTGTGCAATTTTTCTCTCGAAGCTGGCCTTAGACGATTTTATGAGTGCCCGTAGTTTTTTGCTAATACTGATCAGAGATGCCTTCCCTTTTTGGGATTTTGCTCTATCATGTAGTAGCTTCCTCCTTCTATTGTATAGTTTGTTTAAGGCTGGAGTCCACCAGACAGGACGTCTGCCTTTGGAGGATTGGGTCTTGGTTTTATTTGGGATTGCATGATCCATGCATTCCTGAAGGTATTCATAGAATGCGTTTATAACGGATTTTGTGGTCTGGGCCATATTATCCACAGGCCCGGTGGCTTTGAAGGATTCCACCTCAGTTTTGAGGAGTGTGAAATTTGCTTTAGAGAAGTTTTTCACTGTGGTTTTCTGGGCATGGGGTGGGGTCGGGGTGTGAATATCCAGTGAGATTAGTTTATGGTCTGATCTTACCAGTGAGGGATACACTTCTGGTCTGGAGCATAGAGTCCCCATGTTGGTGATGATCAGGTCCAGTATGTTTTCCCCTCTTGTGGGAGTGGTAACAAGTTGTTCCATAGCATTTGAGTTTATAAATTCTAGGAACCTTTGGGCTAGGGTGTTGGAGCTAGAGTAATGCTCCCAGTCTATGGTTGGGTAGTTGAAGTCACCCAATATAATGGTGTTTGGAGAAACCTTCATATTTTCCAGTGTTCTCAGGAAGGCTGAGTGGGGTTCCTGGGTTTGGGAGGGTGGTCTGTAGCAGGCTATAAACTGGAAGGCAGTTTTACCCACTGTTAGTTGCACATGGATAGTCTCTGATGCTTCGTGCTGTGCCACCAACCTGGAAGTGTGGGTATCTTTGACGAATATTGATACTCCACCTCCTTTTGTGGTTCAGTCCAAGTTTTGGGGCCGAAAAGCATGGTATGAGGTATAACCTGGTAGTGCTGGGGTGCTCTCGAGAGCCTTGAACCAGGTTTCTGTTACTGCACAGATATCGATGTTCTCCATGCTAAGGAGAGTTTTGAGTGCATGCATCTTGAGGTTTAGACTTCTGGCATTGAGTAGCATTACTCTTAGTTTCTTATCCCTTGTGATACCTATGGAGGTCGGTTTGTCTTTTGAGCCTTGCCTAAAAAAGGCACTATGGGGGTAGCAAGAGCCTTTGTCAATATCCAAAAGCCCAGGGTTGACAGGTGCAAGCCATCCCTAGTGAAGCATCGTGGCTTGTTGAGCATGTCATCCCAGGATGACAGGCATTGGATCCCCTTTGAATGACACCAATACTTAAGCCAATTGTTGAAATTGATAATCTTGTCTTCATACTGTGGCATCATTCTTGGTGAGGGTAAGATGCTACTTAAGGTCAGGGTCATACCGGCCTGGATACATGCTCAGAGAGCTCCTCTATGTCTCTTTTCATGTAGTCCAGGGAGTAATGTCTCAGGTCATTCACACTAGCATGGACAATGACTGAGTCATATTTGTACTTGCCTTGGAGTAACCTGAGTGCTTGTGTTATGTGGCGGATCCTAGCGCCTGACAGGCAGCTCACCGTGACCTTCTCCTTGTTCAGCCTGGTGAGTGGGACGTCAGTGTGCCTGATGATAGAGTCACCTATTACAAGTGTATCAAGTGTGCTGTTTAGCCTTAAGGGCTGTGACTGTTCGACACACTGGCTTTGTGAGCTATGCATTGCATGTGTTTTGTTTTGGGGTAGCGGTTGCTTGGGTGTCTGCTTTGGAGGTCTCTGCTGCTTAGGCAGATTTTTATTTAGAGCCCCCAAGTATGTTTTTGTGTGTTTATGTGTTTGGTTTGCTGTCGTGGTAGGTCTATGTGAGACTGGAATTTTAGTGAGTGTGGTTTCCTTCTCCTCCTGACTGGTTACACCAGTACTGAGTTGAGAGAGCTTAGTCTCCAGTTTGGCTATATGGTTGCATCTCTCACATGTGTTGAAATTTGCTGGGAGGAGAGAAGGTTGTCTGTGTACATGAGGCAGTTGTAACATTGCCTCAAGATTCCCAGATTCACCAGCTGGACTGGAGAGGAGATTGACAACTGACCTTTGGACATGCTAGAATAGTATTGGGAATTTCTTTATAATTGAAAAAAAATGGCCAATGGGGAGCAAGGTACTCCAGGGGAAGTTTGTGAGGGTGTAGTGCTTTTAATTTTTTAGTGCTGACTTATATAATTGCTTTAGTGAGCAAGTGCCAGGTAACTTAAATACAAAAATGACAAACAGTAACTTTCTTTCAAGTGAAGCAAGGAAATAAGTACAGTATCACTAGGGATCCACAGAAGCACTGAAAAGCCGCATTTTAGGTGGAATTAGCTTTTCAGGGAAATAATAAGCATACAAACAAAACTAGATTCAGCAGGCCTGGATCTAGTCTATGCTACAGCAAACAAGGTGTACCAATTACAGTAAGAAATAGTTCAAATATGCAGGCACTATAAGCCTTTAACCAGAAATTCCCAGCTCAGAAGGGCAGAGTCCAGCCTCTTCTCCCACAAGAGTGCAGACCACGAACCTTCTTAATGTAAAATAACTGGCCTGAAGCCCAGGTGCTTAAACCAGAACTAATACACTTTTAGAATAACAGACACTGAGCCCTCAATCAGCAGTTCCCAACTTAGAAGGATGTAAGCTACCTGTCCTGCCACCACAGTGCAGCCCACAAACCTTCCTAATGTAAAACAACTGGTCTAAAGCCCAAGTGCTTAAACTAAAAGGCTTAGAATAAGTTACACCAAGCAGTAATAAATACAATTGAGTACTTTTAAGATGATGCAAAAGCAAAATCAAGTAGGAAAAAACACAAATACAGTAAAAGCAGATACATTTTTTTTTTTTTTTAGTGGAAAGAGAAAAAGGAAAGAGAGAAAGGAGTAGCCGAAACTAAGCTGATTGGCCTTCTCAACTGTTCTCCCTGTACTGAGTAGAATGAGGTAATGACACTAGACTGGGAGGAGGGTCCCAGATCAAATTTACACTAGGGGCGGGCAACTGCAAAGCCACCAACTATAAAAACACTATAACAGCAAGGAGGGAGGGTGGGAAACAAACTGCAGAAATGTTTCACAGCTGAAAAGCAGCAGTGAGCCTATAAATGAAATTTTAAACAGCTAAAGGAGCCTCTAGAAAAAAAGAGTTTACTGCAACCAGTTATCAGAAACAAACAACCCAACAGATGCTTAATAAAAGTGGACAAATTCCAGTTAATACTTCACACAGAGTGAAACTAGCTAGAAAAATACACAGTACACAAAGTGCTATAAATAACAAAGAAATAAAGAACAAAATAAACAAAAAACAGGATACTTAATGTTATATATTATAGCTCCGAGTTTCCTCAGTGTCCTTCCTTCGATCAGTTTACTGTGAAATGGCAGAGCATTCACAACTGAACTTCTTAGGTAACAGAAAGTTGAAACTTGAGACAGCTTTTAAGAAAGAAATCTCAAAAGAACCAATGAGGTGCTTAGTCTAAGCTGTAGTCCAGGTGACCTCAGTCAGCCAATGAACTCAAACAATTCTCTCTCACAGAAATGCCTGATGGCTTTGGCCAAATCAATGTCTCTGAATATGTGCTCAGACACACAGCCTCCACAAACACTAGGCCCAAATACGAGCCTGAATATGGAAATGCTACAAATATCCTCACTACTTAGAACAAACTGCAGAAATGTTTCACAGCTGAAAAGCAGCAGTGAGCCTTTAAATGAAAGTTTTAAACAGCTAAAGGAGCCTCTAGAAAAAAAGAGTTTACTGCAACCAGTTATCAGAAACAAACAACCCAACAGATGCTTTTATAAATAAATATTGGTAAATGAACAATTTATTGGTAAATGAACAATTTTATTATTTATGTCTTGTGAAATATTACTCATATTAGGCCAAATGTAAATATTGTATATAGTTATCTACTCAAAACTTACATTAGAATGTTTGTAATATTCCCATGTGTTTAAATTTAATAACATTTTTTGAACAAAAAAAAAAAAAAAAAAGAATAAGACAAACTCAAAAGACAAGCCACCATGGTGGAATCAAAATATCAATTGGTTATACAACAAAAGGAAAACAAATCTTGGCCAAAGGTAGGAGGAACAAAGCTATGCATACTAAAAGCCTCCTGAGCAATTTGCACAGCAGCTAAGAGGGTCAATTAATACTTCAAAGGCTAGATTTGAAGAAAAACTTAGCTTCTCAGGCAAACGATAACCACAAAGCTTTCTATACCTATGTCTGTAACCTCAGAGAAAATATGTAGCAATGCACCAAACGTATTGTAAGTGGCATCACCACACTAAACCAGAGGCCATTGCCAACCTTTTGGCTGACTGGTTCAGCTCAAATCCCCCCATCACTCCCCCCCCATTATATTACAAAGGAAATACCACATAACACAAACCCCCCAACCATTACTAGAGAGCAGGTCATTCATGCACTGTCCAAGGCTAAATATGCTACATCAATGGGCCCCCGATAATATCCAAGGATTTTTTTTTTAAACACCTTTATTGAATTATCACTTGTGACATAGACACATTTATATTTATATAAAAGTAATCAAACGGTATAAGTTCATGTTTACTAACATTATATGCTACATATATTTCTAGATATCATATAACCTAGTCAACATTACATAAATTATTCGATTCCTGCCTTTTGTAAACAAGAAACATCTTTATTAAACCAGTGGGAATTGTAGGAACAGTATATACAGGGGAGGAATGAAGTTTAAAAGAACGCAGGACTATAGATGAGCTATGTTATGTTTGACTGAAATTGATTGGGTAGATTAAAAGTGATGTATAATGATTGCAGCTGGGAGTGTGTCATTATGGTTTGTGATGTAAAATGATTGCAACTTGGATTGTGTCAGTGTGGTTTGCTTTCATTTCTATAAATGTAACATCACGGGATGGCCTCTCTGATCCACTTGAATCACATTTCAACTGGAGCTTTCAGTAAGGTTTTGTGCCCAAGGAATGTAAGTTGGCTGCACTCATTCTCCTGCACAAAGGAGGTCCAAACCTTATCCAGGAAACTACAGGCCCATAAGTCTTACAAGCCTCATATGTAAGGCCATGAAAAGAATCATCATAGACATGGTAAATTATAATATAGGTAACATGCAAATACTGGACCCATCACAGTTCGTCTTTGTTAAAGGAGGGTCAAGCCTATTAAACCCAGTTGAGTTATGAGAGGGTCACCTAAGCATTTTATGAAGGTAAGTCTGTGCACACAGCTTACCTCGACCTGGCCAAGGCTTTTGATACAACACCTCATTCAGACATTATAGACAAGCCTAATTTAGGAATAAACCCCTTTATCAACCACTGGATAGCCAACTGGATCACTGATAGGACCCAGGAGGTCAAAATAGATGAGGCCACCTCCACAAAGAGGCCAGTCACTAGCAATTTCCCCCATGGCTTGGTACTGATCCCGTTACTTTTTGGCATCTATTTCTCTGAAATGGAAGAAATTGCTGAAGGATTATGGCTAAGTTTGCAGATGATTGCAAGCTGGGGTTTTCATCAACTCCAGTAAAAAAAAAAAATACCATGCATGTAAAGAAAAGGTGCACAGCCAACAGTGAAACATAGACTCCAAAACACCAACGGCCAGCACTCAAATGTCAGCAACAAATCTTTATTTCATATCATGCCACATCAGTTCAGGAACAACAGAAACAAACCGATTTTGGCTGCAAAGCCTTCTTTAGTGCAATAATCATGCATTCCTCCACCTCTTTCTTTAAATACCATCCGAACACATCCCATTGGCTGATCAAAGATGTTCATTAAGGCCTGGGGAAAATGTGGTCCCAATTGAATAAACTATATTTTCCCTTTTTTATCTAAAATATTATGCCAACCTAATTTATCCTTATTATTAAACATTATTCTATAAGCAGTGAGCCTATAAATGAAATTTTAAACAGCTAAAGGAGCCTCTAGAAAAAAAGAGTTTACTGCAACCAGTTATCAGAAACAAACTACCAAACAGATGCTTAATAAAAGTGGACAGATTCCAGTTAATACTTCACACAGAGTGAAACTAGCTAGAAAAATACACAGTACACAAAGTGCTATAAATAACAAAGAAATAAAGAACAAAATAAACAAAAAACAGGATACTTAATGTTATATATTATAGCTCCGAGTTTCCTCAGTGTCCTTCCTTCGATCAGTTTACTGTGAAATGGCAGAGCATTCACAACTGAACTTCTTAGGTAACAGAAAGTTGAAACTTGAGACAGCTTTTAAGAAAGAAATCTCAAAAGAACCAATGAGGTGCTTAGTCTAAGCTGTAGTCCAGGTGACCTCAGTCAGCCAATGAACTCAAACAATTCTCTCTCACAGAAATGCCTGATGGCTTTGGCCAAATCAATGTCTCTGAATATGTGCTCAGACACACGGCCTCCACAAACACTAGGCCCAAATACGAGCCTGAATATGGAAATGCTACAAATATCCCCACTACTTAGAACAAACTGCAGAAATGTTTCACAGCTGAAAAGCAGCAGTGAGCCTTTAAATGAAAGTTTTAAACAGCTAAAGGAGCCTCTAGAAAAAAAGAGTTTACTGCAACCAGTTATCAGAAACAAACAACCCAACAGATGCTTTTATAAATAAATATTGGTAAATGAACAATTTATTGGTAAATGAACAATTTTATTATTTATGTCTTGTGAAATATTACTCATATTAGGCCAAATGTAAATATTGTATATAGTTATCTACTCAAAACTTACATTAGAATGTTGTAATATTCCCATGTGTTTAAATTTAATAACATTTTTTAACAAAAAAAAAAAAGAATAAGACAAACTCAAAAGACAAGCCACCATGGTGGAATCAAAATATCAATTGGTTATACAACAAAAGGAAAACAAATCTTGGCCAAAGGTAGGAGGAACAAAGCTATGCATACTAAAAGCCTCCTGAGCAATTTGCACAGCAGCTAAGAGGGTCAATTAATACTTCAAAGGCTAGATTTGAAGAAAAACATAGCTTCTCAGGCAAACGATAACCACAAAGCTTTCTATACCTATGTCTGTAACCTCAGAGAAAATATGTAGCAATGCACCAAACGTATTGTAAGTGGCATCACCACACTAAACCAGAGGCCATTGCCAACCTTTTGGCTGACTGGTTCAGCTCAAATCCCCCCATCACTCCCCCCCATTATATTACAAAGGAAATACCACATAACACAAACCCCCCAACCATTACTAGAGAGCAGGTCATTCATGCACTGTCCAAGGCTAAATATGCTACATCAATGGGCCCTCGATAATATCCAAGGATGTTTTTTTTTAAACACCTTTATTGAATTATCACTTGTGACATAGACACATTTATATTTATATAAAAGTAAACAAACGGTATAAGTTCATGTTTACTAACATTATATGCTACATATATTGCTAGATATCATATAACCTAGTCAACATTACATAAATTATTTGATTCCTGCCTTTTGTAAACAAGAAACATCTTTATTAAACCAGTGGGAATTGTAGGAACAGTATATACAGGGGAGGAATGAAGTTTAAAAGAACGCAGGGCTATAGATGAGCTATGTTATGTTTGACTGAAATTGATTGGGTAGATTAAAAGTGATGTATAATGATTGCAGCTGGGAGTGTGTCATTATGGTTTGTGATGTAAAATGATTGCAACTTGGATTGTGTCGGTGTGGTTTGCTTTCATTTCTATAAATGTAACATCACGGGATGGCCTCTCTGATCCACTTGAATCACATTTCAACTGGAGCTTTCCGTAAGGTTTTGTGCCCAAGGAATGTAAGTTGGCTGCACTCATTCTCCTGCACAAAGGAGGTCCAAACCTTATCCAGGAAACTACAGGCCCATAAGTCTTACAAGCCTCATATGTAAGGCCATGAAAAGAATCATCATGGACATGGTAAATTATAATATAGGTAACATGCAAATACTGGACCCATCACAGTTCGTCTTTGTTAAAGGAGGGTCAAGCCTATTAAACCCAGTTGAGTTATGAGAGGGTCACCTAAGCATTGGATGAAGGTAAGTCTGTGCACACAGCTTACCTCGACCTGGCCAAGGCTTTTGATACAACACCTCATTCAGACATTATAGACAAGCCTAATTTAGGAATAAACCCCTTTATCAACCACTGGATAGCCAACTGGATCACTGATAGGACCCAGGAGGTCAAAATAGATGAGGCCACCTCCACAAAGAGGCCAGTCACTAGCAATTTCCCCCATGGCTTGGTACTGATCCCGTTACTTTTTGGCATCTATTTCTCTGAAATGGAAGAAATTGCTGAAGGATTATGGCTAAGTTTGCAGATGATTGCAAGCTGGGGTTATCATCAACTCCAGTAAAAAAAAAATACCATGCATGTAAAGAAAAGGTGCACAGCCAACAGTGAAACATAGACTCCAAAACACCAACGGCCAGCACTCAAATGTCAGCAACAAATCTTTATTTCATATCATGCCACATCAGTTCAGGAACAACAGAAACAAACCGATTTTGGCTGCAAAGCCTTCTTTAGTGCAATAATCATGCATTCCTCCACCTCTTTCTTTAAATACCATCCGAACACATCCCATTGGCTGATCAAAGATGTTCATTAAGGCCTGGGGAAAATGTGGTCCCAATTGAATAATCTATATTTTCCCTTTTTTATCTAAAATATTATGCCAACCTAATTTATCCTTGTTATTAAACATTATTCTATTTATATTTAGTTATAATAAGGGCAGGTCTAGATTTATGTTATATACATTAGTTGAATTGCAGGAATATATTTATGTATGTATTTTTTGTATATATTTTTTGTACATATATATATATATATGTTTTCATATCTTATAAGATGTTTTTATATGTGTTATGTCGATGTTAATTTACATGTGCTATGTTTTATACATGTTTTTATATATTTTGTATATTGAACATGTGCTCCTGACATTTTATATTTGTTCATATATACTTTGCATACTGAACATGAGCTACTTGTATTTTTACATATATATGTATTTGTCATATACCTTATATGCATTGCATATCAAGTTTTAATTATTTGAGCCATATACAGTTAAGGAATTAATTAACTAATTAATTATTTAATTATTTAATCATTTGATAACACATGCATTGGTATATATAGGTGCATTATGGGCAGTACTAGTTAGATCTGATGAAGCTCATACCTGAGTGAAAGCGCTTATCGACTGCTTATACAAGTGTATTGTATGGTTGTATGCAATACTGTGAATCATCGTGGAATAAAACTTTTTATTTAAGATCCATTTGGTTTTGATCTGCTGTTTCCGATCACTCAACTGTGTTTGGTTTTGGATTTTTATGCTCTACGAGTGATCGAGGACTTAGTTCTGTAACAGGCAGCATTTGGTATTTTACTTTTCTATTTTATATGTCCCTGCCTTAACGGAAGCAGATCCTGACACGCTACTGTTATTTCTAGCCACGTATAAATCTTTTTGTATTTAACATGCAGAAGCAACACGGACAAGAGGTGGATATAGAACTCGATTACGAGCCCCGGGGTGTAGACCTGGGCTCTTCGGTTCTATTGAGCAGGAGGTTTGAGCAACAATTACTGTGTTCGAGGGCGACATCCTGGCAGTTGAATGTGATGCAGCACACCGATGACGACAACGCGCCAGCTGTGGATCTGGAAAAGTTACAGAACATGTTAGACAAAATGGAGAAGGATTTCGGTCGACTAAAGAGACTACAAACACAACGGATGCATTTTCAATACTGCCTGGACCAACGGATTATACCAAGAGGTCTACGAGTGTTTAATATGCCAAATCAAGGGGAGCATCACCCGGAATTACTGATACAATGGCAACGTATCAATCTTGAGGTTAGTAGGCAATATATGCGTCTCCTTATAGACTATTTTCTACCTGAAGAAAATGAACTAACACAGGGCATAAAAAAACAACGCGCTGATATTTTATCTTTGTTTCCTGAGACTATGACAACGCCATTATTTGAAAGTTTGCTTGATAGCGTTTCGGCGCTGGAGCGCAAACTATTGCAGCAAAAACAAAATAAAATCAGACGTGACCACAAAGATTTTTCTTTGGGACACGTCTTTGTATGGCCTAGGTTTGGAGAAAGAGAAGGCACAAGCGTGGCTGGAAATACTAATGGACACAATGTACAAAGTAATGTAGTTGATAAACAGTCTATGTTTCCTTATAAACATGCTAATGCTAGGAATAATAACTCTAGGAATACTGTTGATGTACCTGATATTGCTGCATCACAGGAAGCAGCACAGGAGGTTATTCCACATGATAGAACTAATGTGAGATTGACTAATGTATCTGTTGATACTGAAGATGTTATAAGTATCATACATAGTGAGCATGACTCAGGGAATAATGCAAGTACATATATAGATAAAAACTTATATCCTAGTATAGAGGTTGTTGATAATTTATTGGAACCAGAGAAGAGAGACTCCAATAGAGATGTAAGACCTAAATCACATAACATGAACTCAGTAAATAGAGTAGATGGAGGGATTCCTTTTCCCCTGCCTGTGAGGAAGGACAAAGGAATGAAAAGGGGACGCTCCCTAAGCAGGGGGCAACAAAAAAGAAAACTCTCAGAGGAGTTTCAACCACAATACACCATAAAGAAAATGTGGAAGAACAAGATAGGATAATGAATATATTAGATACATCTGAGCCTGACCATAGCACACATGATTCATTGATTTGTAATATTTCTGGACGTGAGTTGACACAATATGAATATCAATTACTGAATAAAGGGCTTAGCTTTATCCCGAGTGGGCATAGTAATATAACTGATATGCTATTAGACACGAGAATGTTTTGTCGCAACTTAATGTTGAAACTGATATTTCATAATAAAGAGGAGAATGTTACTAGTACAGGGGAAACCACTATGACCTTTAAAAAACTTAGCAGTTTTACACCGGCACATCACCCTCTTGTTGAGGCTTACCTCAAATTAACAGAGGATGAGATACATAGATATTACAATAACAATACTTACAAGAGAAGGAGAGACAACCTTACTAGGAAGGAAAGAGAAAGTTTACGAGAACTACAGAAAGATCAATCAATTATAATTAGGCCAGCCGATAAGGGAGGCCAAGTTGTCATCATGGATGTTCTATCATACCACACAGCCATGCTGAGTTTGTTAAGTGATAAGTTCTATCTATTGATTAACAGTGTTGTAGTTAACAACATCATTACACATGTTAGTAATACCTTAACGGATATGTTTAATGGTGGAATCATAGATAAAGAACTGCTAGAATACTTAAGAATTTTGAATCCAATGATTCCTATGATACAAGGTTTCCCGAAGATACATAAAAATATAAGTAACCCACCCATGAGACCAGTAGTATCTGGACAAGGATGGGTTACTGAACATATTTCTGTATTCATTGAGAAGCATCTACGCCCTGTGTTGGATAAGAATTCCAATATACTTAGGGACTCGAAACAGTTCCTATTAGAATTATATGAATGCATGAGTAGAATAGAGGACACTGAAGCCTTAATTTTTGTCACATTAGACATACAATCTCTGTTTACAGTGTTACCTAACGATACAGGCATTATATATATCAGAGAATATCTATTGGAACACAGTATGTATTCCCCTATCTTAATAGATTTGTTGTCTCACTTTATAAGTCTAGTTTTGGATAACAATGTATTTATGTTTAATGAGCTAGTATACCAACAGCAAGCTGGAGTTGCCATGGGTACTCCATGTGCAAACAGCTATGCGAATATGTTTTTGGCTCACTGGGAAAACAAAGTGTTGTTTATGACTGAAGAATACAGACGATCCGTAGTATTCTATAGACGTTTCGTAGATGACGTCTTTATTCTATGGAAAGGGGACAGTAGTGCTTTGCTGAGATTTTTTAACATGATGAATGGTCTCACTAGCTACCTGGTGTTTACCATGAATTACTCCACTGATAGAATAGATTTCCTTGATTTGTTTATAGAGAAGTTAGACAATGGCTTAGTGAATACAGGCGTATATCGGAAATCCTGTCATCACAATGCGATTCTATCCAGACACAGTATGCATCCACAGCATATATTTAAGAACATCATTAGGGGACAAGGGATGCGTGTGTCCAGACTCAATGCTACTGATACAGGTTTTGAATTAGGAGTTATAGACTTGAAAGCGAGACTAGTGGAGAGAGGGTATAGTGCCGTAGAGATTGAACATCAATTAGAGGACCTAAGCGCACTTAGGCATGGTAGAGCAGCCCCTTATTATGGACCAAGATTAGAGAGAGAGGATGAAGCAAAGATAAAGAGGAATGAGGTCAAGTTTACAATTCCTTATACTAATGATTCTTCTATCATCAGGGACATAATTAGTAAGCATTGGTCTATTCTATGTACAGACGAAGATATTAAAAGAATAGTGGGAGAGGAGCCAGGTTTCCTATACAGGAATAAATTGAATTTAAGAAGATTATTGTGTTATCCGAGAAAGGATGAGCGACAACCAGGACCTAATCATACTACACCATGTGGACACTGTAACCAGTGTGTTCATATAGATAATGGAACCTTGTTCATACATCCAGATTCCAACATAGAGTTTAGAACTGAAGTTGCAGCTACATGTATGACCAAGAATATTGTCTACCTGGCAGTTTGCCAGTTATGCAATGCGTTTTATGTTGGCAAGACCAACCGTAATTTTAAAGATAGAATACGTGAACACGTATACCACATGAAGAAAGGTCATATACATAATGCACTTGCTAAACATGTGGTTGAGTTAGGCCACGAACATTACTTTCTATTTAGGGTTTTAGAAGTGATAAAACCAAATATCAGAGGTGGGGACATAAGGAACCACACTGAAGACAGGGAAAGCAAGTGGATTATGAGGTTAAGAGCTGATAGAGGCTCGGGCTTAAATGAGAGGGCCTCTATTAAACCAGCCTTACATAAAAGAAGAAACATCAAACGTAGGTAATAGGTGTTCACTGAACAATTCTTGGAATGTGATTATTTTCTATTCCTCTAATGGAAACTATGTGCAACACTTAGTTGCAAATAATGCTCAATATTTAGTTATAATAAGGGCAGGTCTAGATTTATGTTATATACATTAGTTGAATTGCAGGAATATATTTATGTATGTATTTTTTGTATATATTTTTTGTACATATATATATATATGTTTTCATATCTTATAAGATGTTTTTATATGTGTTATGTCGATGTTAATTTACATGTGCTATGTTTTATACATGTTTTTATATATTTTGTATATTGAACATGTGCTCCTGACATTTTATATTTGTTCATATATACTTTGCATACTGAACATGAGCTACTTGTATTTTTACATATATATGTATTTTTCATATACCTTATATGCATTGCATATCAAGTTTTAATTATTTGAGCCATATACAGTTAAGGAATTAATTAACTAATTAATTATTTAATTATTTAATCATTTGATAACACATGCATTGGTATATATAGGTGCATTATGGGCAGTACTAGTTAGATCTGATGAAGCTCATACCTGAGTGAAAGCGCTTATCGACTGCTTATACAAGTGTATTGTATGGTTGTATGCAATACTGTGAATCATCGTGGAATAAAACTTTTTATTTAAGATCCATTTGGTTTTGATCTGCTGTTTCCGATCACTCAACTGTGTTTGGTTTTGGATTATTCTATTTATGATCACAAACCTAAAATGTGCTGTTGGATGTTTAATGGTATGTTTATATGCGGCATTGGATTGCTGAGCACATCTGACATCACTAAGGTTTTCCGAAATGCATAACTTAAATAGACAAGAAGTTTTCCCTACATAGAAAAGCTGACAAGTACTGAACACTAAGTAAATAATGCAGTCCGATTCACAATCTCCATATACCTGAATATTAAACAGCTGTGAGGTACTATGAGGAGTAAATTGATGTGTAGTACCTTCAAATTTGCAAAAACTACAATGATTGTAGGACTGACACCTCACCAAAAATTTTCCATCCAAAGTAATCTGTTGAACCCCAGTGCTGTTATAATACAACTTCTTATGATGATTCAACCAAATACCCAAAGTCCTACCCCTCCTATAAGAAAAAAGACATTTCAAAGGAATTAAATCCCTCAAAGAATCATCAGAAGAGAGGATCCCCCAATGTGTATTTATTAAATCAATCAAAACAGATGTATTACTACCATAACTGGTAACTAACATAAGCGGAGTATCTGAAATTACCCTTCTATTTTTACATTGTAACAGTTCAACTCTATCCAAACCTTTAATGTGATTACTAGATTTAATAATGCCCTGATTTTTGTACTCTCTATTACAAAACCTATCACCAACTGTTGATCATGTAAAACAAACACTTCATCCAAATAGATGCTGTGAAGCCACATAAATTGGGCCTTAGGAATGTTTTTAATAATATGTCTAGGATCCAACTGTTGGCCTGTAACAAAGTGTTAACCTGAGGATGCTTCCTGCAAACTTGAGTCCCTAAGGTACCATCCTGCTGTACATGAATTTCAACATCGAGCAAAGTCATTTATGTGGTGTTGAAAGTAAATGTAAAAAGTATACCCCACTTGTTTTCATTAAGATAAGTAACAAATTCCCTTAAATAATCCTCATCTGAACGCAATGCTAACCAGCAATCATCAAGGTAACAGTGCCAGATATCCATGGATTCCAAATAAAAATTAGACATAGACTCATAAATAATCTGTTCCTTAATGTAGCCCATAAATAGGTCTGCATAAATGGGGGCAAATTATGTCCCCATAGCTGTACCCTTAAGTTGTAAGCAACACTCTTCCTTAAAATAAAAACATTTTTAGTTAGGACATGTTCAGTTAAACAGAGTAAGAAAGTTTTAGATCCGGGGCTATAAAGAGAAACACAATCCAACCAGTATTCCAATGCCAACAGACCTGCCCAATGAGGAATATTAATATATAAAGATGACACATCCAGGGTGCACATATACCACCCTGGTTCCAGCTGTGTGTCTCTGATAACACTCAAAAACTCTGTAGTAGCCTGTATTCAAGATCTCACATGGGCAAAGATTTCAAATATTGAGTAAGAAAAGCAGACAGGGGTTCTGTCAGGGAACATCTTCCAGATACTATTGGTCTCCCTGGGGGTTGGTGTAGATTCTTGTGGGTTTTAGGCAACATGTAAAAATATTGTTTCAAAGGATCCTTAACCATCAATTGAGACCTTTTTCCTTGCTAATAATATCCCCATCCATAGCAAGTTCTAAAAACTAATCAATATCAGATTTAAATACTGGAGTAGGGTCCAAAAACATTCTTTGATTAATACATTGATCTGATAATTGTTTATGAGCCTCTGCCACATACATGGCCCAATCCCATACTACTAACCCCCCCCTTTGTCTGCCGGGCTAACAACCAGTTGTTTATTTTAGAAGGATCTATAGGCGCTTGTTTATGAGCAGAAGACAAGTTATTAGGTAAAATATTTAGATGGGATCTATAGGTGAAAAGTAAGTCTCTCAATACTTTTTGTTGAATGACTACAACACTCTTATTGGGAGGTGGTGTAAAGGTAGATGGTTTGAAACAAAAAAAAACATAAGGGTCACTTGCCCTATTAATGGACTTATTATGAAAAAATACCTTTAGATTCAACAATCTACAGAATGAGATTACATCCTGAACAAACACATCCTCAGGCACTAAATAACTGGGCGTAAAACCAAAGCCTTTATTAAGCAATTCAATTTCAACAGAAGATAAAGAAGAAGCAAAAACAGCTGAAAGTCGACCACAGTTGTCTTTATTACATGACAAAGCTTTTGAGCAAAACTCTTCATCAGTATCTAAAAACAGTCTTTCTGAGTTTAAATACCTAAAAGCAGCCAATTAATTATCACATGTTCTGAGCTTATTAAAGCTATTAAAGTGCCCACATAAAAATATATATGCTTAGCTAAAATGCATCGTACTTATAAGTAAAATGTGCTTCTCATATAAAATACAAGGCATAAGTACATAAAATATAAAAACAAATATCTGCCACATTATTTATCTATAAATAATTTTTAAATGTTGTTATGCCTATCTTTCAATATGGGATTTAAGCTCACAGTACTATTCAGACATGGGGGATGGTCAGCCCTAAAGTAATTTATCCATCTATACTCATTCAATTCTGTTTTATTCACCATATCTCCACCATTTTTGTTCCTAGATATTACTTGTAAAATTCTGAATTTAAATTTATGCTCTGCACCCATGTTCTCTACATGTTTTGCTAAAGCATTAGTTAAAACTCTCCTTTTTATATCTGACATATGTGCCCTGATTCTATATTGAAGTCTCTTATTAGTTTTACCAATGTAAATGCATGCTATACAATGTGCAAAGTAAATCACATTTTCTGAAATACAAGTAACCCTTGCATTAAATTTAAAATTCTGTCCACTGATTGGGTGCTTAAAAAATGCTTCTGTACTTATATCTTTACAATGTACACAATTATAACATGGAGTTGTCCCAGTCTTCCCGTGATATTTCACAGCATTTTATTGCTATTCATTTCTTTGAAACATAGCTGTTGTCTCAAGTTCTTTTCTCTTTTGTAAGTGAAGCTTGGCTTCTCTCCTATAATCTTACTAATTTCCTGGTTAGAGGCCAATATTACCCAATTTCTTCTAACTACATATTTTATCAAACCAGTATGTCTATGTTCTAATATATTGATACTACTTCTTTCTTTCCTGAAACTTCTACCACTATTAGTAACTTCAGCTTTTTCAGTTTGTGCACTAATAAAAGATATAGTTAGAAGAAATTGGGTAATATTGGCCTCTAACCAGGAAATTAGTAAGATTATAGGAGAGAAGCCAAGCTTTACTTACAAAAGAGAAAAGAACTTGAGACAACAGTTATGTTTCAAAGAAATGAATAGCAAAAAAAAGGTTGTGAAATATCACGGGAAGACTGGGACAACTCCATGTTATAATTGTGTACATTGTATAGATATAAGTACAGAAGCATTTTTTAAGCACTCAATTTGTGGAGAGAATTTTAAATTTAACGCAAGGGGTACTTGTATTTCAGAAAATGTGATTTACTTTGCACATTGTATAGCGTGCAGAAGTTATATTGGTAAAACTAATAAGAGGCTTAAGGATAGAATCAGCGTACATATGTCAGATATAAAAAGGAGAGTTTTAACTAATGCTTTAGCAAAACATATGTAGAGAACATGGGTGCAGAGCATAAATTTAAACTCAGAATTTTGCAAGTAATATCTATGAATAAAAACGGTGGAGATATGGTGAATAAAACAGAATTGAATAAGTATAGGTGGATAAATTACTTTAGGGTTGACCATGCCCGAGGTCTGAATAATACTGTGAGGTTAAAACCCATATTGAAAGATAGGCATAACAACATTTAAAAATTATTTATAGATAAATAATGTGGCAAATAATTGTTTTTATGTTTATGTACTTATGCCTTGTATTTTATATGAGAAGCACATTTTACTCATAAATAAGATGCATTTTAGCTAAGCATATATATATTTTTAGGTGGGCACTTTAATAGCTTTAATAAGCTCAGAACATGTGATAATTAATTGGCTGCTTTTAGGTATTTAAACTCAGAAAGACTGTCCCTCAGGTTCTGTATGCCTTGCATGGCATGCAGGATCAGTGCAGGAGCTCTAGCAGGCAATATGTCTGCCGTGCAATCCAGGAACAGCCTGCAGGGGCGTGCACGAGTGCTTCTGCACTAGTCCTGCGTGGACTAAGCCCCTGTATGCAAATCACCCCCATTTGCAGGAGAAATCCATGCAAATGAGGTGAATTTGTGATCCAGGAAGCTTGCAACCGGCCATGCAGGACTAGTGCAATCTATAAAAATGTACTTGGTTAGTAACTGAGTACATTTCTGCAAAATCCAAAATGGAGCCGTGACAGTTCCAAATAAAGGCTGCATATCAGTCAGGAAGCATGCCAATGGACAAGTATAAGGCCATCAGCATTGCAAACAACTTAAAAAATAAAAAAAAAAAAATCAACTTTTATTTTTTTTAGCCGATTTTGGCTGTTTAAGCATAGGGCAGCAGCGTGTAAATGGGATCGAGGGAAAATAACAAAATAAACCTAAAATAAGCATTCTAACTAAAGTCACTATTCTGCCATGCAAGTCAATGGCAGGTAGAAGACAACATGGCCATTGTGTAGTGGTTGTTAAGGGGGTATGCTCAGTGTGAGACATGTAACTATGCATTAGCAGGCAATCCTATGCAAATGAGGGGAATGATAGTGAATCCCAGTTTTCCCCAGCATGCTAGTCAGGTCCCAACAGTGTAAGAGTAGGAATAGCTTGATGCAAGCCTAGGAGTTAGCTGACATCATGAGGGTGTGTCAGGCATACTGTAAGTGGATTGGAGCCCTGTGGCTCAGGTTTGCTCCTAGCTAAGCACAGCTAAGCAAGGGGGTGTGTTTGACTCTGCCTAGCAATCTGTACATTGCCTAAGCGGGTGTGCATGCCGCGCACTGGGTTTTAAAGGTTTAAATAAAAACTTAAATCAGGAAATGGCAGCTCTGTGCACATTTGAACACTCTGTGTGGTGTGCCCCTGGGCTTAAACAGGTAGGCAATGGGAAGGGAAAACAGCAGTAGGAAGGTAATCTAGGAGACCTAGCATAGCTGGCAGGTGAAATGTATCAGAATCAGCCAATTACACAGGCAGCAGACCAGCCCAGGCTAGAACACTACTATAAACTATGCAAACACCTTCTTCTCTGGTTTTTCCCACACTCTACACCACCAGTGTAAACAAGCGGAAAACTTTTAACACTCACAACAGCAAAATGATAGGGGCTGCAATAGCTATCATACAACTTGTGGAAGAGGTTGAGGGTGGTGAGGATGTAAATGCTGTCAACCAACCCACAGTGAGGAGACGGAGAAGAGTGTACAGACACAGGGTAACCTACCAGGGGCTATATGAGCTGGAGGTAGTGGAGTGCTATAGGGTGGACAGGGACCTCCTACAGCAGATTGTTGACCTGTGCCAGCCACGCCTCACATGCAGAACTTATAGAGGGGAACCCATCCCAGAGGATACCAAGGTATGTGTAGGCCTAAGAATACTAGGTACAGGTACCTTCCAAAGGCCAAATGGGGATATGATGGGGATGTCACAGGATTCAGCATCCGGGGTACTCCACCAGTTCGTGGATGCCATGTCAGCACATGTCGGTGAGCACGTATATTTCCCCAACACCCGTGAGGTGTTGGCCAGCGATAGCTGAGTACCCTGAGGTAGTGGGTGCTATAGACTGCACGCACATATGAATCAAAGCCCCACCTGGAGAGTGGGTTAGGGTCTGCATCAACCGCAAGGGCTTCCCCTCCATCAACTGCAAGGTTGTATGTGATGCTCAGGACATAATAATGAATGTGTGTGCTGGCTTCCCTAAAAGCTATCATGATTCCCACATCTGGCATCTGACGCAGCTGTACCAGAGATTTGTGAATGGGCACATCCCACATGGTCACCTAGTGGGGGATGCTGGATACACACTGGAGCCATGGCTGATGACACCCATCAGAAATGCACACACACCTGAACAAGAACTCCATAATGAGACACACACACACACACACAGACCAGAATTATAGTAGAGCATGTGTTGGGGATGCTCAAGTCATGGTTCCAGTGCCTGAACACATCCGGTGGAGCCTTGCAGTACTCACCAGCTACATGTACCCAAATTGTCCTCGTATGTGCCATGCTACACAATATGATCCTGTGGAAACAGCTGCAGCAGGAATAGCATGGGGCAGGGCCATGTGACCTCCCACTGTTGTTAAGGCCTGCACAGGCACAGAGTGACTCAGAAGGAACAAGGTGAGCCTGTCCCAGTAGGCAGGCGGAGGCGTGCCCAGTATGTACTGGCCTTGGCAAAGAGGCAATGCATAACACATATATTGACACCGGAGGGACCAAGGGAATAACACCTCTCTCTGACTCTCACATACAGTAAAAGGGATGTCAAACATTACACTACCTGTGCTCAACCATGTCTAGGGAGTATACTATGTGCATCCGACATAGGCAGCCCTGCAGCACTACCCTCAATAAAGGGACACCCAGAAGGTAAGTGACTCACACATGCCAGTCAGGGGGGTTCACATACCCAACAACAGTCCCAGCCAGCAGGACAGGTGTAGACAAACACAAACAAAGGCTGTGCTATGGTCTCTGAATGATGCCTATGGGTAACCCCCCCAAGTCTACACAGACAGACTACAGCAGGTCAGGCAGTGTGGTAGTGTGCAGTGAGATGTTAGTTTTTAAGGGTAGGAAGTCAGAAACTAATATGTAGTTAAATCAAAGCTACGATCTGTAGTACACTGGTATGCCTCAAGTCAGCATGATAGGTAAGAATACAGAATACAATTGAGTACCTGACATACCAGTACAGCCATAGCAAATGTGTACAAGTGTCAGGTGTGCCCCTCCATCCTGCATAGAAATGTAATAACAGTCAGGTGTGCCCCCCCAAATCCTGTGTAAAAATGCAGAAATAGTCAGGTGTGCCCAACCTATCCAACATAGAAATGTAGTAACAGTCAGGTGTGCCCCCCAATGCTGTGTAGAAATGTAGAAATAGTCAGATGTGCCCCCCCATCCTATGTAGAAGTGTAGTAACAATCAATGCCAAATGGTCGAAGGATACCCTGCAGAAACAGTATGCTACCTGTAAGTGTACAACACAAAGGTCAGCATTGCAGTACAAACTACCTGGACTCAATCCACTCATTCAATACAGATGGGCATACTGGGCATGCTTACACACTTTGGGAAATTAAGGCAATGTCAGTCAACAACATACTGAAAGGTCATACTGGGCATGCACACACAAACACATGAAGGCCATGTCTGCAAACACGAGTGGACCAGACATATCTGGCAGTCACAGATGTTAGTACAGACACTCCTCAGTATGCACCACACATGCTTTGCACACACAGTGGATAGGAATACAGACATATATCTACGGATAACACACTATAATACGCCAAAGGTAAATGTACATAGATGTTTGGAAGAGGGTGACTGTGACAAGGAGCCATACAGGCCTGTCCCACCCAGCACACAGCCAAAGGGCCACAACCACATGAGGTTCAGATGTCACTCACTGTAGGTACTAGCCACTGGCATCTGTCAGCATTATAGACTATGTGGTGCACATGCTAGCTGTGCAACATGACTGTACAAGGAAGTAGTCATCTATCAGCTGTATGTAAGTACCTGTGAAATATGACCCTGTGTGTGCCCACATGTGGTGTGTCAACCTCTAGATGAATGGGTTATGGCCCATGGTCATGCACTGCCCTCCCCATAACCCTACTATGACAAGCCTGCTGAGGTCATCCACTGTGAAAAATATCTTTGGGAGAGATGTAGCCCAGTAACTTCCATGGTGCATCCCATAACTGTGTGCTGCTGTAGTGTGATAAACTAGTTAGTTAGGAGTTCCAATCCCAGACATGACAACTGTGTGTGTGTTTCTGTCTGTGTAGAGAGCAATGCTTTTTAGGGTAATCATATTGCCAACAACTCAAATGCTCTACTTTGGTAAGGCTGCTGAAGTCATGCACCTAGAAATACATCTTTGGGAAGACTGTAGCCCAGAAATCTCCATAGTGCATGCCATAACTGTGTACTGCTGTAGTGTAATAAAATAGTTAGGTAGGAGTTCTAATCCCTGACTAGGCAAGTGTGTGTTTGTCTGTCTGACTTTTTCTGTGTACAGAACAATCATTTTTAGGGTAGTCACATTCCCTACAATTCAAGTGCTCTACTTTGCAAGGCTGCTGATGACATCCACCTAGAAATACACCTCTCGGAAGGCTGTAGCCCAGTAGTCTCTGTAGCGCATCCTATAACTGCGTACTGCTGTAGTGTGATAAATTAGTTAGGTTGGAGTTCTAATCCCAGACTTGGAAAGTGTGTGTGTGTCTGTCTGACTCTATCTGTGGAGAGAGCAATGTTTTTTAGAGTAGTCACACTCTCTACAATTCAAATGCTCTACTTTGGCAAGGCTGCTGTCATCCACCTAGAAATACACCTCTGGGAAAGCTGTAGCCCAGTAATCTCTGTAGCACATCCTATAACTGCGTACTGCTGTAGTGTGATAAATTAATTAGGTAGGAGTTCTAATCCCAGATTTGATGTTTGTGTGTATAGAGAGCAATGCATTTTAGGATAGTCACAATCACTACAATTCAAATGCCCTAGGTTGGCAATCCTGCTGATGTCATTCACTGTGAAATACATCTTTATGGAAGGGGCACTCCAATAATCTCTGTGGTGCGTCCTATAACAGCATCATGCTGTAGTGTGATATAAAACTCTGGTAGGGGTTCTATCCTCACACATGACAGTTATGGATGTTTTGTGTGTGTTTCTATGTTTGTGTAGGGAGCAACAATTCAAATTCACTACTTTTGGCAATCCTGCTGATGTCATTCACTGTGAAATACACCTTTGGGGAAGGTGCACTCCAATAATCTCCATGGTGCATGCTATAACAGCATCATGCTGTAGTGTGATATAGAACTTGGGTAGGGGTTCTATCCCCACACATGGTCATTGTGGATGTTTTGTGTGTGTTTCTATGTTTGTCTAGGGAGCAATGCATTTTAGGCTAGTCACACTCACTACGATTCAAACACCCTACTTTGAAAATCCTGTTGATTTCAGTCACTGTGAAATACACCTTTGGGGAAGGAGAACTCCTGCAATCTCCGTGGCTCATCCTATAACGGTGTAATGCTACAGTTAGGTAGAAGTTCTAATTCCAGACATGACAGGTGTGTGTGTGTGTGTGTGTGTGTGTGTGTGTGTGTGTGTGTGTGTGTGTGTGTGTGTGTGTCTGTGTGCATGGGGGGTTGTGTATGTGTTTGTCATTCATATCCTGTGTGGCGGTGGTTGTGAGTGTGTAACAACTGGACTCAACGTGGCACGTATTTTGCAAACTTCTTATATGGTGGGCCAAGTATATATCAGAATGTCCACTGTACAGGGATAACAGATGTGAAATAGCCAAGAGGCTGGGGTGCAAATCCATATCCCTAAATGTGACATCAATACCAGCTGAACAACGTTAGCAACCCTTGTATTACCCAGAGTGCACTCTCAACCCATGTCTCATAGACACACACACACACTTGCCTGGGCAACAGCTGCTATGTTGGTAGTACCCTGCATATTGCCCACTGATAGTAACCATGGTGTGATTGCAGTGGGCTACAGAGGGCATGGCATCCTGTCTATCAGTTCTATAGGCATGTACATGCCTACAGAGCACCTCCCCCATGTTCCCCACTGGACACCTGCAACACCTGTGGTGCCATAAAATGTGTCCCACAAAGGACATAACATGCCTGAAACACAAGCCCAGTATGGACAGATGCAACTGACACCAGGGAATACTCATACCATGTTATAAATGTAGGTGCAGGGCCAACCTGCTGTTCATGAGCAGTTCCCAACACATGAGGCCAAGACTGGCACATCTGATGATAATGATCTGTGTACACAACATGGGCCAGGCACCCCAGGTACAGTTCCACATGTCACTGTACATGCACGTGGAAGGTATGCACATCCCACACACTGCCATATCATGGACTAAGGAACACATACATGGCAAGCAATGCACAGCGTTGACCACAAGCAATAGTCACCCAGGTGACTGGATGGTGAATACAATACCCACCTGTGTGGCCAACTCCAGACACTACACCCCTGAGCCACAATGCAGACCATTGTCATGTGGTCTGATGCCAAGGTATAACCATAACTTAGCCTTGTATAGGCAACTGCCACCATCAACCACAACACACCCATGAAGCAGTGCAGACATGCATGTCAGTACTGACACCCATGTTTGTGTGTGTGGTGTATGATGTGTATGAGCACATGCACACTCACTACAGTCCCCATTGGCATACTGAAGCATGCTGTCTGTCAGACACCTCAACATACTAGTTGCACATATAACCTCCATATGACTCCTGTGGTGCATGTAATATCTGCACAGTACTGTGTTGTGGCAATCCCACTAGTGATGCATTGTATTCCTGGCCCTGCCAAATGTGGCAATGTGTGTGTGTCCCTGTGAGAGTGTGGTTGTGTTGACACTAACACCTGTTCATGTGGGCAGGCATGTCTACTACACCTACCACATAGCTACCATATCCGTGTTGCAAATGTCACTCACCATCCCATATACATTCTGAGGGCTCCACAACATGTAACCTATGTGGCTCATCCAATAACTGCATGGACATGTGATAGCACTACATAGTCATCAGGGGTTTTATACCCTGTACTAGTAGGTGTGTAACAAAAACAAGCATAAGTTTTACTCTCCCACCCCTCCTTGGCTTTTCTGTGCCTCTGTCTGTCTCTCTTACTTCCTCTCTGGTAGATGTGGAGACTTACTCCTGCTTTTCTTAGGCAGCAGCATGTGTATCTTAAGTGATGCTCAGGATCAGCTGATGGTCTCTGCATGAATTGCAGCCCTCATCTAGCTGATTGCATGTGGAACAGCTGTTGTAACATTCCCATAGCCAATTGCATGGAAATACACACCAATATCTAGGAACATCATGTTAGTGTTGGGCCTTTCATTCACTGTGAGCAGAAACTCGATCTGTTGTTTGGCAAACAGCATCTCAGATGGACTGCGGTTTACCTCTAACAACATACACTGTGGAAACAGGGCAACACACAGGAGTGGGATGTCTCTGACCTGACTACAGACTGTAAGTGCTGCTATACTGCATTTGGAGTAATGTTGGAATAACAGGGTGTGTGTGGATATGGCTGTCTTACATGTTTACATACCTGCCATGTCAGTGTTATGTTTATGAGGAAACACTCATCTGTAGGGCCATCTGCAGACTGGCCAGTGTGTGGTGCCTTTTGTTTCAGGTGTTACCCACAGAGCACCTATCTGTAAACTGCAGAAGGTAGTGTGAGGATTGCAGTCTGTAGATGGTGACAGCCATGAGAATTACTGACTTCATATCTCTCATAGAACATATGGTGCAACAAACCCTGTTACAACAGTAAATGTATGAGGTTATCACAGCAACATGTCAATTTTTGCCTTGCGTATGTGCCTCCAGCCACAACCCTGGCAACATTTGTACAGATGTCATGCAGTAAGGGGTGCATATGTACTGTACACCATAATTAGTGACATCATATCTGATAACAAGCCAGTGAGATATCAGACTGCTACACATGTAATGTATAGTAGGGGTTATATTTGATGGCATAACCTGGACATTCTGTTATTGTGTGTACAGTACTGAGGTCTGTGTACTTATGATGAATGTTAGCAGTGTATGTATTGTTAATATGTACCTTGGCCTGTGTACGGACTATGGTAGATGTCATTGTTCTTGGTCCTGTTCTATTTGATGTTATCTGCTACTCATCTGTATGTTACCCTATTGGCTTACATGTTTGTAGGGCATACACGCACATGTCCCATATCACAGACAGACAGCGGAACACATTGTGTAGCTGCCCAGTATATGTAGGGTTAGTGTGTGGGTGGCACATATGAGGTTGGTGTTGAACAGATAGTCCATATACTGTAATAAGACGCTAGCATACCATATGTAGCTGTGGCTGTGTTCACATTGGTTGTGGTGATGTACTTACACACAGGTGTATGTTACTCTGTGCTGTGGCATGCCTGTAGAGCCTGCTATCTATGTGCAGGTACATGTGCATTCCCCCATAGGAAATGTAGGACAGTGTTGAGCAGTGTTGGTCTGCCTGTAGCCTGCACAGTGCTTTGTTACATGTCTAGCACCTTAGTGTACTTACCCAGTGAGATTAATGTCCAGTTACTTGCCAGATGTACTGCTGCCGGGCCACCATAACAGTCATGTATGTCAGACAGAGCAGTAGGATGCTGTACAGATGTATGTCAATATCTAGTGGGTGGTATGTCGCCATGGCACCCCCTTACCGGTGGTTATTATGTGGAAGGACAGACATGGATGTGTGGATGCATAACCTATGGGGACAAATGTATACCAGCAGTTATGTGTTATACCCACCTACATGGCTGTTAACATCCACATTGTCAGAATTGGTCCACATGTCTTGCACTAAGAGGTTATGTGTATACCTCTGGACTGCCCAGAGTGTGTCAGACTGTCCACATATATTGCCCATTATCTCTGCTGTAGTCCACAGGAGCATTAAATGCTAGCAGTGGTACTGTACCATGATGTCCTTAGGATGTCTGTCAGTAGCCAATGGTGCACATGTTAAAAGCAGATGTGACATCCCACACACACCATGTCTGTGAAGGCAATCCTTATTACAGTAGCAATACTCTACAAGTATACCTGCTATACATACCAGACATCCTCTTGCAATACAAAGTTGGGACTACAGGGGTTAAGGTAGGGCTACACTCCATGTTCAGGACATATGGTGATGATATATGTACACATACCTATCCAGATGACTCTAAAGACATACATATATACATATCAACATACATAGATGGATATGTATATGTACATAGATATACAAATAAACACCCAGATATATACATATACAGAGCAATGTATGTCTATACATATGCAGATAGAGCTACATATACACATATACGTATGGATATCTTCATATATATTTATTTTATTTTATTTGCAGTTGGTTAACCAGGATAGTCCATTGGGCCAATAAGAACCCATTTTCAATGGAGTCCTGGGGAGAAAAGCTCCAAAACAAAGGTTACAAAAATTATTACAGCAGCTTACAATTTCAAATTATTAGTAGGTTAAACACAAAGCTTTAAAGCAGTGGTAACAAAAGATTGCAGCAGTTTACAATGTCAGTCATTTGTAGGTTGCAAACTAAATAAAGATTAAGCTGTTACAAAGTAATTTTTAGGTTTTATTTTGTAGAACAACCCAGATTTAAGTAGGAGCAAAGAACGAGTTTAGTTAAAAATTTTTAGAAAAATAAAGCATTGTGGTAGTATATATATAGTTTCTTTTGAGGAATAGTAGGGTTAGAGAACTACAGTTGACTTAATTATTTGGTGTCTGGTAATATATGAACAAGTTGAAGGTAGTAAGTTGAGAATAGGTTATGAGGGGTGGGAGCAGGAGCATTCACAAGAGGATGTTAGATGTGAGTGCAGTGATTTTTTAAAAGCAGGGAGGTAGGTGGTGATACAGATGGAGGAAGGAAGGGAGTTCCATAGTCATGCCAGGGCAAAGGACAGGAGGGTTTTTTCTGGAGAGTGAAGGGGTTTATACAGCTTAATTAGGTTTTGGTTATTAGATCTTAGAATTCTTTGTGACAGGTGCATTTTAAAGGTAGAGCTGAGAGAGGGACAGAGAGATTGATGAAAAATGAGTTTGTGAGCAAAAGTGAGCTGAATATAGGAGAGATAGTTGGGAAACTCTAGCCAGTTGAGTTTGTGAAGAGATGTACAGTGATGGGTAGATGATTTGTTACTAGTGGCAAATTTGGCAATTTTATTATAACAGGAGGACAGTTTCGTTTTGAGAGATGATTGTAGGTTTGTTAGGAGAGGGGCACCATAAAGAAGGGAAGGGATGAGAAATGTAGTAGCAAGAGTGAGTTTAGTAGATGTAGTGAGGAATCAATTGTGTCGGTAGATCATGCCAAGTTTTTGGTGTTTTTTTTATGTTTGGTGTAGGTGGCTATTGAATTTAAGCTGATTATCTCTTTGGACTCCTAGTAGTTTAGTTTCAGATACTAGTTCAAGAGGTGTGTTATTCTGGCTAGTGATGGAGAATAGTTTTCTATCAATGGTGTTAGTTATTGAGGAGGTAAATACCATAAGTTTGGTTTTTGATGCATTTAGTGCTAGATGATTGTCCTTCATCCACTGTTCTGTAGTAGAGAAGGTGTCTTGAGTCAGTTTTAGGAGAGCAGGGATGGATGTGGCTGCACAGATAATTGTAGAGTCATCTGCATATTGAATAAGTTTAACATGAGGAATTGAGTGGAAGAAATCATTAATGAATATATTGAAGAGGAGAGGACCCAAAATGGATCCTTGCGGGACACCAGTGGGTGTGTTAAGGAAAGAGGAGGTGGTGTTTTTCCATGTGACAGCTTTTTGCTTGTTAGAGAGATAGCTGGTGAACCAGTTGAGAGAGGAAGCTGATAGGTTTAGTTTAGATAGTTTAGTTAGGAGAAGGTTGTGAGAGATAGTGTCAAAGGCCTTAGAGAGGTCAAGAAAGAGAGTAGATACAGTAGAACCAGAATCTCTGGCTTTATTTACGGTTTCCAGGAAGGATAGGAGGACAGTCATGGTATTGTGACTGGGTCTGAATCCGTGTTGTGTGGAAGTTAGCAAGTTATTATCTAAGAGATAGGGAAGAAGTTGAAGATGGATACATTTCTCTAGGAGTTTTGATATGGGAGAGAGGATGGCGATAGGACGAAAGTTAGTAATACTGTAATTATTGCCTCCTTTGTGTAGGGGAATGATGAAAGCCTTTTTCCAGAGTGTCGGTACAAGACCTTCTTGGATAGAGCGATTGATAAGGATGCTGATGGGGAAGGCAATGGCTTCAGCTGTTATGCTGAGGAAGGATGAGGGAATGTTATCGGGGACATTGGTGCATGGTTTAAGCCTTTGCAGGAGTTTTCTTATGGTAGAAGTAGGAATGGGTTTTAGGGAGAATGGTGGGAGTTGAGAGACTGGGGATGAAGGGGATGATAAGTGGGGGGATGTAGAAGTAGGAGGTGAGGGATGACTGGAGAAGGATGAGGTTAGTCTGGTAATAGAGTCTGTGAGGAAAGTATTGAATTGGGTAGCCAGATCTATATCTAGTGCATTAGGGTCTGGGCTAGGGTTATCAGTTGAGCCAGGTTTTAGGAGGGTAGTGATGCCTTTCCAAAATTTTTGAGGGTTGGTTTTGTGATTGTTTTGGAGTAGTGAGAAGTAATTCTGTCTATCTACTGTGATAAGCTTTTTAACGGTATTGTGAAGTGTTTTGAATTAATTTAGGGTGGTGGGAGTTTTGTTTCTTTGGTAATGTGTCCAGGTTTTGTCTCTGAGTCGCATTGCAGTGAGTGTATTTCTTGTTAGCCAGGGAGCGGTATTGTTTCTTATTCTTTTGTTTTTTATGGGGGTAAAACTATCTAGCGCATTTAGGAAGGTTGTATTGAAGTGTACAACTGCATTATCTAGGGGCAGAGTTTTTAGCGAGTTCCAATTAATTGATTTTAGGGTTTCTGAGATATTGACAGTAGTAGGAATATCAGAATAGATATGTATGCACATATAGTTATTGATATCTACATATATACCAACATAACTAGGCATATCTATACACATAGGATGTGCATACATATATGGCTATATATACATATATCTATATATACATATATGTATATCTATGTATACATATATCTATATATACATATATGTATATGGGAGCACTACAGATTCCTGAAAGCCCAAAATCCTGAAGACCATCAGGGGAGAGCTGCCTTAAGGTATATGGATGTACATTACCATACAATCCACCTTGGTTAAATGCAGGCCTACTGCCACCTGCCATACAGAGTGCTCTGTTTGCAGTGTCCTTGTGATGGTGTCAGTTGTGCCTTGTTACATCCCATTGTGTCAACTGAGGTCTTTAAACCCTAGGGATTGTCTACAGAGTGTAGATAGAGGCTGCTGTACTATACACCTGCATTACTAACCGTTGATTGTTTGGTATCCTGTGGCCCAGTCTGTCTTTGCTATTGTACTACTTGATGGCCTTGGCCTGGACAGCAACATTTGTTAACTTTTCCAGACCACTGCATTAATATAACTGTTTCACAGTTGCATTACTCAGTTTATATGGATGTCCATGTAGAAACAGCTATACAACATGGCATATACAACTGTAATAGTACACAAATAAAGCTTTCCCATTCATGCACACCTGTGTGTGGTGTTATATCCTTTGATAACTCTGTGGGTATATGTTGCAGGCAATGAATGTCATTTGTATGGGTGGCTCATACAGTCTCCATTTGGTAAGGTGGTAACTGTAGGAATAGTGTCTGTTCCATATTGTGTGCACATACTACATATGTAATACTGTACATAGCTCTGTGTGTATGTGTAGTTACAAATATATTTATATATATGTATATATATATATATATATATATATATATATATATATATATATATAGTTATATATATGTATATCTGTATCTGCATATATGTGTCTATTTATCCAAGGGATGCCCATGTCATGTCTTGTCCTGGTTATGGGATCTGAAAAACTTGGTAGTGTATTGCAGGGGGGATGTGTTTGGTGTGAGGGGGGCATACCTATTCGTACAAGACGTATATTGTTTGGGGCCTCTCAACCCCATTAATGTTGCATGTGGACATATATGTTTTTATTTACCCATTGTTATCTACATTTGTATGCCCGTATATACATATATATATATATATATATATATATATATATATATAATATATATATATATATTTATATATATATATATATATATATATATATATATATATATATATCTGCTGACATATATATATATATATATATATATATATATATATATATATATATATATATATATATATAAAACCTCCGTATATATTTAGACATATAGATGTATACGTATATTTCTATAGATGTAGGCATTTGCATGTATATATGTTCATATTTATTTATATATATATATATATATATATATATATATATATATATATATATATATATATATATATATATATATATATATATATATATATATATATATATATATATATATGTATATAGATATATATATATATATATATATATATATATATATATATATACACATACACATACACATATCTACATATATAGATATGTTGTATCGGTTTCTATATTAATTTATTTACACACACACACATACATCTACATGTTGCAATACATTCTTTGTACTGTTGGATGACTGGGCTGGATAATATATTTGTGAATACATGAGGGCTATGGATAGCTCAGATGGTGTAGTGGTACATCACTTTGTCTATGGTATGCAGGGTCCTGGGCTCGAGCCTTGCAGATGTTGTTTATTTTGTTGCTGGGCAGAAAGAGGGCTGTTGGATACAGAGTGACTAAGGCACTTTTGAGCAGTTGTAAGTGGTTTGTGCGGGTTTGCACAGAGGTAAGCACTGCTGACTTCCGGTTGCAGTTTCTTATGTTCAGTTAGCTTCTGAATTGCTTAACCTGTGTAGGCATTGCTTACTCCCACACAAACAGGCTTAAACCCACTTACTGCTGCTTAAAAGTGCTTACTCCTGTGCTAATTTCTTTAAAAGAAAAGAAAAAGAAGTTGATAGGAAAGTGGTGAAAAAAGGGGCACAAAGAGGGAAGGACAGTAGGGAAAATAGCCAGGGATGTGCAAGAAGTGTGTAGGGAAGGTCCATAGCTGCCCATTTCTTCTACAGCAATAGCTGTGCATATACACTGAATGTGGAGGTAGATTTGGACACTCAAACCACTGGGAGGGGGTGAGAACAACAAAAAAATGTTGTGATGCCAATTAGACCAGATTACATGAGTTCAGTGGACACGTTTGCAAAATAGACAGCTATGTATGGGGCGAGATTTTTTTGTGGGAACAGATTGCCCTTTTTAATTTTTTCAGGTGAGAGTGGGATGTTGGAGAGGGGTAGTAGGTATATTTGGGGAGAAAGGTTGGGTAGGTTAACAGACAAGACAAACAAGACACATACAGGGGTGGTATATGACACATGTGGGGGGTAAACTCCTTTTTGGGGAGGAGTGTTGGGAAATCAGAAGCCCATGAGCCCCCTAGTGGAAACAGTGGGACTGACGTCCCCACGCATGGGCAGTCACCACTGCACCTTCACAGCCCCGAAGGTGGCTGTGCTGGGGGCTGAGTCGGAGCACCAGACTGATGCTCTAGTTGAGACACACCACCCTCAAGCCGGCATAGAAAATCACCAAGCTGCTGGTTGAGCTCTCTATGCACCATGACTCCGACCTGGCAACGGGTGACAGGTTTCTGTCCACGCCCGCTCCCAGGGGGGACAAGCCGCATCCCCTGAGGTGGTTCTACCCGAAGGTTGTGCAAGACCAACAGACAGGGAGGTCCCAGGTTGGGCCCCAGACATGGTGGTGCCCAGTGCCATGGCCAGCTGAGGTGAGACAGGTGGGTCCACTGGGACCGGCCTTCCCAAGCATGCTATAGTGTTTAGATTTCATCATCATATGTGGGTTAGTAATAGTCAACACATTCCAGGTTAGGTCTAACAGTATGCACAGATATTCCCATTAACCCAGACATCTGATGTGGAGCAGTTGCATAGCAAACAGAACACATGCATATATGGGACCACAGTGGTAATAAGAACAGCATGCAGATACATTGATGGCACCATGCCACCAATGTTGGAATAATTCAGTATAGCACATGCATGGGAACATTAAAATATTTATCAAACAATTGGCCAGTATCAGAACATAGGTGTCATTACATACCAGTTGGGGACCATATGTTTATTATTGTTAGAGATATGGTGGGGGGGAGAAAGACATCAATTACCAACTAGTATATTCCTGTAGTCCACATTACTTTCCTACTCAGTGCTGTTATCTGTACCTTACAAGTCTTACTACACTACCCTATAGCTTTAGTTTTGACAGTGATATGGCTGTCGTCATTGTTACACATGAACTGGTTTTACCTGCAGTATACACCTCTTACCTGGTATACCTGTGGAGGGAATGTTTGTTAACACTAACTGTTTCTACACATACTCTCAGATTCTGGGTTGATGTTGTGCACATAGTTATCCAACTATTTCTGCACAAACTCTGGCTATGTGTTGACCACATGCTGGTGTACAGGGACATATCTAGAATATCGTCCTCTTCCACCTTTAGTGACCTCACACACACATATACATGCTTTCCTACACAGTTATATTCTGTAGCACAGTGTAGGTGACAGTGATCAGTGATACTTTATTATTCAGAGAAATTGCAACACTCACAATTTCCTACAATACCAGAGTGAACAGTACCAGTACAGGTTATAATGGTCTGTATTTCTCAGCACAGTGTTCGTATTCAAAGTACCTGTGGGACAATGTTTGTTAGCACTACCTGACTGTTGCCACACAAACCTTCAGATTACACATTAGTATTATGTACATGCATCTCACTCTGTTACTGTACACACTCTGGTCACAGCTTGACAACATGGGAGTGTAGATAGGACATACTTGAAATATTACTCACCTAACAGTTTTGGGGGTTCCCACAGTGACAGGTTTGTTCTCATACGTGTTTGACAATCACTTGTATTCCCTGTTTGCTGGCAAGACATCTGGGATCAGCCCACAGACTTACCAGGGCGACAGACAGCGGATATGGGCCCATATACTGGGAATTCTGACCTCATCTGAACAGTTGTGGTGTATGATTCTGTATGCAGCCTACATCCACTCCCAGGATTCAGACCATGGCTGTGTCTGCTACAACTTAAACAATGTCCATCACAGTTGTGTCTGATATACAGATATTGCTGTATATCTCCTGTCTGCTTTTTGTCTTATTAATCCCCTGTGCTTTTGCATTCTGACCTTGTATTACAACACTCTTATACAGATTTCCTAGCCAGTTATATGTTGTAGGACAGTGTGGGCAACAGTGATGTGTAATACCTCATTATTCAGAGCAACTGCATCAGTCACACTGCCATACAATACCAATCTAAACAGTTCCAGTACTGGGTATCATTCTTATATTTCTGGGCACAGTCCTGGCATCTGACAGACCTGTGGGAGTAATGTTTATTAGCACTACCTGAATGATCCCACACACAGTACCAAATTCCACATTACTATTATGCACATACATCTCACTCTGTTCCTGTACACACTCTGACCACAGCTTGACAAGTTGGGGTGTAAATGGGACATATGTGGCTTCTTAGTCTCATAAGGTATTGTGGATATGCTAGTGTGCCAGCTTTGTTCTCATAGATGTGTGTCAATCAGTTGTATTTCCTGCTGGCTGCCTATATGTCTAGGATCATCCCAGTGATTTTCCAGGGAGACAGGTTGATAGGCAACAGATATTGGCCACTTTGCTGAATATTCTGGACATTTCTGTACAGTTGTGGGGTATGATTCTGTATGGAGAGTACTACCACTGGCAGGATTCAAACCATGGTTGTGTGAGCTAAAAAAACAACAGTTCCCATTTGAGTTGCATGTGCTATTCAGCTTTTGTTGTCTGCATTTTCGCTATTTTCTCTGTGTCTCTCAGTTGTACTAAATGGCCTCTGGGGATTACACCTTTCATATACAGACATTCCTACACATTCAATTTATGGTGCACAGTGTGGGTAACAGAGTGCTTAATACTGCAGTACAATTACATGATTTTTAATCTACATTACCATATGATACCAGAGTTTACACATGCAGTCCAACAGTTAGAACTTTATTGTCAGGCTATTACACTTTTATTGACATACAAACAATATGAGACTCACCCTGCCATAATTTCTAGTGTATGCAGTACTTCCCTTGAACTATACAGGTTTTATACAGGCTATTTATTACTACTTTTAGTTTTATTACCTATGACAGTAATTGCTTGAGTATTACTGACCTGACTCATGTTGCAACCTTGCCAGGTGATTGACATGGGCTTCCTGGTTCACTGCCTGCTCCATTGCAGCTGTGGGGACATAAGAAGAATATTTAGCCATACCTATCCATGATACACCTGAGCTGGCAATTATTGCACACATAGTGGGATGATACTTACGCATGACTGGAACATCCCCTGCCGCTCTAGCCTCTTGGAGCCACTCCTCCAAGAGGTACACCTTATGTCACTTCAGGTCAGCATAGTGATGCCAGATCTGCTCACCAGTTTGAGGTATACCAGAGGCACTGGTGAGGTCATGGTGAAACAATCCCAGGCCTCCACCTTATATTGGGAGCCCTGGTACTGGCCCTGCAGTTTGACAAGGAGTCCTGTCATGGCCTTGGACTCCTGGATGCACCAGCACTGTGCCCGGAAGCGCACACCTTCTCCCCTTATTGCCATTGTGCCTGCAAGGGGAAGCTACAACCAGTTATGAGATGTATTTCCGCCTCTTGGGTTTAAGTAGGGCTGATTTCCTGCACTTTTCTGTGATTGGTCGGTTTTGAAATGACTAAGTTATGGGCAAACCTAATTACCTAGGGTTGGCATTATTTAAAGGGATATAACACACAGCACATTGAGTTAGCTGGCCTACACATTGCTTACACCTCCTAAGCTGGCCTGTGCAGTACTTAGCTTTGCTTACATTAGACTTTGCATTATAATTCCTTTTTGGCATTGCATTATTATTCATTACACCTTATATGTATGCCTGGTATCCATGATTCATATGTACTACACTGTATGGGGTCCTTGTGTTTTATTGGGGACTTCAACACTCTATTACAATTAAACCTGATTTCTGGCCTTACTGCTGCACTCCGGTTCACATATTTATTTTATGTAGTGGGTATGTCTGTATACTGATTCCTTTCACAGATTCATAGGTTCATAGGTTCATAGGTAGGTACTAGGCTATCGGCCCTGGGGCCTATACAAGCCCAGCCAAAAAGGTACCCTGGCTTTTGTCACCCAAGAAAATTATTTTCCTGTGCCACTGTCAAGCAGAGCCACAGAGGTGATCCCTGGGGTGAATTTCCTATTACCCATCCAGTCATCAAGATTTTTCTTGAAGAGTGCTAATGAGGAGCTTTGTTTGATATAGATAGGTACTTTTTCCAGAGTATGGGAAGTCTCTGGGACAGGAATCTATCCCTCTGGCATGTTCTGTTTATTGTGGTAACAAGGTTTAGGTCCCTAGAGTGTGCAGCTAGGAGGGATTGGGATTTCTTTAAGTGGTGCATGTCCAACAGCTCTGGGTTTGACATAGCTTTGAATGTAAGGCAGAGATCACCTCTGAGTAGGCAATATGCGACAGAGTAAAGCTGGAGTTTTTTGAGATGGTCTGCGTAAGGCATCTGTTTGAGGTGGGTATTCCTCTTTGTGAGGTATTTCTACAGCCTTTCCAGTTGTTGTAGATGTCTTGTGAGGTATATACCAAAAGGGGTGTTGTACTCTATAATGGGTCTAATGATTGATGAGTAGAGGGGAACAATGACCTCTTTTTTTTCTGGATGAGGAACCTTTTTTGATGAGGTGTGCCACATAGAAGGATTTCCTGACTACTGTGGCAATGTGATTATCAAAGGAGAGAATACTGTCCACCTGTGTCCCAAGGTCTCTTATCACACTTTCGGTGTTAAGTATACTGCCGCCTATGTTGTAGTTCATGGGGACAGAGTTTTTATCAAAGGAGATGACAATGCACTTTTTGGCATTGAGCTTGAGGCCATGGCTTTGACACCAGGCATCTGTCTCAGTGAGGCCCTTTTGTAGGATGTCCACATCATTAGGAGTTTCAATTATGGCTCCTTGTTTGCAGTCATCTGCAAACTTCATTAGCCAAAGACCTTTTGTGTTAGTCTGTACTTCAGAGAAGTAGATACTAAACAGGAGAGGACCCAGGACTGAACCCTGTGGTACTCCACTTGTCACTGGTCTGAAGTCGGATTTGGAGTCTGCTACTTTCACAGTATGGGTTCTGTCAGTGAGCCAGTTGGCAACTCATCGTGTGACATAGGGATTTATACCTAGTTTAGTGAGTTTATCTATAATTCCAGAGTGGGGGATGGTGTTGAAAGCCTTGGCAAGATCTAGATAGGCTGTGTGAACCACCTTACCCTTGTCTACGGCTTTGGTGACTGCTTCAAAGAAGTTTATCAGGTTTAGGAGACATGATCTGCCTTTTACAAACCCAAATTGGGTGGGGTCCAGAGTTTGGAGATTACCAATGTCTTTGTTTATAAGTTCCATAATGATACATTCCATGGCCTTGCAGACCAGTCTTGTCAGGCTAATGGGGTGGTAGTTCCCAGGGTCCATGGTGGCTCTCACCTTGTGGAGTGGGATAACCATTGCTGTGCATCATTCAGCAGGCACAAAGCCTGAGGTGAGGCTATGATTGAACATGGTACTTAGGTGGGGTGCCAGTTTGTTCTGTAGTTCATGTAGAATGCAGCCTGGGATGTTGTCTGGTCCCATGGATGCTGTGTTCTTGGCTTTGGAGAGTGTGTTTTTTACCTGTGCAGCCGTGATTACAGGAAATTTGCATTCTTCCGGATAGAGATGGGCTCTTTAGGGGGTGAGAGGGGGATAAACTTAGCACTGAACCGATCTGCCAGGATGTTGGCAATATCAGTTGGGTCTGTATATTTAGTGCCATTGTGCTGTAACTCAGAGAAGATCTGAGTGTTGCCATTGAGATTCTTGACATAGCTATAGAATGCTTTGTATTTGTCTATAGAATCAGTGGTGATTTTGTTTTCATAACTAGCTTTGGAGGATTTTATCAGGGATCGCAGCTTCTTACTGAGGCTGACCAGCGAACTCCTCCACTCGTGGGATTTTACTCTCTTTTGCAACAGTTTCTTCCTTCTGTTGTACAGTTTGTTTAGGGTAGGGGACTGCCAGATTGGCTTCCTTTTTTTGGAGGCTAGCTTCTTGGTTCTGTTTGGGATAGCACGATCCATGCACTCATGTAAGTGCTTATAAAGTGCAATTGTGTAGGATTCAGTAGTCGTAACTGTATTGTCCATCTGCATAGGTGTCATAAAGTTGACCACTTCTGTCTTAAGAAGCATGAAGTTGGCTTTGGAGAAATTTTTTACCATGGTATCCTTAATCGGGGGTGGGCACAGGATGTGGATATCTAGGGTAATTAGCTTATGGTCGGATCGGACCAATGAGGCATTTACTTCAGGTGTGGAACACCAGTCACTCATGTTGGTAATGACTAGATCTAGGATATTGTTGCCCCTGGTGGGGGTGTGGATAAGTTGATCCAGGACATTGGAGTTTATGAATTCCAGAAAGCGTTGAGCAAAGGAGTTGGTACATGAGTAGTTTTCCCAGTTAATGGTTGGTTAGTTGAAATTGCCCATTATTAGGGTGCTTGGTTGAACTCTAATATTTTCCAGTACATCAAGAAAAGAGGAGTGGGAATCCTGGGGTATGGTGGGGGATCTGTAGCAAGCTACAGTTTGGATTGCAGTTTTGCCCAGAGTTAGTTGCACTTGGATAACCTCGGCTGCATTATGCTGAGCAACTAGCCTGGAGGTGTGGATATCCTTAATGACTATGGACACACCTCCGCCTTTGGTGTTCTGGTCCAGGTTACATGGCCAAAAAGTGTGGTATGAGTTATAGCCTGGTAGTGCAGGGGTGCTCTCTGGAGCCTTGAACCAGGTCTCAGTCACTGCACAGATATCAATGTTATCCATTTTAAGGAGTGCCTCGAGTGAGTGCATTTTGACATTTAGACTTCTAGCATTGAGTAGCATCACCCTCAGTTTTTGTTTGCCTGTTCCTGTTATGGTGGTGAATTTGTCATTTGAACCTTGTCTAAAAAAGGCACTATAGGGGTGGCCAGAACCTTAGCCAGTATCCAGAATCCCAGTGTTGACAGGTGCAGGCCATCTCTGGCAAAGCATCGTGGTCTGTCGACCATGTCATCCCAGGCAGACCGATACTGGATCCCATTAGAATGGCACTAGAAGCTTAGCCAATTTTTGAAGACAATCATTTGTCCTTGTACTGCGGCATCATTCTGGGTGATGGCAGAATGCTACTCAGGGCTAGGGTCATACCTGCCTGGGCTACAAGATCAGAGAGCTCTTCCATGTCTCTTTTCATGTAGTCCAGGGAGGTACATCTCAGGTCATTCACACCAACATGGACAATGACAGAGTCATATTTGTAATTGTTGTGGCATGACCTTAGTGCGTGGGTTATGTGGTGGATCCTGGCACCCGACAGGCAGCTGACAGTAACCTTCTCCTTGTTTAGCCTGGTGAGTGGCTCATCAGTGTGCCTGACTACAGAGTCACCTATGACTAGTGTGTTGGGTACATTGTTTTGCCTTATTGGCTGTGGTTGAGTGGCACACTAAGTCTGCGAGCTATGTGTCATTTGGGTTGTGTTGGGGGGTGGAGGTTGCTTGCATTTCTGCTTTGGAAGTCTCTGTTGCTTGAGCAGATTATTATTAAGAGCCTCTGTGAATGTTTTTGTGTTTCTATGTGTTTCAGTTTGGTTTTGCAATGGTGAAGACTTGTTTGCTGATACCTCATTCTTTTGTCCTTTTGTGGTGGCTTGGTTGTTAACTACTGTGACTACGGTATATAGGGTCCTAAGTTTGAGACCTGCATGGCTATTTATTTTTTTGATGGCCAGAACAAGGGCCATTGGATACAGAATGATTAAGGTATTTCTGAGCATTTGTAAGCGGGTTTGCTTGGGTTTGCGTGATGGTACGCACTGCTAACCTGCTGTTACATCTGCTTACAGAGATTTAGCTTTAGAATTACTTACCGAGTGTAGGCATTGCTTACCACCATGCAAATGAGGTTAAACTCACTTGCAATGCTTAAATATGCTTACTACTGTTTATTGGTGCTTAAACCTGCTTACTAGTGCTTTATTCATTATGATACTGACACCTCACATGTGCATTTACTGCAGTACTCCAGTTCATAAAATTATGTTATTTAGTGGATTTTGCAACATAAATATTGATCATAACATGCTTTGCCATGGAAAATGGAATGGTCTGCAGTGGGACTCAAACTAGGAATGCCTGCTCCTAAGGAAAATGCTCTGCCCACTACACTATTGCTATGCTGTTGCATTTACTTATATCTTCCTTGTTATCCTCTTTAGCCATTTAAGCTGCATTAACTGTAGCTAAGCAATGGGAACACCTGCACACCTACAGTTAGCTTTAATGGGATTTTTATAAAAAAAATAAAATAAAGGGTTTGTTCATTTAATTTATGTATACTGTTGCTTTTCTACACAAGGGGGACTGTTGGTGGGGATATGTGGACACCTATGAGCGGTCTCACACATTTCTGACCCCTTTCTGCTGTTCTTCATTGCGGGGGTGTTTATATTCTGAGAGCTCTGCTCTCAGACATGCCCCCTGCACTCTTACATGCTCTGAGTAAGACTGGGAGCTCAGGCAGCGTGCCTCATTACTGTGCATGGTGCGCTGCCATCCTGCTCCTAAACGGAATAGTAAATCCAGGGGGAGGGGGGTTTTAGATACTGATGAAGAGTTTTACTCAAAAGCTTTGTCATGTAATAAAGACAACTGTGGTGGACTTTCAGCTGCTTTTGCTTTTTTACATTAGTTTGGTGTTCTGGAAGCCCTTCAGCTTCGGGAGATTTTTGTGCTGTTTTGTGAAGATAAAGAAGAAGAAGAAATATTAAGAACATTACAATTATTTACTGTGATGTCATCAGATATAGCATTGTTTCTAAAGTAGGTACTGTGCTTATGGTGGTTGTGTCTACCCCGTCTGTGATGCCTAAAGGGAAATTGTCATTTTTCTTTTTTCAATAGTTGAGGTAGATGGTGTACCTAATTCAGTATCAATTGTGGAGGAAAAATTCTCCCAAGCTGTACCAGAGGTACCCCCACCTTTCTTGGGAATTGGCTTTTTCCTTTTACATCTAACTTGGGGCTGACGACTGTTGTTCACCATCAGAAAACTTCACATTTTTCTGAATATTAAATTGCTTACCATGTTAGTAATCCCTGGAGTCCCTAGAAAAAAAAATTAAGCATACATCATTTTAACTCCTTTTCTGATCCAATAAAATCCTGGATCAACTGTACAAACTGTTCCCAATATAAAGGATCACTCTCATATAACTTAATTTTTTTCACAAAGTTGGCTAACCTGGGATATCAATTCAACTTTTTATAACCTGCTTCATATAAATAGTCAGTATACTAGAGCATAAAAAGAATATAGTACTTTAACAAACAACATTGTGGCCACCTGTAAAGCATCTATTCAGATATTAATTTCTCATCTGGAGACTTTACATACTGACATCTTCAGTTACTGCACGCTTATGTTGCTATGGTAGCTTTCTTTTGAATATTCAATTAATACATCAGTATAAGAGATTTTTCAACCTTTTGTGTGCTGGATGAATTAATTTGGTTAATACAAGACTTTGTACGATATTGACTGGGGGATTTATCTGCTTTGAATTTTAGCATGGAGGTTGTTTCATTCATGCTTTGAGCCAATCTTTTAATATTGGATTGCCTGTTTTTGCCTTTGTAGTCCGAAAAATTGAATCTATATTATTTTCTCGAAAGCCAACAATGTTGAATCTGTCATTGTCGACACGAGAATATTGAATGCTCAGAATCTCAAGCATGTAAATGGAAATCTCCATGAGGGGAGATTTCCGTTTACTGCAATGTAGTGCGGTCTCGGAGTTGGTATATTTAAGTAGAGGGTGGGGGGGCACAGCCCCCCATGTGGGAGGTGCAGGGGGGCTTTCCCCCTGCTTAAACCCATTAGGATGCTTTTTTCTTTTTCTTTTTTGTCTATTTATAAGATCGATGTTTGAAGACATCGACCATATGGTGTCGACCATATGTTGATCGATGTTTTCAAACGTTGATCTTATAATATAGACCCGAGAAAGGTATTCAATATATTTTGTAAATTTTTTTAGGTATTATATCAACAGGAGGGTTTAACACCATGCAATAATTGTTGAATTTACTGTTAAATCTTGTATTTAGGCTAATTGTTAGTACTGCTGGAATTTTTTGAGGCCTACTATTTTTTAGTGGGCCGAGTCTCAAGTGCTGGGGATATTAGTATAAGTATATTGTCTATTGAATTTGTGCTGACACTATGTATTTTATTGTTGTTTTTCAACTAATCTTAATTTTACATGCACTGTAGTTGTTTTATACATTTTAACCCTTTAGATTTTGTTGGTAGCCCAGGATTCTCTGACAGTTTGTTATACTATTCACAGCCTTATTGGGGCTGAGTTTTTTCTCCGCAATATTACTTTTAATATCAAGATGGATCTTATTCAAACATTGCAAGTATTGTCAGCTGGCAAGGAAGATATAAGGGCTTTTGATAACCTGCTCCATATAAATAGTCAGGATACTAGAGCAACAGCTTCATCTTGTATAGATTTATTTGGACAACTATCTATAACCATGAATGATCTTAGATCCAATGTGTGGCATCAGAAATTTTTAAAGCATATAACGCCAACAATTTGGCACCTAGGGGCTTACGAGTACAGTTACAATCGTATGTAAAGTCTCCAGATGAGAAATTAATATCTGAATGGCAGGATGCTTTACAGATGGCCTCAATGTTGTTTGTTAAAGTGCTATATTATTTTGTATGAAAGGAAAACTGTTGAATTGGTATCCCAGATTAGCCAGCTTTGTGAAAAAATTAAGTTATATGAGAGTGATCCTTTATATCAGGAATAGTTTGAATAGTTAACCCAGGATTAAATCGGATCAGAAAAGGAGTTAAAATCATATATAAGTTCATAGCTTCATAGGTGTACAGTAGAATATTGGCCCTGGAGCATTTACAAGGCTAGCCCATAGGATTACTCTGGCATCGTACCACCTGACGTTAGTTCCCAGTGCCTCAGTTGAGTAGAGCCACTGGAGTGATCCCCATGGTGAGTTTTCTATTTCCCATCCACTCATCAAGATTTCTCTTGAAGATGGCCACTGAGGTGCTCTGACTGACATGTATGGGAAGTCTATTCCATAGCATGGGCAGTCTCTGGGTTAAGAATCTGTCCCTCCAGCATGTTCTGTTGATTGTGGTAATGAGGTTGAGGTTTCTGCAGCATGTGGTGCAAAGGGATTGGGATTTCTTTAGATGTCGCATTTCTAACAGAGCTGGGTCAGACATGGCTTTGTAAGTCAAGCAGAGATTGCCACTAAGTAGGCGATATGAGAAAGAGAATAGTTGGAGTTTTTTTAGTCTGTCCATATAGGACAAGTGTTTAAGGCCTAGGATTCTCTTTGTGAGGTACTTTTGTGGCCTCTCCAGTTGTTGCAGGTGTCTAGAATGGTAAATTCCAAATGGGGCATTGTACTCGATGATTAGCCTAATGAGGGGAGAGTAGAGGGAGACAATGACCTCTTTCTTCCTGGATGCAAAACCCTTAGTAATGAGAGGTGCCATATAGAAGGACTTTCTGACCACAGTGGCAATATGGTGGTCAAAAGAGAGGTTGCTGCCAGCCTGTGTTCTCAGATCTCTTATAATGCCTTCTGTATTCAGTGGACTACCATCGATGTGGTAATTCATGGAAACTGTTTTTTTTTTCCCAAAGGGGATGATGGCACATTTTTTGGCATTGAGCTTAAGGCCATGATTCTGACACCAGCCATTGGTCTCAGTGAGTCCTTTCTGTAGGATGTTAACATCACTTGGGGAGTTAATAATGGCTTACAACTTACAATCATCTGCAAACTTTATCATCCACAGTCCCTTTGTGTTGGTCTGGATTTCTGCGAAGTAGAAACCAAACAGGAGCGGACCCAGGACCGACCTCTGTGGGGCTCCACTCATGACTGATTGGCAGTTTGACTTGGAGTCAGCTACTTTCACACTGTGAGCCAGTTTGCAACCCACCTAGTGATATAGGGGTTGATGCCTAGCTTAGTGAGTCTTTCCTGTGATTCTTGAGTGGGGAATGGTATCAAAGGCTTGATAAGGCTGTATGAACCACCTTGCCTTCATCCACAGCTCTGGTGACTGACTCAAAGAAGTCAACCAGGTTAAGCAGACATGCTCTACCCTTCACAAAACCAACCTGCGTGGGATCCAGAGTTTGGAGATTCCCTGTATCCTTGTTTATTATGTCCATGATGATGTGTTCCATAGCTTTGCATATCAGACTTCTCAGGCTAATGGGGCAATAGCTCCTAGGGTCTGTAGTCACTCCTCATTTGTGGAGAGGGATAACTATAGCAGTGCACCATTTGGTAGGGACAAAGCCTGAGGAGAGGCTGTGATTGAACAGAGCACACAGGTGCAGTGCCAGTTCACTCTAGTTCATGTAGAACACAGCCAGGGATATTGTCAGGTCCCATAGAAGCTATATTCTTGGCCTTGGGCAGTGCTGTTTTGACCTGTGCAGCAGGAATACTGGGTGCCTGGCAATCTACTGGTATTGTGATTGGTCCTTTGGGGGGGTAAAGTTGGCACTGAATTTGTCGCCAGTATATTGGCAATATCTGTTGGCTCGGTATAGGAGGTACCATTGTGCAGTAGCTCAGAGCAAATCTTGGTATTACTGTTGAGATTCTTTACATAACTATAAAAGACCTTGTGGTTGTCTTTACTATCTGCTGAAATTCTGTTTTCATAGCTAGATTTAGAGGATTTGATGAGGGATCTCAACTTTTTGTTGAGGCTGATAAGGGAGTTTTTTCAGTCTTGGGACTTCACCTTATTCCGAATCAGTTTTCTCTTTCTGTTGTAGAGTTTGTTTATGGCAGAGGACAACCAGACCAGATTGGCTTCCTTTTATTTTTTTGGAGGGGAATGTCAGGGTTCTATTGAGTATGGCGAGATCCATGTATTTGTATACGTCTTTGTACAGTGCATTGGTGTATGATTCAGTGGTCATGCAACTCTTCTTCATTTGCATGGGTGCCAAGAAGTTAGCCACCTTTGTTTTTTAGTTGCTCAAAGTTAGCTTTGGAGAAGATTTTCATGTTGGTTACCTTTGGGAGGGTGTGGGAGAGATGTGGATATCCAAGGTGATTAGATTGTGGTCGGATCTCACCAAGGAGGAGTTGACTATTGGTGTAGAGCAATGGTCACGCATGTTAGTAATGACCAGGTCAAGGATGTTGTTACTCTAGTGGGGATAAGAAGAGCTAGTCCAGGGCATTGGAATTAATGAAATCCAGGAAATGTTGGGCAAGTATATTGGTCATGAGTAGTTTTCCCAGTTAATGGAGGGCTGGTTAAAGTTGCCCAGTATGAGACTGTTAGGTTGGACCCTAATATTCTCCAGGGTGCTTAGGAATTTGGAGTGTTAGTTTTGGGACATGGTTGGGGACCTATAACAGGCTACGACCTGAATCGCTGTCTTACCCAATGTTAGGTGCACCTGAAGTATCTCTGATGTGTTATGTTGAGCTACCAGTCTGGAGGTCTGCACATCCTTTATGAATATGGAAACACCACCCCCTTTGGAGCTTCGATCCAAGTGCTGGGGCCAAAAGATGTGGAATGAGTTATAGCCTGGTAGTGCAGGGGTGCATTCTGCTGCCTTAAACCAGGTCTCTGTTACAGCACAAATGTCAATGTTCTCCATTTTAAGGAGTGCTTCAAACAAGTGCATTTTGACATTTAGACTTGTAGCATTGAGCAGCATGACCCTCAGATTGCATTTGTTTGTAGCTGTTATGGTGGTAATTTGGTCTTTGGAATACCACCTAAAAAAGGCACTATATGGATGGCAAGTGCCTTGGCCAGTATCCGGAAGCCCAGGGGTGACAGTTGTAGGCCATCTTTGGCAAAGCATTGAGGTCTGTCAGTCATTTCATCCCAAGCAGTCATATACTCGATCCCCTAAGAATGACACCAGAAACTTAGCCAATTGCTGAAATCAATCATTTTCTGCTTGCACTGTGGTATCATTCTGGGTGATGGTAGGGTGCTGCTCAGGGCTAGGGTCATACCCATCTGGGCTACTTATTCCGATAGCTCCTCCATGTCTCTTTTCATGTAGTCCAGGGAGATACGTCTTAGGTCATTCACACCCACATGTACAATGATAGAGTAATATTTGTACCTGTTTTTGAGAGACCTGAGTGTGTGCGTTATGTGATGGATCCTGGTACCTGACAGGCAACTGACTGTTACTTTCTCCTTATTCAACCTAGTGAGTGGGACATCAGTGTGCCTCACTATCGAGTCACCTATAACTAGTGTGCTGGGTATGCTGTTTTGCCTAAGGGGCTTTGGTTGAGTGGCAGACTGTTTAGGAGAGTTATGTGTCTCATGATTAGTGTTGTGTTGAGGTGGTCAAGTGCATTTCTGCCTTTGAGGTCTCTGCTGTTTGGGTAGATTTTTTTTGAGAGCCTCCATGAATGTGGGTGTGTGGTTTGTGTTTTTATGTGAAGGCAGTGCTGGTGTGTGTTCTGGAGGGCTATGTGTTCCATGTTGTGTGGTGCAAGTGTTAACCTTCTCCTCTTGACTAGCTATTCAGATCTTGGTTAGAGAGTGCGTGGCTTCCAATTTGGATATATAAGTACATCCCTCACAAGTCTGAGTATTAGGAGGTAAGAGGAGAGGGTTGTCGATGTACATGAGGCAGTTGCTACATTGCCTCAGTATGCCCAAGTTCACCAGGTTAATAGGAGAAAGCACAGGAAACTGACCTTTAGACATGCCTGGAGGGTGGGCATTAATAATAAGTACTGGAGCTGTTTCCTTGTAGAACACTTAGTGCTGGTAGCACTTGTGTGTGCTACAATAATTTCTACAAGAAGTCTGGTATGGTAAAGTGCTAGACTAATAAGCTAGTAAAAGTGCAGGAGAGGAGAGAACTAGCAGATCTAAGGGAAACATTGAAGAGCAGGCTTTGGCACCTCTCAGAAGCTTACAAACAGTCCTGGATACAGAAAATCTGTATCTGGACAAGAGTAGTTATATGAAAGGTGGGAAACAAGTGCAAATGTGGAATTTTAAACCAGAAAGTTGAAAGAGATGGAAAAAAATGAGCAAACGGCCAATAAACTACAATTTTTGGGCCAGACACCACTCCTCTTGTGGTAGACAGACTACTTAGTGCTTACCACTCCCACTGATAATCTAGAAGGCTTCCCTCAACACAGAAATCCTTGGGGTGGGCTCAGAAGCTTACAAACAGTCCTGGATACAACAAAACTGTATCTGGACTAGACTAGCTACAGGAAAGGTGGGGAACAAGCGCAAATGCAGGCTTTCAGACCAGAAAGTTAAAAGAGATGGGAAAATTGCCCAACTGGCCAAAAAACTACAATTTATGGGCCAGAAACCACTCTTGTGGTATATAGACTACCTAGTGCTTACCAATCACACTGATAAACTAGAAGGCTTCCCTCCAACACAGAAAGGCTTGGGGAAGGGGGGGGCAGAAGCTTACAAGCATTCCTGGATATAGCAAATCTGTATCTGGACTAGACTAGTTAGGGGAAAGGCAGGAAACAAGTTTAGATTTTTTTTTACTGAAAATCAGCTTTTTCTAGGGACTCTAGGGATTACCAACACGGTAAGCTATTTAATATTCAGAAAACTGTGATGTTTTTTGATGGTAAATAACAGTCTCAGCCCCAAGTTAGACATTAAAGGAAAAAACTATTCTCAAGAAGGGTGGGGGTACCTCTGGTACATCTGAGGAGTGTTTTACCTCCACCACTGATACTGAATTAGGGACACCATCTACCTTACCTATTGCAAAAAGGAAAAATGACAATTTCCCTTTAGACATCACAGACATGGTAGATGCAAACATCATAAGCACAGTACCTACTCTAGAAACAATGCTACATCTGATGACATCACAGTAAATGATTGTAATGTTCTTAATATTTTTTTCTTCTTCTTTATATTCTGTTGAAATTGAATTGATTGCTTAATAAAGGTCTAGGTTTTGTGCCCAGTTATTTAGTGTCCAAGGATGTGTTTGTTAGGATGTAATCTCATTCTGTAGATTGTTGAATCTAAGGGCATTTTTCATAATAAGTTCATTAATAAGGAAAGTGACCCTTATGTTTTTCATTTAAAACCATCTACCTTTACACCACCTCCCAATAAGAGTGTTGTCATCTTTCAACAAGTATTGAAGGACTTACAATGGACCTATGGATCCCATCTAAATATTTTAACTAATAACTTGTCTTCTGCTCATAAACAAGCATTGATTGATCATTCTAAAATAAACAACTGTTTGTTAGCCTGGCAGGCAAAGGGGGAGTGGTAGTAGTATGGGATTGGGCCATGTATGAGGCAGACGCTCCTAAACAACTATCAGAGCAATGCATTTATCAAAGGATGTTTTTGGACACTACTCCAGTATTTAAATCTGATACTGATTAATTTTTAGAACTTGCTATGTATGAGGGTATTATTAGCAAGGAAACAAAGTTTCAATTGATCGTTAAAAATCCTTTGAAACAATATTTTTACATGTTGACCAGATCTCACAAGAATCTACACCAACCCCTAAGGAGGCCAAACTTATCTGGCATGGGGTCCCTCATGGAACCCCTGTCTGCTTTTCCTACCCAGTATTTGAAACTTTAATTACCCCATGTGAGATCTCAAATACAGGATACTACAGTATTATCAGAGACATACAGCTGGAACCAGGGTGGTATATGTACACCTTGGATGTGTCAGCTTTATATACTAATAATCCCCATTGGGCAGGTCTGTTGGCTTTGGAATACTGGTTTGGTTGTGTTCCTCTTCATAGTGCAGAATTTAACACCTTCTTTCTTTGTTTAACTTAATATGTACTAAAATTTTTTTTTTTCTATTTTAAGGAAGAGTGTTATTTACAACTTAAGGGTACAACTATGGGAGCATCAATTGCCCCCATTTATGCAGACCTATTTATGGGCTACATCAAGGAACAGATTATTTATGATTCTATGCCTAATCTTTATTTGTAATCCATGGATATCTGGCGCTGTTACCTTGATGATTGCTGGTTAGCATTGCATTCAGAGGAGGATTATTTAAGGGAATTTGTTACTTAACGAAAACAAGTGGGGTATACTTAATTTCAACACCGCATGAATGACTTTTCTGGATGTTGAAATTCATATACAGCAGTATGGTACCTTAGGGACTCAAGTTTGCAGGAAGCATCCTCAGGTTAACACCTTGTTACAGGCCAACAGTTGTCATCCTAGACATAGTATTAAAAACATTCCTAATGCCCAATTTATGAGGCTTCATAGGATTTATTCTTTGTATGAAGTGTTTGTTTTACATGATCAGCAGTTGGTTGATAGGTTTTGTAATAGAGGGTACAAATATCAGGACATTATTAAATCTAGTAATTATGTTAAAGGTTTAGATAGAGCTGAACTATTACAATATAAAAATTAAAGAGTAATTTTGGATACTCCGCTTAGGTTAATTATTACTTATTGTAGTAATGCATCTGTTTTGATTGATTTAATAAACATCGGGGGATCCTCTCTTCTGATGATTCTTTGAGGGATTTGATTCCTTTGAATCATCTTTTTTTATATGAGGGGTAGGACTTTGGGTATTTGGCTGAATCATCAAAAGAAGTTGTATTATAACACCACTGTGGCTCAACAGACTACTTTGCATGGAAATTTTTGGTGGGGTGTCAGCTCTGTAGTCATTGCAGTTTTTGCAAATTTGTAAGTACTACACATCAAGTTACTACTCATAATACCTTGCGGGTGTTTAATATTCAGGTATATGGAGATTGTAAATCGGACTGGGTTATTTACTTAGTCTTATGTACTTGTCAGGCTTACTATGTAGGGCAAACTTCTTGTCTATTTAAGTTACGCATTTCTGAACACCTTAGTGATGTCAGATGTGCTCAGCAATCCAATGCCCTATATAAATATACTATTAAACATCCAATTACTCAGTTAAGGTTTGTGATCATAGATAGAATAATGTTTAATAATAAAGATAAATCACCTTGGCATAATTTAGAGAAAAAAGAGAAAAAAATAATTATTCAATTGGGGGCACTTTTTTCCCCAGGCCATAATGAACATCTTTGCTCAGCCAATGGGATGTGTTCAGATAATATTTAAAGAAAGGGGTTGAGGAATGAATGATTATTGCACTGAAGAAGGCTTTGCAGCCAAAACTGATTTGTTTCTGTTGTTCCTGAACTGATATGGCTTGATATGAAATAAAGAGTTGTTGCTAATATTGGAGTGCTAGCCATCGGTGTTTTGGGGTTATCATCAACTCCCCTGCAGACACTAGCATTCTTTAAAGTCTATCTCTGACTAATAAATGGTGCCAAAGCCATGGTCTTAAACTCAATGCTAAGAAAAGTGTAATTGTACACTTTGAGAAATCAAACATCCTGACTAATTACAATGTTGATTATACACACCTCTAAGAGTCGACCCAGTAGTCAGGGATCTTTGTACACACATAGACAGCAGCCTTACCTTTGACTACTACATGGCCACAGCTGTGAGGAAATCCTTTTATGATGTACAACTTATAAGAAAGGACATGGCATATAGCAGTCTGCCTTATCAGACCAGTCATAGGTTCATAGGTTCATAGGTAGGTACTAGGCTATCGGCCCAAGGGCCTATGTAAGCCTAGCCAACAAGGTTCCCTGGCTTACGCCACCCAAGAAAGTTATTTTCCTGTGCAACTGTCAAGCAGAGACACAGAAGTGATCCCCAGGGTGTATTTCCTATTTCCCATCCACTCATCAAGATTTTTCTTGAAGCGTGCTAATGAAGAACTTTGCTTGACGTAGATGGGTAGCCTGTTCCAGAGTATGGGGAGTCTCTAGGACAGGAAACTATCCCACCAGCATGCCCTGTTTATTATGGTGACAAGGTTTAGGTCCCTAGAGCATGTAGATTGAAGGGATTGGGAATTATTTAGTTGTAGCATGTCCAACAGCTCTAGGTTTGACATAACTTTATATGTTAGGCAGAGATCACCTCAGAGTAGGCGATATGCTATGGAGTAACGCTGGAGTTTTTTGAGGTGGTGTAGGGCATTTGTTTGAGGCAAGTAATCCACTTTGTGAGGTACTTCTGTGGCCTTTCCAGCTGCTGCAAATGTCTTCTGAGGTACATTCCAAATGGTACGCTGTACTCTACAATGGGTCTAATGAGTGTCGAGTAGAGGGGAACAATTACCTCTTTTTTCCTGGATGAGAACCCTTTTATGATTAGGTGTGCCATGTAGAAGGACTACCTGACTACTGTGGCAATGTGACTATCAAAGGAGAGACTACTATCCACTTGGGTCCCAAGGTCCCTTATCACACATTCGATGTTAAGTAGATTGCTGCCTATGTGGTAGTTCATGGGTACAGAGTTTTTCCAAAGGGGATGACACTACACTTTTTGGCATTGAGCTTGAGGCTATGGCTCTGACACCAGTCATCTGTCTCAGCGAGGCCCTTCTCTAGGATGTCCACATCATTTGGCGACTTGACTAAGGCTCCTAGTTTGCAGTCATCTGTGAACTTCATTAGCCAGAGGCCTTATGTGTTAGCCTGAACTTCAGAGAAGTAGATACCAAACCGGAGAGGTCCCAGGATGGAACCCTGTGGTACTCCACTTGTCACTGCTTTGAGGTCAGATTTGGAGTCTGCAACTTTTACAGTGTGGGTTCTGTCAGTGAGACAGTTGGCAACCCATCTTGTGACATAGGGATTTATACCTAGTTTAGTGAGTTTAGCTATAATTCCAGAATGGGGGATGGTGTCGAAAGCCTTGGCGAGGTCAAGATAGGCTGTTTGAACCACCTTACCCTCATCTACGGCTTTGTTTGCTGCCTCAAAGAGGTCAATCAGGTTCAGGAGGCATGATCTGCCTTTCACAAACCCGAACTGGTTATTGAGTACAATACTCCCTTTGGTATGTATCTGACAAGGCATATACAGCAACTAGAGTGACCTCAAAGGTTCCTTACAAAAAAGAATACAAGGCACAGCATATCTGCCTTATACAGAGAACTTTAAAACACTTCCCTCTACTTAATCTGCTATAGATTGCTGAGGCATGATCTATGCCTGGCTTACAAGACATCTGCAAACCCCACACTTATGAATCTCCTACATATGTGTAAGTCAAAAAGTACCTGATATACAAGATCTAGTTACCTGAATTTGGTCTATGACTTAAGCGTATGTGTCCCAGAGATAGCACCTCCTATGGAACAGGCTTCCCATCCATTTGAAGCTGAGTTTGTCTATTACCCATTGAAGCTAAACCTAAACAAGTGGATGGGGAACAGGAAATTTACACGGGACCTGGCACTCATGTCCCTTATGGACAGAGGTAGCTTATAAATGCCTTGCCTTCAGTGTTATATTTGGATGCAGGACATCATTATTCTTTCAGGAAAACTTGGCTAGGCTTAGAAAGGCCAACTGGGTTTTTAGCATAGTAACAGTCTATGAATTTATGAATCTATGGTTGATTTTTTTCTCTTTTATGCACCCTACCACTTACTACTAGACAAGACTTTCTTACTTCTGTTCTACAACCTATTTATGCCAGGGGTCCACCAGGGTGACTTGTTTTTCTGACTAGACCTGGGATTAGTTCAGTCATATACTGCCATTTCTATGCAGTTGTTTAAATGGTTATACAGGACATTCATGTATACATATACATAGGCCTCCATATTTGAAGAGAATTAAAATTACCTATGCTATCAGTTAACAAAAGGTCATTTTCAAATGATACACATTTATGACCCAATCTCACCAATGAGGACAAAACACTGGGGAGAGGGAAGTGCAATGCTCTCCCATGTTTGTAAATAATATGTCAAGAATATTTGAGCCCTAGTGGGAGTGCAGACCACCTGTTCCATTTGCATTGTCAAAGTCCAGGAATCTCTGATCCTGCATGTTAATAGCCATTTATGTTACCTAGTTTATAGAAGGGTAGTTAAAATCATCCACAAGTAGTGTGTTGGGCTGAATGGTAAGTGATTCTCATAACTTCAGGTATGCGGTGTGGTTATCATGGTTCATGTTTGGGTACCTGTAGTTAGAGATGATATGGTGGGGATTTTGCCTGTGTTCAGCTGGATACAGAGTAGCTCAAGTGAGTCATCTTGTCTGACCATTCTGGAGGTGTGAATGTTTTTTATGTAAATGGAAATACCTCCTTCTTTCGTTTTTTTTTTTTTTCTTTTCAGAGGGTGGCCTGAATGTGTGATAGGCATTGTAGTCTTGCACTGGTGAGGTGCTTTCTGCAGCCATGAACCATGTCTCTGAAACTGCACAGATGACAGTATTCTCCAGGACAAGGAGAGCTTCCAGGGAGTGCAGTTTTTTTGTTTAGACTAGTATTACTGAGCAGTAGGACCTTCAGCTTGGCATTAGAAAAATGTGTTACATTGGTAGATGTGTTGGTATGACACTACCTATTAAAGTCACTATGCGGTTGATAATTCCTTGGCCAGTATTCAAAAGTCTAGGTGCAGCCCATCTGTGACAAAGCAGTGTGGTCTGCCTATCATGTTATCCCAAGCTAACAAATACTGGATCCCCTTGGAATGACACCAATATCTAAGTCAATTACTGAAGTCAATCATTCTATGTTTGTATTGTGGTATCATTCTTGGTGAGGGTAGAAAGCTGCTCAATGTGAGGCTTACATACCAGCCTATGTCCATCATGTCTCTTTGTATATAGTCCAAGAAGATATGTCTCAGGGTCAGCTAATGCATTTTAATGAGGTCATTCACACCCATGTGGACTGAGTCATACTGCACTTGTGGTTGAGTGACCTAAGTACCTGTGTGATCTGGTGAATCCTGGCCCCTGACAGGTAACTGAATGTAGCCCTCTCTTTATCCAACCTGGTGAGGGAGGTGTCTGTGGGTCTCACAATGGAGTTTCCTATGACCAACATGTTTCAATGTGTGTTTTTTCACCTTAGAGGCTTCTTGTGAAGACAGTGTAATGTGTATTTTATGTGTAATGGTTGGTGTTGACTTGGTTTTGTTTGCATGTGGTTTCTGAGAGCAGCATACAGGAGGCTTCTGATGTTTTGGTACGTTACTTGTGAATACCTCTGCATATGTGAGTTTACATGTTGAGATTTTATTTAGTGAGGGAAATGATGTGCATGTACTGACAACCTGTTTGTCATTTGATTTGTCAGTATTTGAGAGTCATGCTTCAATTTTTATAGTATAACTACATCTTTCATATACTGTGCATTTTCTTTTTCAGGATTAAGCAGTTATCAGTATGCATGATACAATTGCTGCATTGCCTCAGGGTGCTCCTGTCCAACAGGCTGGCTGCAGAGATAGCAGGAAAGTGTCTATCCATCATTTCAGGTTTGTTTCTATGAATTTAACTAGGAAGAAGAGTGGGAAGATTTAAATGGAATGGGGTTATAGCACACTGTCGAAGAATTGTTGCTATACTCAGTGTGAGCTGCAGTTATCCAACAAGGCAATATTGTTCTGCACACAACTCAGATACTCCTAGAGCAGCAATGGGATTGTGGAAGGTTGCACAGATAGTTATTCTAAGGGAAATTTTATCTTGAAAGCATTTGTGTCTATACAGAGCAATTGCCACTGTGTGGAAAGTAACCTAGTGCAAACACTCTCTGAGATATAGTGTCAGATATAAAATGGGATTGTAGGTACTTGGTCCAGTGATTTTTTTTTTTGACTCACTTCATCTTTCCTATTATGAAATAAAATGGAAAAAAATAGTTTTTAACATATAGCTTGAGCTTAATAGGTAAATCTGTTAAATCATATTTGTTATTGAGGACATATGAAAATACTCTTTTGAACAAGTCATAATATTTTTATCAATGCTGACATCACTAAAGAAGAAAATTTTATATCGTTGGACACTCTGCTCAAAAAAAGATGTGATTCTTGTCTAAACACAATTGGTAAAATCATCGTCTAGATCTTGAATAGATATAGAATTCATAATTTTGCCAAACTCTCCTAGGAACTGGAATTTCACCTATTTCCCCAAAGTTTCTTCGAATAACTCACTTTTGTAACCTCAAGCTTCCCAAGGGTTCATCTGATGTTTGTTGGCTAGTCTCCCTGACTGCCATAAAGAAAAAATGTTTCCACATCTAAAAAGTCAGACTTGAAGTATAGGGAGGTGAAGGTGTTTGAGCCAAATCTACATCCAAACATTCAATAACAAGTTTCCCTTCTACACTTCCATTCGTTACTTCATTCCTCATATTCAAAGCTCTATCTACCTGCCCTTTAGAGTGTTTAGAAAAAAGCAACAAATAAACATTTTTAAAGTTATATTTCCTCTCATTCCATTCTAAATTGTTCATTTTACATGTTTTAATCCTATCCACAACCTTCTCAATATTATTAAATAGTGAATAATACATCTCCTTTTTAACATAAAAAGTAAGTCATTAGACAAGGAATTGGTAATTTTATGTAATTCACTCAAGAGAATATACATTTGTCTTTTATTTCCTTTATCTAAAAGTTGTATAATGTTAACACCACATTCACTGAACACTGAAACCAAACCATGGAATAATTCAAAACTTTCAATGACATCAATAGGATATTTCTAAAGTTGCAGTCCATGAGGTACTCTCTTAACAGAAATACACTCCTTCAAATGAATATTGTCCATTATTGCTTGGGGGTAGGATTGCAATTGTGAAATGTGAAACCTGTAAGCAATATGTGTATATATATATGTATATATATATATATATATATATATATATATATATATATATATATATATATATGTGTGTGTGTGTGTGTGTGTGTGTGTGTGTGTGTGTGTGAAGGAATGGACTTGAAGCTCTCCACAGTGTCATATAGCTTTAAGTTGTCCAATTATTATATCTGCAATGCAAAAGGTATAGTTTACTTGGCATTTGTGTTTCTTGTTATCACTGTCGATAATTATAACCTCATGCTCTCAGAGGTTTCTGATGTTGGCTAGTCTCCCTGACTGCTATAAAGGAGGAAATGTTCCCAAATCTAAAAATTTAGGAGGTGAAGTGGAGAGAGGTGAAGGTGTTTGAGGTATATCTACATCCAAACATTTAATAACACGTTTCCTTAGTACATCTCCATTTGTTGCTTCATTCTTCACATTCAAGGCTCTATCTACCTGCCCCTTAAAGTGTTTAAAAACAAAAAGTGGATAAACACTTTAGAATTATATTCACTCTCATCTCATTCTAATTTGTTCAGCTAATGCATTTTAATCCTGTCCACAACGTTCTCAATATTATTTAGTAGGGAATAATGCAATTCCTTATCAACATTAAAAAATAATGCATTTTTGAAAGTTATACTTATTATAGATTTTTTAAGAAAAACATGGAGCAGGTAGATTAACTACGTCACCTATGCAGCCTCAAACACCTTCAAATCCCTCAACTTCTCCTCCTGACTTTTTAAATGTGGAAGCATGTATTCCTTTATGGTGGTCAGAGAGACTAATCAACAAACATGAGTTTTTAAAAAAGAATATATGAGCATCTATATGATATAGCATCTGCCAATTTAAATGATGTCCTTTATAGGCATTTCCTGCAGTGCACTGACATTAAAAAGTTTTTGTTTGTGGTGCTTTACCAGATTTTTGTTAACCCAAGAGGGGGATCTTAGGAATACACAACTGAATATAGAGGTAGTTGTGGCAAGTTTGATTGAATTATTTTGAGTCACTAGGAAATTATCCATTAACAGTGTTCTCAAATTAATAGCTGCAAAGTAGTATCATTATGGGTTAATACATATATTGTTAGTGGGAGTTTGTATTTATTGTTGTACGTATTATAAAATAGTTTTTCATTTTATTAGCTTTTGTTCAGTGTATGATTTTAATATATTTCTGAATATTTAAAAATATTTGATTGATCCAAGTCCCCAATTGTATGAAGGTTTTTGAAGTTATATGATTTTGACTCTGTTTTAAATGTAATGTGGTGTTACGAGCATTGTTCTGATGAAGTCCTGAAGTGTTTAAGATAAAATCTCGTAACATTTTTAAATAAAACCACGATTTTTGGTAGATGTGTTTTTTTGTCTTCTGTTTGATCTGGCACCATGCGGTCTTCTTTCATTTTTGTTCCTAGCTGTGCACTTGTCGTTATTGTTTTTGGTTCTAAATAATGAATTAGCAACTCAACAATTACTTCATGCATACTTTTCTCTCCTAGTCATGCAGTCATAAACTATTATGTACATAGGTGACATAGTTAATCCATTCTCTCTATCTTTGTCTTCAAAGACCTGCACTAAGTGCAACTTTCAAGCCTCCTTCTCTACCATTCTCTGTTACCATTGCTCATAACCTAGCAAAGTTATTACTGGCCCACATGTATTCAATTTCCAAGTATATTATGGACAAGTTAAAGCCTTACTTTACTATGGGCACCTCATAATCAGTAAAAAGGTCATAGCAGCCCAGATTTTTTTTTCTTTCTTCAACACATTCTCCTAAATCTACCTTGTGTGGATATACACAATAAGCTATGGTATGCTGCCTATGAGGCAGCAGGTCCCAGGTCAAGCCATTTCAACCTCAGTGATCATCTATGTCTACATGGTATCCTAAATGATGGAACATAGAATTTCCATAAACTGTATAGACTTAGCTGAGAAACAACTCTCCAAAGCTATATTACTCTTTCCAGGCTGCAACATTTCTCCATTTCCACACAAGGAGGAATGACTGTGTTCAGCAGTAGATATCTGCGTGTCAAGTGCAATCTGAATCCAGTGATGAATTTAGAGCAAACTGGATCATTACTGATATTATTTCTAACGACAAAAGTAGTTATCAAACATACCTTTAAAGATAAGGGGACCAGTCAATGTCTACACTTTGCTGGTTATGGTCTCTTTTTCTTTATCTGTATTCTCTCTTTTTTTAGAATGACCACTTTATATCCCCGCTAAATGATTTTATGCATCATTATCATGCCCTGTCAGTTTCTTCCATTTGCAATTAAGAAGAGTTTTAGATCATCTAGTATCCTGTGAAACTCTTCCTCTGCCATTAGCATGTGTATTCAGGTCACTTTATTCTCATTTTTTTCGTACAATTATCTGATGTCCCTTTCCTTAAAAGGCTATACAGTAATGCACACCTTATTCAAAATACAGCTTGAAAAGGGTCTTGCAGACTGACAGAGTCATCCTTTGGCTTTTAGAATCTCTCCCCCTGAAAATACACCCCAGCATTATGTTTGTTGCTGGGAGTGCCTTCGCATTCTGTTCCTGGCTTTGCATTATATATGCATTCATCTCCTCCATATCATTTCCCTACTCTATTAACTTTGGTTTCCTATCCCTTATAGATGATACTTCTCACCATGAATTTGATGCCAAGTGTAGTATATTGCATGTCTGTATCAAACCTATTTATTAACTATATCCCATAAATATCACAGCTTGTCTATCCACCATCATTGCCCAGTCCGAAAATCCTTTATAGTCATACTGCATAAACTAAAGATCACACCTACCCTTTCATCCTTAAGATGCAAAACTAAAATGATTTGGATGAATTCTCACCTACTCAAAGAAAGAACCCTTACTTATCAGTTAATAGACTTTAAGATATCAGAAAATCCCTCTATAAACATAACTATAACCATTTTGAAGCAATGTTTTCATCAATTTACATATCTAGAGAGAAATGAATCTAAGAACAAAAAAGGAAAGTGCTTCTTCCATTAATTTATCTAGGGAATGAAGTCTAGAGACTCTCAACGAATCCCCTAAAAACCTAGGAAAGAGAGATTGTTGATTTCCTTAGACAATTTGCCAAGAAACTACTGAAAAGCATTAGCAATGTCCCTTGGTAATTCTGGAAGCGAGTACCTAAAACCGCCACCCAAAATTTTCATATCGACTAGAAAGGCCTTTTCCTTCCAGAAGGCATCTTGAGCTTTATCCAACAACCCAAACTCCCCTCCCCATCATATCATCCAACCTTTGACCGACAGTTCTTTATCTAGCCTTGCTTTTCTCAAATTCTGTTTCAGAAACATAATTGGTGAAGCATGTAAATGAAAAGACACATTTCCTTCTTACAATCCACCACAAGCTAATTGTTTTACACTCTTATTCTGCCTAAAGAGTTTAAACTAGGCCTCCTGTATCACATTTGTAATGTCAACGTAGCACAAAACTCTTTTCTACACATTAAAAAAAAAGAAAAGAAAAAAATAAAGAAAAGATAATACAAGCAATACTCAAATGTCTTCACTACTATCAGCCAGTGGCTTCTGACTCATATTTTTTCAGCTTTATGAAAGATTTTTTTCAAAAAAATAACATACATTTAAAGATGAAAAAACAAAAACAACCGGGTAGCACGAGACTCAGGAACATTTAATATTGCATACACACTTATAAACACTTTCCTCTGACAAGGACATCTTCAGAACCATGAATGAATACAACACCCACATGTGAGACCCCCAAAAACTATCCAATCACAATATCAATGCAAAAACTGCCAAAGTGGTTAAAGGGACCACAAAAAATGTGTAAAAACATAAATAAAAACATACCTAAAAATCAACTATAATTAAATATCAGCATCAGGAAATCAAATGTATTGCTGTTATAATCTAGCAGCTCTCATTTTAAATTTACTAGAAATGTAAATTCCTTCGCTAAGACTGGGGTGATTGGCAGCATCTAAATGGAGCTGCCAAATCATATCCTGGGGCAGAAGCTGATTTTGCCAGTCACCAAAATAGAGTGCAGACTCAATCTGTTCCGAAACAGTATATACATGCTGATAAATGTGTTTATTAAGTGCATTAATGGTCTTTTCAATGTAGAAGGCAGATCAGGAACAACACTTGGCCAGGTAAACTACCTTTTCAGAGAGACAGTTGAATTTGCCATGAGTCATCTATTTCATATTTCATAATCTTCTCCAGCAGCAGTCCCCCCAAGTCCATGTCGATAAAAGAACATTGGTGTTAACAGCCACACTTTGAGGTAACAAAGAACTATTTGTGGATACCCTAATAGGTCTTTCCAAGATGTTCTTAATACATGGTCTATTTTCAAAAGTAAATGTTGGGTGTTGTTAAAACTAAATGTTTAAGTCATCATCAAATTACAGAATAGACCAGTTCTTACATAAAATGTTATGAAGGTCATAAGCATCCAAAGAATAGTGCAATACCATGTTTGTGGAATTACTTCATGACACCAGAATAGATCGCAATTCAATCTGTTCCAAAACAGTAGATTTAAATGCTTTCACTTGTACTGATTTCAGTAAATTTAAATTTACTGTTTTGGAACAGATTGAATCTGAACTCTGTACTCTATTCTGGTGACTGGCAAAATCGTTCTGCACCAGGAGATGAGTTGGCAGCTCTGTTTAGATGCTGACAATCATCCCAGTCTCAACCAAGCAATTTCAGTGAACTTAAAATGAGAGCTGCTAAGTTAAAATGACAATACATTTGATTTCCCAGTGCTGATATTTAAATATAGTTGATTTTTAAATGTTTTTATTTATGTTTTGATGCATTTTTTGTCATCCCTATACCTATTTTGATGGTTTTTGCAGTGTCTAATTTTTGAAGGGGTTGTATTCAATCTCACTTGCGGGCATTTATTAAGTGCATTATTTTATTTATTTATTTATTTTACATTTGTTAACCAGGAAAGTCCAACTGGATACATATCTATTTTCAGTGGAGGCCCGGGGAGAAAAGCTCCAAGCAGATAAACATTTAAAATGCAGTATACAGTAATATTTAGCAATTAACAAAATCAAAAGAAAAATACACATAGGTTACATATTTAAGTGAATGGTCTGAGAAAGGTAATATTTACAGAGATATTAAGCAATTTAACAAAAATAAAAAGACAACTACAAATAGGTTCCATAATGAAAAGTAAGGTTATATTTGGATAAGAGAAAGTCAACAACAGCGTGGGAGGTGGAGGGAAAGTATAAAGGGAGAAAAAAAAATTAAGCATATAAGAGAAATGAGGGTATAAGAAGAGGAAACAGGTAAAGGAAGATCATTTATAAAGAAAGAGAGGAAGAATGAGATAAGAGAAGGGCAGGTTAGGTAGAAAGCAGCAGAGGCTGAGAACGGAGGTTACAGTTCTGATAATGGAAGCTAGAGCTAATATAACGGGGTAGAAGAAATTAATTGAAGGAGGGTACAGAGAGAGAAAAGGGAAATTCTCTTAGATAGCTAAGATGGTTTATTAGATTATATGAGTAATGTCGGGTTAGATTGGTACTAGCTAAGACTGAGACAAGCTTTAGTTGAAACTCAAGTCAGTGAAGTAACTCAGACTGAATAATTTGAGTTTTAGTTGGGGTTTAGACAAGGACATAGCCAGTTATTGTACATGTGTGTCTTTAGTGATATTTTGAAGTGAGTTAAGGAGCAATTTGTGGTTAGTTCACCAGGAAGGGAGTTCCATTTTTTACCAGCAGTGTTAGAGAATAAGGAATCGCCGGCTGAGTTGTTGGCTTAGGTAAGTTGTACTAGCATTCTGCTGGAAGAGCGAAGGGATGCTAGGTTGCAATATGGGGTAATGATATTAGCTAGACTGGGGATGTGGGAAGGTTGGTGGAGTATTTTATGAGTTACTATGAGTTGTTTATAATAGATCTGGTTGGGTAGCTCTAGCCAACCTAATTTTTGAAGATTGTGGCAGTGGTGAGTTCTGTATTCTGAGCCTGTGGCAAATCTCGCTATATTGTTGTAACATTTAGTGATTTTGTTGAGATTTGATTTGGATAAGTTAGTGAGGATGGGTGATGCATAGAGAAGGGATGACAGAAGATGTGTGCGAGTTATGGCTGTTCTGGCAGTTGGGGTTAGAAATTTCTTAATCCTATATATAGAGCCTATTTCTTTGTTTACTGTTTTTATAGTTTTGTATATATGGGCATTGTAATTTAGATTATTATCAAAGATTATACCTAGCAATTTAGTAGTTGGTTCTGGAGAAATGATGGTGCCATTCTGAGAAGAGACTGAAATTGTTGGTGGTGTTATCTTACGGGTGGGGGAGAATAATAGAAGTTTGGTTTTGTTGGGGTTCAATAAGAGCTGATGATTATTAAGCCAGTTCTCTACTTTGTTGAAGATTGTTTGGGATAGGGATTGTAATTCTGTAGGAGTTGAGGCAGAGCAGATTAGCGTGGATTCATCTGCATACTGTATAGTAATAGCATGAGGGATAGCTTTGGGCATGTCGTTTATGAGAATAGATAAAAGGAGGGGACCCAGAATAGAATCTAGGGGTACTCCTAGAGTGACAGGTAAAAGAGGAGACATATGCTCTTTCCACAGGACTGCTTGCTGCCTACTGTGCAAGTATATCTTTCTGATGTAAAAGGCAGAACAGGAGTAACACTTGGCCAGGTAAACTACCTTTTCAGAGAATTAATTGAATTTGCCACATAGTCATCCATTTCTTAATTTTTCCAGTAACAATCCCCCCGCATTTAATTTCCCGATGCTGATATTTAGCTATAGTTGATTTTTAAGCATGTTTTTATTTATGTATTTATGTTTTTACACATTTTTGTGGTTCCCGTTAACTATTTTGGTGGTTTTTGCAGTGTTTAATTTTGTGTTTGGATAGTTTTTTAGGGTGTGACTTTTTAGAAGGGTTTTATTCGATCTCACTTGTGGATGCTGCATTCATTCATGGTTCTGACGATGTCCCTGTCAGACAAAATGCTTAACTGTATGTATGTAATATTAAACTTTCCTGAGTCTCATACTACCTGGTCATTTTTTCTTATTTTAGGATTTTGCATACCCATTCCAAGTGTTCTGCCCATTTTTCTGGTTATACATTTAAGATGTAAATGCATGATTACATATGCAGTCCTCCACAAAAGTTACTATGGTTTTTGAACTTTCTCAAACATTAAGCTAATTCAAGATACTTACAGATTAAGTTCTTCAGAATGCAGACAGAGGCCCGGAACCATGTTTGTTGCCATTGACATGGCATTTTATCTTCTTATGCACATTGTTATTAACAAATCATAAACCTAAATAACGTCTACACCAGAGTAGTAAACTGGAACATGGTATTTCTTACAAAAGTATCTTTCTGGCAAATGAGGAAGCCATTTCCTCTTCTTCTACTTTTCAAAAATAAGTGCCATAGTATTTAATTATAGCCCTACGTTTCTTCTTTCTTCTCTGTAAATTCCATTTCATCCACTTTACCAGTACCAGAAGTCAGCTGTATAAAGATAACATGTTAAGTTACAGATCTGTACTATCTCTCTATCTTTTCAAACAAAGTACAAGAATCTGACATCAACATCAACCTGTCCTGGCTCACCAACCATGGAGATTACTGAAAACATTAAACCTGTCAGAAATATACTATCAAATCCATAGCTAAGAGCCTTAATTAATAACTGCACAATGAAACAATATATTGTTCATATCTTTGAACACATTACCCACTTAAAACATCTAGGCCTATGTCATGGTTGAAATCACTCCTTCACTTTCTTTATAGAATGAATGAAGACTAAAATAAATAATTACGTTTATGTTAAAGCCATATAAATTTCATACATTCTCATTCTAGAAAACAGAAGAGATATTTGGAAATGGATTGCATTAACCCAGTAATTGATATTTCTGTACCATCTCCTCTACACCAGCTCCTTCAGCTCAAAGGCTAGTTCAATGCAAATTGCTGCAGCAAAAATATGGGTTTTATTCCTCTTTCCCTAAATAACTGTCAATATCAAAAGCTTGTTATATTTCAGATCATCAGCAGGCACTTTCAATGAATCAATCTGCATTCTTGCAAGAAGATTGACTACCATTTCATTGCAACTCAGAGATGAGTTGTAACATTGGTCAGGTAGGGGTGTAGCCTACTTCTACCATTCTTGTGCTGTCAGGAAAATTGCAGGCATTAATATGTCATGAAAAACACATATTAATAAATGTGCCAGGGGATTATAATAAAGGAAGATGAAAGATCATATCACTCTAGTATTTGCTTGACTGTATTCAGATTAACACCAAATACCAATTCCCACTATCCAGTGAACTAAACATAATTCCTGTTAGATAACTAAAATCATACCCAAGAATAAACATGCCTCCTCAATTATAGGACCTAAATCCTGGAATTCTCTTCCACTCACAGTAAGAGTAATTTAGAGCTGTACACAGTTTCAGTGTTATGCAATTATGTTTCACCACAACATACAATCTTTCCAGTGCATTAGCTATCCAACATGTGGCCATTATCCATTATCTCCCCTCTTCTATTGCTCCTCCTAGTCATCAAATTTGAGAATTATATATATATATATATATATATATATATATATATATATATATATATATATATATCTGTGTGTGTGTGTGTTTTATATATATATATATATATATATATATATATATATATATATATATATATATCTGTGTGTGTGTGTGTGTGTGTGTGTGTGTGTGTGTGTGTGTGTGTGTTGGTATGCAAAGCCAAGAACTTAAAGTATCCATGATGACTTATTAACAAATCAATTAGTAATTATTTAAGTACGTAATTAAATAATTATATAAATAAATAAATGTGTTTATGTAGTAAGTACACATATATTTTATTTTGTAATATGAATAAATAATTTTCATCTGTGAGTGGCCATTGCCAATAATCTGTACTATATCTGATTATAAACATGTAATATACTTTGACATGAAGTACAGCAGCTAAGTAATATTTCTCACTGGCCTTTATTTATATGTGTCTGCCCAGAACAGTGTGTGAAATAGGTTCCTCTAGTCCAGTTCATTGATTTGACTCATTCATCCATCCTTGAGGTGAGAGCAAAACATATTCATTGTCCTTGCAGGATAAAATCACTACACTCTTTCCATTCCTGATGAGGGTGGGAGACTGATTCTCCTGTTTGTTGTCCTTGAAGGTAAGACTTGGGTATTAGCTATGGGTCAGTCTGCTAGTCTTGCAAAAAATCTCCCATGCTAACTGCTCCACCACCATGGTTTTCAGAACTGTTGTTTGCAGTGTGAACACAGATGCTATCAGACATCCAGAATCACTACCAATGTATCACACCAATGTGTGGCATGGATCCACAAAGTCTTGTACAGCTGTGGCAATACATCTACCTGTCTCTAGATGTCAGACAAGCAGCAAACTGAACTTCTTCCTCCACGATGGCTAGCCTATGTTTGAACCCTCACTACCATCTTCTATCACACAGCTTCTCTAGCAGTCTACTATCTTTTATCATATCCACATGCACTTCCCTGCATTTTCTTTCTCCAGGTTCTTTATAAACTAGCACATCTTCTTCTTAAATATATTAAAGAAAGTTGCTTGTCTGGTACAAATCTCTTATTAGTCCATTACTAACTATTGTGTAACTACAAAAAAATCTCTTACCAACACTTACAGTAATAATACAAACACGTATTTTTCAATAAGTATTAAAACTTACGCATATACATACAAGTGAATTCATTACTTGATGAATCAATTTGTTCTCCATCATAGAAACATTTACATTAAAATCATTCTTTATTTTTATTTTAAACCACAGCATGCTTTTCTTGTGCTGTTCTTTTGTATTTATGGATACATCCACCACTACATGACTTCAAATATCTACAGTCAACAAAATAATGTATATTAAAAATTGTGTATATATGTATATATGAAACAGTTTCAGCAGGATCATTAAAGCTTACATGCTAATGTTTACCATGTATGCATCAGTCACGGAAAGTTTTATTTTCAGTAAACTCTGATGGTTGATTAACATGCAATTCACCTGCTTATGCTATAACTAGCATCTATTAAACACATCTGTTGTTTGCTCATTAGTGAGCTATGCATACCTCACTGATCTTTATTTCTATGTGTCTGCCCATAACAGTCCTGCAGATTTATTATTCCTCTGTGCAGGACTAGCTTAGTCCGGCACAGAGGTGGCCATTTAGGAGCAGGATAGCAGCGTGCCATGCATAGTAATGAGGTGCGCTGCCTGAACTCCTAGGCTTACACGGAGCATGCAAGAGTACAGGGGGTGTGTCTGAGAGCAGAGCTCTTAGAATATACATGCCCCTACAATGAAGAACAGCAGAAAGGGGTATAAAATGAGTGAGACTGCTCATAGGTGACTGCATAACCCCAATCAACAGTCCCCCTTGTGTACAACAGCAACAGTATATATAAATAAAATGAAGAAACCCTTTACTTTTTAAAAAATCCGATTAAAGCTAACCATAGGTGTGTGGGTGTGCCCATCGCTTAGCTACGATTAATGCAGCTTAAATAGCTGAAGAGGATAACAAAGAAGATATATGCAAATGAAGCAGCATAGCAATAGTGTAGTGGGCAGAGTATTTGCCTTACGAGCAGGCATTCCTGGTTCAAGTCCCACTGCAGCACATTCCATTTCCCATGGCAAAGCACGTTATGAGTAATATTTATGTTGCATAACCCACTCAATAACATATTTTCATGAACTGGAGTACTGCAGTAAATGCACATGTGAGATGTCAGTGTCATAATGAATAATGCACTAGTAAGCAGATTTAAGCAAAAATAAGCAGTAGTAAGCATATTTAAGCACTAGTAAGCAGGCTTAAGCCTGTTTGCATGGCAGTAAGCGATGGTACACTGGTTAAACAATTGTAAAGCTAACTCACTGTAAGTAGATGTAACGGCAGGTTAGCAGTGCTTACCATAGCGGAAACCCACTTACAAATGCTCAAAATTGCCTTAATCACTCTGTATCCAATGGTCCTTGTTCTGCCCATCAGCAAAATAAACAGCCATGCAGGTCTCGAACCCTATACACCATAGTCACAGTAGTCAACCACCAAGCCATCACAGAAGTACAGAAGAATGAGGTATCAGCAAACAAGTCCTCACCATAGTAAAACAAAACTAAACCTGTGGAAGGAATCAGTATACAGTCATATGTTCCATAATCCACTACATAACATAAATATGTGAACTGGAGTAGAGCAGTAAGCCCAGAAGTGAGGTTTAATTATAATAGAGTGTTGAATCCCCAATAAAACACAAGGACCCCATAGAGTGTACATACACATTAATCATGGATACCAGGCATACATATAAGGTGTAATGAATAATAACTCAATGCCAAAAAGGAATTATAATGCAAAGTCTAATGTAAGCAATGCTAAGCATTGCACAGGGCATCTTAAGAGGTGTAAGCAATGTGTAGGGCAGCTAACCATTGTGCACACTGGTATACCCCTTTAAACAATGCCAACCGTGGGTAAGCAGGTTTGCCCATAGCTTAGCCTTTTCAAAACTGACCAATCACAGAAAAGTGTGAGAAATCAGCCCTACTTAAACCCAAGAGGTGAGAATACATCTCAAAACTGCTTGTAGCTTCCCCTTGCAGGCACTATGGCAGTAAGGAGAGAAGTTGTGCGCTTCAGGCACAGCGCTGGTGCATCCAGGAGTCCAAGGTCATGGCAGGACTCCTTCTCAAAGACCAAGATCAGAGACTGCTGCTGCTGCAGACAGGTAAAGGTTCTGTTCTCACTGCAGTCAACTGTGCATGTATGTGTGACAGACGTTACTTGACATTACACAGACCCTTTTGCATTAACATGTGGGACACTGTTATCATCATATGCTCAAAAGACAATGCTGATGTAACCGGCTATATCAAATTATTGCATATACCACCATCCTCCCAGGCCAGGATCAGACACCGGCCTAGAGCCCAGGCAGATGTCACCTTAGGTTCATAGGAGGTTGCTAGGTAGAGCACTGGTGACAGGTATGCTTTGGAGTATGTCTGTGGGGACAGGGGGTAGGTGAAGTTTGCCCCAAACTGTCTGGTAGCAGGTTGGTGATGTCTTCAGGGTCAGTATGAGTGTTACCATCTACTACCTGTTGTGCACAAAGTTGGGACTTCACTTTTAGATTTCTGATGTAACTCAACAATGCCTCCTGATTATCTTTAGCTATGGTTGCTACTTTAGGTTTGTACATGACTTTAGAGGAATTTTCAAGATAGCTAATTTGCTTGTTCAAGCTATGGAGGCTGTCCTTTCTCTACTGAGTCAGTTCCCTCTTGTTCTTAGACATTACTTTCTTTGTTATATAACCTATGTATGCTTGATGCATGCCGGGGTGGCTTGTTTTCTGTGAGGAAATTGTTTTGATCCATTCACATTGCCAACTCTATACACTTGTATAGCTGTTCATACAGGCCATTTGTCTACACATCTGTATAGTAGTCATTGTTGATGGTGGTAGCAGGGGGTTTGCAACTCTTTATGGCATCAGTTAGGAGCCTATAGTTTGCTTTGGATAAATGTTTCATCCTTTCTGCTCTTGAGGGGCTGTTGGTTATGTTTGTGAATGTGAACAAGACTGAAATCTGATCTGACCTGACCTGGAAGGCCAGCACACAGGGGTTAGTGCAGAGAACAACTATGTTGGTCAGTACTACACCTGGAAGGCCAGCACACAGGGGTTAGTGCCGAGAACAACTATGTTGGTCAGTACTAAGTCTACGACATTCAAGCCCCAGTGGGGGTGCACAATATCTGTTACACAGCATGTTTGTTAACAAGGTCAAGGAACCTTAGAGTGAGTGTGGTTATGCACATATATTATTGCAAATCAATGGAATGATAGTTGAAACCACACATGACCAAGGTGATTGGCTGTGTAGTGAGTGGCTCGATTAGGTCCAAGTAGGCAGAGTGGTCCTCATGGTTCATGGTGAGGGACCTGTAGCTATCAATGATATGGAAGGAGGTTTTACATACTGTTAGTTAGACTTGGAGTAGCTCTACATAGTGGTATTCTTTGACCAGACTTGCTGTATACTTTTCTCTTTAATGAAGATGTATACACCTCTGCCTTTGATTCTTTCACTCTTGCTTGATGTGTGAATGTGTGGAATGCATTGTATCCCTGCATAGCCAGGGTGCTCTCTGTGGCCTTGAGCCATGCCTTTGTGACTGCACAGACATGGGCATCATCCAAGGTAAGGATTTCTTCCACTGAGTGCAGTATCTGGTGTACACTCCTTGCATTTAGCAGCATAACCTTCAGTTTGTCTGTGGTGGAATCTTTTATGTTGGGACTTTACTTGTTCTGACATTGCCTTAAAAGGCCACTGTGGGGGAGACAAGCACCTTCATATAGTACAATGAGGTGCATCTTCAGTCATTCACTGCAACATGGACTATGACAGAGTCATTATGGTACTTATTGTTGAGAGATTTGAATGCGTGCATGATCTAACGGACCCTGGTACCAGACAGACAGCTGACTGTGACCTTGCCATATGCAAGGCAGTTTTCAGGTGCTTTGCATGAGGGGCTTATTAGCTGAGACATTGGTGTGTGTATTATTTAGCATAGTAGATTCTGTTGGGTCTGCACTGTGTGCAGGTTTTCACTTGAGAGGGCTCCAATCTTTAGTTAGGTTTCTAGCGAGTACCTCCGCATATGTGGGTTTATGCGTTGTGAGCTGATGTGCAACAGATGAATTGTGTGTGCTGACAAGTTTGATATCTGATTTGTTGTTATGTGTGGGAATTGATTCCAAATTCATAGTATAGATACAGCTCTCAGTATTAGTTTGTTTTAGCAGTAACTGGTTGTCAGTACACATGAGACAATTGGTCTGTTGCCTCAGGATACCCATGTAAATCATGCTGCCTGGAGAAATGGTGGGAACCTGTCCATCCATTATGGAAGGTATATACTGTAGGAACTAGTAGGAAGTGGGCTAGATGGACGAAGTTTTAGTGTAAAACTAACAAAATGTGCCTATTCTATGGAGGGTTATGGTTAAAGAAATGTGTCAATGTTTCACAATGCACAACTGAGTTGCTCGCAGGCAGCAGTGCAAGCTCTGAGCAGCTACAGTAAATATAGTACAACCCCCCTCAGAACATAATGCTAGAATACAAATGAAGTTAAAGTATTTTAAAGAAGTAAAGAAAGGGAAAGGCCAACAGTGAGCCTTATCCCATCAATCACCAAGCCAGTTGGGTTTTTAGTTACACAGTTCTGCCGCAGGGGCACAGTGGGAGCCTTGTTAATGTAAGAGAGCTGCTTTTACTGCTTCAGTGATACCAAACAGTCTAGATTCAGCAAGCCTATGCTATAAAATGCAGAAGCAGTAGAAATACAAATTGCATAAAATCACAATCACAACAGAAGAACAAACAGTTTAAATAAAGCAGAAATCCAGTAGAATACCCCAACAAGAGTATAGACAACAAACCTTCATAGTTTGAAATAAGTGGTCTGGAACACAAGTGCTTAAACCAAAGCTAAGGCACTTTCAGAATAGCAGACACAATAAGCCTTCAACCAGCATTTCCCAGATTAGATGGGTGCAGGCTATCCTCCCCTGCCAAAAGAGCCTACACCACAAACCTTCCTAATGTAAAATAACTGGTTTGGAGATAAGTGCTTAATCCATAACCAAAGGACTTAGAACAACAGCCGCAATAAGCATTCAACCAGCAATTCCCAGCTTAGAAGGGCAGAGGCTACCCTCTCCTCCTTCCAAAGTGTAGACTACAAACCTTCTTAATGTTAAGACAGCTGGCCTGAAGTCCAAGTGCTTAAATCAAAAGTAGTATGCTTAGAATAACAGTTACAATGTAATGAAATTCCAGACAGATGACAGTGATATGTCTTTTAATTTACCCACATATATTATGTCATGTTTAGTAGGCCCGGTGTTATATTGATGAGAAACCCTATGGTCTGTCAAGCTGCTGCATGTGTCTGGTGAGGTTATTGCAAAAGAAAGCATTATACTGCATTACTGTTTTGATGAGTTTGACTACAGTGTTGTCACACAATCCTGAGATCTGAACATGATGGTGTGTCTTATGATGTGCACCATACATATGTATTGGAAGACATTAAAGAGAAAGGTTATAAAGTAATGACACACTGAAGTTCGTGACTTCACAACCCTTACAAGAGAATACAATAGAAAGTACTGTCATGATGATGCTATCTGCTGTATCATTCGGCAAGGCAAATATAACTGACAGGTTCAACAACACAAATGTTGATATACTAGGCACTAATGTAGCTATGTATTGTATCCCTGAATCCAAATGAGATATAACAGGGATAGGGGACAGTTATCATCAGTTGCACAGGGTGCTGGGGGGAGGCCTAGGATGACACAAAAGGTCACTGAGAGTGTGTGAGAGAGAAAGTGGAGCAGGCTGGCTGTGTGTGTGTGTGTAGGGGTCCTCTATGTGAAAGTGCTGTGTGAGAGTCTGCATGAACACAACCAAGCTCAGTGCTAGCTCTACATTTTGTTATGTTGGACAGGTGTGAGCTGTGCATGGTAGAGGTACCAGTTCATCGTTGTGACCTCTGACCATGGGAATTGGCTCTGCCAGGAGTTGCACTGGCACCTCCAAAGTCAAATGGAGTGCTGCTGTCTGAGCATGACCAATGTCTGCTGGAAGTGTTCCCTTCATAGAAACATCCAGGTCCACCACCCCCATTGCCTGCTACATCTGGGTGTGGGCAGCACAGTCCCCGATAGACCAGCAAAAATACTTCCACTAAAGTAGCATGATTGGTAATGGGTACATTGGCTCTCAGCATACATTGTGGCTGATCTTCACCCATGAGGACACCACCCCCCCTCCAGCAAACATTCCATGACAGACATTGCTTGTTCCATGACAGATTCCCCTTGGTCCATCACAGACACCCCTCATTCCAAATTGTCATTCATCTGATCTAGGGAATCAGTGATATGGTGGAGGCAGTCATGCATGTCAGATTGTGCCACATCCACAACCCTGAGCATTTGTCTGGAGCATCTTTTTGAATGTGCCCGTGCTTCCATTTCAGCCCTAAACATACATTGAGTGACATGGGAAGAGACACCTGCAGCAGGTGGAGAAGGGACAACAGGCCCCCTCCGAGCACTCCTATTAACCCTCCTGGGTGGCATCTTGCCAAAACTTTGGCAATGGCCAGACTCAACAGGCACTGAAGTAACATTAGCCATACTTTCCTGCTCAATTTCACCACCCTCCACCTATACTATATCTGTGGGCTCAGTAGACTGTGTAGATGTAGGCCTACCAGCTGTGTCCAGGGAGAAAGAAGGGGAGGCTGGATGTCAACCTCTGTGTCATATTCAACCTGTGTACCCCCTGACTGTTGCCAACAACATCATCATCAGTGTCTGATGAGACAATGACATCAGGTAGCACAGGGCCCACACTCCCACTGTTATGATCACCTGTGATAAAAAGGAAGAAACACAGGCATACATTAATACCTGCATTACTATAGGGCAATATATGCTAAACATCTAACAATGCTATGAATATTACAAATAATACAGCAATACACACAACAGGCATAAAATAACACATTACATTTCCAGAAATTGATCTGCAGTGCCGAAATAACTTGATTTGGCTTACAACATGCAGGGGGCCTACGTTGCTGGATTCCTGACTGTCCTGAAATAAGTTAAACAAGAGTATGGCCAACATCATCACATTTAACAGTATGACAGGAGGTACTACATGTACTCCTCTCAATCAGCATGATGTGTTACTTTAACAGGAATGTATCTGACAACTCCAAACTGAGCTTATGACTGTACTAATGTTCACCACCCCCCCAAAAAAAACACAAGTGACATAGAAGTAACTTTTATTTCAATTGTTTTACTATACAACAGTACTGATCTGGTCATATAACAAAGCCTACTTGGAAGCCCTTCCTGGGTCTGAGGATTTACACCCACATCAATAACATATTGTGGGCCACTCTGCGGTGAGTTGTCCTGTGTCAGAGGATTCACCAGGAATTCCTCACTGGGGTGAGAGATGGTTCTGCAGCAAGTTAACCCACCAATAACCCTCTGGTCTGGAGCAACAGCAACTGCATGCCTCCGTGTAGATCTGAGCATGTCAGTGGCCCTGTGGTGCACCTGCTCATAAGTACAGCCTTGGCTGCCCACAGCATTTATGTTAGCAACAATTTACTGCCATATCCTCAGCCTCTCTGACATATTGGGATGCCCCCTTCCAAAAAGAAAAGTGCCATGCTGATGTAGCATGTCCACTATTTGCTACCTCACTGAAGGGGTGTCTGTGCCGCAATGACATTTTCAGTCCTAAAACACAACACAATGATAATACACACAACTATCACATAACTACAAAGTAACTGTTACCAGATAAAACATTTAGGGTAGGCAGTCAGTAGTACCCACTGGAGAAACATAAAACATACTACAGATGTGAAATACTAACAACAGCCAGGATGCAAAACAAGGAGAGTAGCAAGAGCAACATATCCTTGCATGTGCCATAGCAGTAACTCAGCTGTGCTCCCCTCAAAGAACAGTCCATTCTAGTTTGTAACATAACAGTAACTTCTCTTTGCTTACTCCACCCACTAAAGAGCAGGTACATTTTGCTAATAAAACACATTTGAAATGTTAAACATGCATGCAAAGGATGTGCCCCTGAAACATTTGTACGTATGTATCACACAGTTTAGTATTTTTATGTATTGTTAATGTGTTGTACCTCTGAAATGGCTTGACAAAAATGCCTTTGCCTATGCCACCAGTACACGTCTAGCTAATGCATACAAATAACAATGTAAAAGGTTTTGCTATACAATATTCATTAATATAGTCCAGTATATGCATTATGTAAGTAAAAAAAATGACAGCCTACCTGCTGGAGTTTAATACTCCTCTGTAAATATAGCTTGGGAAATATTTTGCTTTGCTGAACATGTAGCAAGTATTCTCACCATCAGTTTGGCTAGCTACACATTTGTCTTTTTATAATGGAGTACATTATTAATGTGATGATATGGGCAGGTGTCAGCATAGCCAGCTGGAGTTTTCTGAAGAATATGTCCATTGAATATAAAACTGATTTATATAAGGTGTATGTCTTACAAATGTATTAGAACTGTATGTCATTTGTATATCAAACTGATTTGTACAGATGTTTGTGCTGAAAATGTATTGGTGAGGTTTGCTTGTGTTAAAAGTTATCAACAGTGCACCCCGCTGAAATGAAAAGAAATGTACACATATTATTGGAAATGAATTAAATGTATATGTCTTAATACAAGACACTTGGGCAGCCAAGGTTAACTCTAAGAAAAAAGGGAATATAAATAATCTGTTAAACCATTAAAATGGCACCCACAGAGCTGAATAGGACAAGAGATGCTGGGTCTGGGAAAGAGACTTTGTTCATTAGCTCAGTGAAAAGAGGGGAAGCCCAGGCACTGCCATAAACATTTGGATGTGCATTGTGACCATCTGTGCTAAAATCCTGTCTCAGATTCAAAAGGGAATACTGTGAGAACTTGGAGTCAGGTGACCAGATGAGGTCATTCTGCCAGCCCTCTTGGAAATTATATTTTAGATATTAAAAAGAGAAATCTCAGAGTATTGATTATTCTGTTTTGGGGAGCCTGACTAGAAAGACCCTCACCCACAGCATCTTGCCTTGTGGTAGTTAGTAACTCAACTAGGGAACAGTAATTATTTTAGATTCAGTCAGGAATACAGTGAAGCTTAGTTTAGATATTGTTTTTCTTTATATCTCCCAGTCTGTCCATCAACGTTCTTTTCAATATTTCCTGTGATGTGAACTCTGTGGTTTACTATGACTATAAAGTCAATATTTTCATTTACTTTTATTATTTATGGTTAAATATATTTAAAACATTTATTGTGGCTTATCTTTGTAGAAAGTATTTAATCTTTGAGGGTGCTTATATTTATTTGATAACACTGTGTGGGGCACTCCAGAAGGCCTAGCTGTCTTGGTGAACTACTACCATTTGTATTAGTATTAATATTACACAGAATAATTGGCGACCCTTTATTAAGGGCCCTAGAGTACCTGATTGGGGAGTGTCTGATGATGGTGATAACTATCTTAAAGTCTGGGCAGGACAGTGCATGGCTAATAAACCTCTGCCAGCCTTTCCCAGGTGTGTGTGTGTGTGTGTGTGTGTGTGTGTGTGTGTGTGTGTGTGTGTGTGTGTGTGTGTGTGTGTGTGTGTGTGTGTGTGTGTGTGTGTGTGTGTGTGTGTGTGTGTGTGTGTGTGTGTGTATGTGTGTGTGCAAATTAAATGTCTCACTGTGTATCTGTCAGCTATTTGGGGCAGGAACACAAAGCACTGGGTTTGCAAAGAGGGTGCTGGAGGACTTGGCTTGGACACTCAGCTGAGTACCTAACCTTACAACTGTACCAGTGAGGAGTCTTAATGGGGACCTAGAGGGAAACAGATATAGAGACATGCAGACCCCAGGCTGAGTGTGTCCCCTGTGTGCTCTTAAGGGAAATTGTATTTGATGCAGTGAGGTCTTCATCTGGAAATACAGAGTGTATGCATTTGTATTCCAAGTGCACGCCCCCCTCCAGCATAGTGGTGATGGTTCAGGCTCATTGATTACTGTCCCAGCTTGGGGATGGCACATAAGCAGTGGTGCACATCACAGACTCCATCTGTCTAGGCTGTGTTTCAGAGATGCTAATTACAGCATAAGCAGCTGAATTGCATACTAATCAACCAAATCTGGTGGAGCTATTCAAGAAGTTATAAAGCAACCATTTAGACTCTATGCTGTTTTTTATTCCTGCAGATTTCAAATGATGTGGAGTACAGACACAGAAAGTCTACACAGACAAAATGCTATGAGCTGCTCCTGCTGCTTAACTCCATTTATATGTGTTACATGCTGCAGACAATGCTGCTGCTGCTGCCAGTTCACCTTGGCTGAGCCAGAGAAGAGTTTTCAGGCCACAATTAACTTATCACAACATATATGATATGGACATTGTAGACTCCTACAGGGTAGAACAACTGCGGTGGTGGTGCTGCGGTAGCATTGTCGCCTCACAGTAAGACGTTGTCCTGTTCAATTCTCAGCTAGAGCGTCTTCTGTGTGGAGACATGCGTGAATGGGTGTACTTTCGTTGAAGGTTGTACATCAGGGCTGGCAACTCAGCACGTAAAAATCTTCTGCCAATCATTAGCGGACCGGAATTCCACTGTGGCGACCCCTAACCGGGAAAAGCCGAAAGACACAACAACAACAATACTCCTACAGGGCAGACAGGGACACAATACAGAAACTCTGTGACCTCTGCTGGCCACAACGCAGAACCACAGCCTTTACCTTCCCATGTATTGGCTATGTACTGCTTACATCACAGTCAGCCCTAAACTAACACTGTGGCAACTGCTGCATATATAAGGTAAGTCCTGAACATGTAATGTATTGGATAATATTATTATGACATGTCCTTGTATTTCATCACTTGGTACAGTAAGAAAATACAAGGTGGGAGATTTGTACAGAAATTAATGTCAAATGTGACAGCAGAGATGCATTTGACTTGTATGTACCATTAGCAAGTAGAAGACCTCAGGCCTCAAAGAATCACACATTGATACCTCCCCAAAATGATGATGATCACTGCATGCCCTCAGTTTAGCACCCTACATTTGAAATGGGAAATCATAACAGAGAAGTTCAAAAGTAATGAGACACAGCAGTTTCCGGTTTCACCACCCTCACAAGCTCAAACCAACAGGATGCAAAACAAGGAGAGTAACAAGATCAACATAGCCTTACTAAGAAAAAAACATGAACTGGAGCAGAAAAACAACTAGTAGCAATAATAAAATATAAGTGTAATAACTTTTCTTCTCCGCTTGGCATCCAACAGGATTTCTTCAGAACAAACAATAGAAACATGCAAACAGCCACTTACTTTACAATTCAATTATAGAAACTAATTGCATAATAGGTAATTAATAAAATACTAAAATAATAAAACCTGTTGAATACAATAAATTTAACCATTGTTTTTATCCATTTTTACAGTTCATCTACGATCTTTTAAAAAAACATTTTATGTTAATAAATTCATTTAAACCTGGATATTCATCTGCCATTAACCTAATTTCCTATGACGTTTCTCTTGTTTCTAAGTCATTTTTATAATCCCCACCCCTCATATCCAAGGGAACCTGCTCAAGCACATAAAACAAGAACTTTTTATAGTGTTTACAAATGGTACTATTCTTAAAAAGGGCACTGTCATTATCTTTAATCTTAATGGTCCAAACATGTTCTTTTATTCTTTTATGCAAAGCACAGGTGGCCATCCCAATATAAAATGCTGGACAGCTAGAACACACACTAATATAAATGACCCCTAGACTATTACAATCAAACCTACCAGTGCTAAATATACTTAAATTTGAATGAGCCAACAATAAATAAGACCCTTCATAAATAAATCTACAGGATGAACAAAAAATACATTTATACGTCCCTTTAGTTCTATCTGTACAAGGGAGACTAACCTTATTATTGTCATTTTGTAATATATTTTTTAAACAATTGTTCCTTTTATAAATGAAAGATGGATTATCACCCAAAGCTTTAACTAGTTTAATATTTCCCATTATTGTCTGCTTATTATTGTTGACAATATTCCTTATAGCATAATTGTCAACTGACATATCTAAGTTACAAACTAAAATATTTTGTTTATTTTTTCTATTGGCAGATTGACTACCCTCTGAATCTGCTGCTGTGCCATACATAGAATACATTTACTAATAACAGGTCATGCCTTGATATCAGCATACATTCAGTTCCACTTGGTTGTGTGAGGAATTACATCATGTATTTGCTGCAAAGGAGTTTGTGGGGCAAAGATGGATAAATCCCACCTCCTTTTTTGTGAACCGGATTTCAGTGAGAGTTGGGATCCAGACCTATGTAGTCAATGTAATGTGTACTAACAGTTTCTATTCTGTATGTATTAGGTTGGTTTTCTGCATTTTTTTCTCCATGTTTTATACTTTTTGCTTTTTTGGTTTTGGTGGGCCACTTTTTGCATATGCACCGTTTAGCACAAACAGCTTTTGCTATGCACATTTTGTTTGCACATAGAGCAACACTGCACAAACCAGGGAAATGAGCCACCTAGGTAGCAGACAGTACCCAGACAGCCAGAAACATACACCAGGCACATTCAATTAATACTATTGGCCATCATGCAAACACATTTCCCAGTAGTGCACATTCTTGCACAACATGTGTGTGTGTGTGTGTGTGTGTGTGTGTGTGTGTGTGTGTGTGTGTGTGTGTGATGGTAAGTCATGCACAACACTTTCAAATGTTGCAAATCCAGAAAGTGCACACTCCCAGTAAGCACAATACCTGCAACTGGCAGGAAAACATCATTCTACCTTGGTCTTGAAATGTGAAAAGCATGGCTGACATTCCAGGAAAGTTTTTGAGGCTCTGTGTTCAAAGATAGGGTGTCCAGGAGTCCTAAGTGTTTGTTGGACTCCAAGTGAATGAACATAGGCCCAGGCTGTTGCAGAGGGACTATCGTGGCCCAGATTACAAGGCAGATGTATGGAATATTCTGGCCCGGGCTCTGACCAGTGCTACTGGTATCCCCTGCACTGGTGAACAATGTAGGAACCTCTACAGAGACCTCAGGATGAAGAAGATGGATAACTTTGAATGTTGGATCGAGGAAAGTAGGACTGGAGGCACCCCACAGATGTGTAAGTATCATTTATGGAGACAACTTGACAGAGTTAAAAGCCGAATATAGGCTGGATTGGTATGATTAATGGTATTCTGTCCTGTTCTGTTTTTTCCTCAGCCATCCCAGACTGGGAACTGAATGTGCAAACCCATGCTGCTAGATTGTCATGGATGTAGGATGCATGTGGCAAGTATGTATTCCAGTAGTAAAAAAATCCAAAACCTAGAAAGCCTGAGGTAAAATGCAGTGTTTATTCCAGACAGGAATGTGATTTACAGCTGAAGATTATTCAGACTGAGAATGAGCTGCTTTAAACACCTTTAACAAATAAGGGTTTACTGTTATATAACACAATGCTTGAGCATTTAACAATATTTGAACAAAAGCTCATTGCCACTAAGAAACACAAATTGAACCGAGACATTGGAGATTTTAAAAATGGTTACATTTTTATGCCTTTTACACAGGAAGGTAGATATAATAATAAACAGGGAAGGATGAAACAGACCATGGACTCACTAGATGAATTTTCTCCTGATGAACTTGTCACTGGGCATAATGTTAACTTAAATTCAACTAATAGGAATGTGCAACCTGTAGACTCAAACAATGTTACTCATTTACAATCAGAAGTAAGTACTTCTGTGAAATCCACGCTCCCCACTAATTCAAATGGTACAACCCTGCAGAATCTGGATTTTCAGCAGGGAAAGACTCTAATTATTATCACATTACCGGAGAAAGTGGAGCAGGTAGTACAGAATACATCAAAGTACCGAGGGAAGGAGATGGACAATTCGAGGGGCAGGAAGCAGACTCAATGTCAGCAGTCCAACAAGTGGAGAAGCCAAAGACCATAGACCTGCAGTAGGACTCACAGCAACAAGAACTGAGTGAATTTTTTGTTGTTAATCTATCTTCTTTTTTCTATCTTTTCAATTAAATGAAGTTGAGTTAAAGCTTTTGATTAAAGGTACAGGTTTCATTCCATCTAATGTAGACAGTGTTGTAATAGCACTGACTGACCTTAGATTATTTATAAGGAATCTGAGTCTGAAATTTATATTTAAGGATACACCTGATATATCTACACAGGTATGTAAAAAACATAGTGTGTTTATACCAGTGAATTGTCCCATTTTAAATGCACTTATGGGGGAATGTAAAAGGGACATATGTAACTATTATATGAAATCTGGAAAAAAAAAAAGAAATACAACCTTTCATTTTCTAAGTTTCAAGATCTTGAGAAATTATAAAACAACAATGATATTATTATTAGACTGATAAAGGTGGTGCAATTGTTATATTTGATAGAGATATGTATAATATCCTTATGCTTGAACTTTTTTAGTGATTTTGATAGTTTTATTAAAATCCCTCCAGCAGAAGTGTTTAAATGTATAAGCAAAGTTAATATGTGTATTTTTGAGTTGCAGCTTAATAATGACATCAGTACTGAATTGTTTAATTATTGTACAGTTCCATGCCCTATGACACCTGTTTTGTATAGTCTTCTGAAAATTCATAAAAGGTTAACCCATCTGCCCATGCATCCTATTGTATCTGGCTCTGGCTGGGTCACCGAACCTATTTCTCACTATTTACAGGTAACTTTAAGTAAATATTTATATAAAGTTAGAAGTTTTATTAAAGATACAAAAGATTTTTTACAATAGTTTTACTGCTGGTTTAATGAATATCAGAATGTTGAATCTTTATTTGTAACTCTTGACATTAAATCATTATTTACTATGATACCTATACATTATGGGTTAGAAGCATTATGTGACTTTTTAAGTAGAACATTGGTAGAGAAGTGTAAACAATTTGTGAATTGACAGAAGCGGTGTCAACTAATAATGTGTCTGTGATTAATGAATGCACATACATACAGAAAAATGGGGTAGCGATGGGCACCCCAAAGGCAAATGCATATGTCAATATTGTTGTTTCATGCTGAGAAGAGCAATTTGTTTATAGTGAACTGTATCCTTTTCATGACAAAATATTATTTTTTAAATGGTTTGTGGATGACATATTTTTCCTGCGGGGCGGTAATGATGCTGAACTTGAAGTATATATAGAATATTTAACTAGAACCACTATTTTTTTTAAATTTGCAGCTCAGTTTTCTGTGGATAATATCAATTATCTGGATGTTAATCTAACTAAATGTTGTGGAAGTATTACTACATAACAAAAAAAAAATACCACTGTGGAGGCAGCAAAGAAAGTACCAGGTACCAAAATAATAGCGTACTAAAATTTATTGTCCGCTTTCGTCAGAAGACTTCCTCCTTGATTCTGAGGAAGTCTTCTGACGAAAGCGGACAATAAATTTTAGTTCGCTATTATTTTGGTACCTGGTACTTTCTTTGCTGCCTCCACAGTGGTATTTTTTTTGGTTTTGTTTTGTTTTTGGCAACTGGTTGTTTAAGTATTACTACATCCCTACACAGAAAAGAGATATAATCCAACCAATATGTCCACAGAAATAGTATGCATGCCACACATACATTTAAGGGTGTAGTCAAAGGACAAATGCTAAGAGACAGTCAGCTAAACATGGATGCTGCTAGCTTTAAAATGGAACTGGACAGAATGACCACAGATTTTAAATGTTGTGGTTATAATAACTCATTGTTAAGATGTACAGCAGATGAAGTTATTATGAAAAGAACAGGCAGAGTGAGACTTCACTTATCTAGTAATACTAGCCATGTTAATTCTGGCCATAATTCTATTAAAATAATAACATATGCTATGTCACAACATATAATCATAGCTCAGAGGGTGTTAAGAACATTATTAAAAACCAATGGGGTATTCTCAAAAACATGCCTGAGATAATCAGAATAGTTATAGAAGCCCCTATGTTCTCATATCATACCTGTCTGAATTTGAAACAAAGATTATGCTAGGACTTTAAAAATAATAAAAAGTTTAATATAAACAGGGCATGTTTCCTTGTTATAGTTGCACATGCTGTGTTGATATAAATACAAGCTGTGAACTTATACATTCTAACACAAAAAAGAAATATACTTGCAGATGTTTTGCAACTTGTAATACCGCTGCCATTGTGTATATGGCATGCTGTAAGGTGTGTCAAGCATTTTACATAGGGAAATGCACAATAAGGTTGAAGAACAGAATTATTGAACACAAATCTGAAATATGTAGACAGGTAGCAACTAATGTTCTGGGTAAGCATATGAGGGAGAAAGGAAATACGCACACATTTAACTTTAGAGTGATTGACATTAGACAGAAGAAAAAATGCAGGGATCTTAACAATGAGTTTGAAGTATGTGAATACTCATGGATCACATTTTTAGAAGCTGATATACAAACTTTGGAACTCACTTAAGATACAACTTCAGAAGATGGGTTACCAAAATTCAACATCATCATTGGAATTCATGATTTTACATATTCCCCTTAAAAGAACTTTCTAAATCTCAATGTATTGTATTAATCAATATTTTCTTATTAATGAAGCTATACATAGCTACTAATTGGTTGGACCCATCCAAAACATCATGGAATAATTTTATAGTATTAGCAATAAGGCATATAGTAGCTCACAAACTACTTTTGAACCAACATAATAAAAATATTAACAATCCAAAAATATGGGAACAAGTATTTAATATTGTATTAGCGTAACATCTTATATTTGAATTTAGCAAGAATTTCTACACTTTTAAGAGACTCTGTAACAGCAACTTTTTATTACTCGAATTGATCTTAACCACTTTTATACTCTTTGTGTATAACTCAATGTGTTACTTGGAAGCATTTATGTAAATATTGTATATATGTTATGGAGTTAGTGTTAGTTACATTAGTTGGTAGTTTTTTCTTAATTTTCTGTATTGTTTTAACTTTGTATGGAATATAAGAAAACAATAAAAATTACTATTGAAAAAAAAAAAAGAAGCTGATTGTTTTCCAGGTTTAAATACAGCAGTAAGCATTAAACCTATTTTAAAAAGAAGACAGTTAACTTTGAAATAACATCTTGTGTGGATTGGTCTTAGTTAAATGTTTTAATTATTTTATGGCTATACTGATTTTCAGTAACATTTTACTTGTATATATGTCTTTAAACTGAAGTGCTTAATACAACTGTGTCATGTGATTAGTCTTATGGTTTGAATTCACTATTTAAATGAAGGCATTTGATCTCTGTTTTATACACTGATGAAGGGTTGATTCCCGAAAGCTTTGTGATTTTTTTTTTTCCTGCTTGGAATAAACACTGCATTTTACCTCAACGTTTCCAGGTTTTGGATTTTTTTACTACTGTTTTCCATTTTGTATCCTTTCTACCTATGTGCTGTTCTTGTTTCTTTAGATTGTAATTATGCATCCCAACAGTGAGGATATTTTAGCATTAAAAGTTGCAATGCATTTGTTACTTGTACAGTTGTATCAAATTGAACGTTCACTTCTTAACTGTAAAAGGGAAGCATGCATGCATTACTCTGGAGGGCAAAACAGTTCATTACAAAAGAGTCATAGGTTGTGCCTTCAAAATCTACACTTCCAAAATATACAGCACTATTAAGGTTTCATCAATATTGCAATGTAACATCAGAATTGTAAAGTAATGTCTCCACTGGTTTGCTGTAAACTGTAATCAGTATATTTGAACCATACATATCTGCAATGCATGCACACATCAAGGATTGCCTACTGCAATCTGTAGTATATTGTGCATCTGTTAAGAGCTGGATAGTCTTAACAGTAAGCAAACGTATTTGTTAGGAGTTTGTCGTGTTAAAATTAAAGGTAACAGAATAGAGTAAAATAATTGTATCAATGTTTTGTATGTCAGATATGAAGTTACTAATGTTCTCCCTTTTTTCTCTCACCCTAATCCTTTTATCTCTTTTTTTTTTTTTGGGGGGGGGATTATTATTTACTTTTTTGTGTGTTTATTGTTTTATTTATTTTTTATTTTTTCCCACAACACAGCAGGGTAGGACTGTCCCATGGGATCCTCCTGCACCCACTCCACCTGCTACAGCACTGCTGCCCAGCACATCAGTTGCAGAACCTGGTAGCACCCCTTCTGCTTCCCCTGCACTACCTGGTCCCTCAGACAGTTCTGCCCCAGAAGATAAATATATCTGGGGCTAGGTAGTGCAACAAAAAAATAAAAAAAAAAAAAATAACAAAAAAACAAGAAAAAAACAGCAACAAAAAAGAAAATAATAAACACAGACACACAAAAGAGAAAATGGTTGGGGGGAAATTAAAAAGAGCATTAGTAACCTCATATGTGACATACAAAGCATTGCTACAATTATTTGATTTTATTTTACCTCTACTTTTAACACGAAAAACTTCTAACAAGTTTCTTCCTTATTTTTAAGACTAGAAGGATTATAACAGAGGCACACTTTAGTACAGATTGTAGCCACCAATCCTTGATGCGTGCATATATTGCACATGTGTGTTCCAGTTATACTAATTACAGATTACAGAAGATCATTTTTGCTACTGGTATATAGGTATGAAGTTACAGTCCAATAATGATGAAAACTAAACAGTATTGTATATTTGGGAAATGTGGTATTTGAACCCACAACAGATGACTATGCTAAAATACTGTATTGTTCTTTTGTCCTACAGATTACTGCATGCATACTTTCCTTTTACAGTATAGCGATGCATGCCCACTGTTATTTGAAAATATGGCACCATTGCTTTGTGATACAGACTAAGGCACGCATAGTTTAGGCATGCATAGTTTCTTTTATAGTGGGATATACCTGCACAATTGGAGACAACTATATTAAATACCATCTAAGCTGTCCTTAATGTTTAATGCTACAAAATTACTATGCAAATTTTTTTTTTATTAAAATACTATTTAGACAAAACTGTTTTGATGTATACATACCACATGGTTCTCACATCCTTACTAGATGTGCAACATCGGATCGAACATTTGAGACTCGCTCCTCAGCAGCTGTGGAAAAAAATAGAACAGAACACCATTATGAATACCAGTCTTGACTATATTCAGCTTTTAACTCTTACAATTACTCACTGAAATTGACACTTATACATCTGTGGGAGTGTCCGCTGCCCAACATTCCTGATCCAAAGGTCAAGGATATCCCATGTGTTCCTCCAGAGGTCATCAAAATGATGTCTGCATTGCTCACCTGTGCAGGGGATACCAGTTGCACTGGTTAAGGCCCTGGCAACACTATTTCAGGCTTCAGATTTATATTCTGAGTTGGAATAGTCCTGCTGCAGCAACCTGAGCCCATGCTCCCTAACTAGGAGTCAAACAAAAGTCTTGGACTCCTGGACACCCCAACACTGAGCCTGAAAGTACACACCCTCTCCATCAAATCCAGACATGCCTGCCATAGTTCAAACTCAATGTCTAATGAGCATTTCCTGTAAATTGCAGTTTATATGCTGCTCTTCCCACCTATTACATATCACGCGCTTACTGAGAGTGTGCACATTTTGTATTTGCAACATTTTATAACATTGCACATCACTTACCATCACACAAACATGGTAGGGGAAGGTGGGCAATGCCAGGCACTGTGTTTGAGCAATGTTAAGCAATGATCAACAGTGAAGAGCAATGCCGTTTCAAGCTTATTAGGTATACAGGCACTTGTATAAATAGGCTAGTGAAATCTACCATAGATACAGTTCTCCTACACTTGCAGCTATTACAACAAGAAGGCTGAAAAAACAGTTGTGTATCTTGCACTTCATTACTGTAATCTGCAATCTCACAACAATAAAACAAAGCTTGCACACTATGTAGTAGAACCCTGTACTATCTGTAGTCTACACCTACACTTAACACCTGCTGCCACAGGGTTAGTGAGATGATATCTGCTATCTTTGTAGTTATTGTAAATTTTTTACTGTTAATTGTAGTGCAACACAGCTTACCACATTTGTGCGATGCACATTATTAATTGAATGCATCTGGTTTATATTTGTGACTGTCTGGGTCCAGTCTACAACCTGTGTCATCCATTGCTCCAGTCTGTGTGCTGCTACATGTCATGCAAACCATGTAAGCGCTAAGCACAACTAAACATGTTTATGCCAAGTGGCACATCGAGCAAACAATGGGAAAAAAAAGAGAAATTAAAACACAAAAGGCAGACTTCCACAGTTTTGCAGAATGTCCAGATAAATGCATCATATATGTGGCCTGTTCCATGTAAAATGGGTGGTTTACTGTGAAATCACTGAAGGTTGTCATCAATATATAATGACATACATTTCTGTTCTGTACTTCATATCTTTCAGAAAATGCATGCTTGCCCTTTGTCTTCTCATTAGTTTAATGTTTGAGTGGAATGATCCACATTCAGTTTACAGGTCTAACAGCCGGTAACACTGGGGAGAGCCATGAAACCTTGCCTACATGTGATACGCATCATTAAAATTCATGGCATGAGGCTGCGCGATGCTCAGTATCACGCATGTGAATACACTCCGTGTAGGCTCTGAGCAGAACCTACACAGAGTTTATTGAATCCTGGGGTCTATCAATCTAATAAGTTTTGAAGTATAAACTGTAACTCAAATTTAAGATTTATTACATAAGATTATCTTTAGTACTTCAACTGGCCATTTTCTTTCTGTTATATCACAATTGTTTATTTTTACATGAGCATAACTTGCATATTATTCTATTTAGCTGTCTTTGCCACATAGTTCATACAGTTTGCTCATTTTTTTTAATTCAGTAATTCATTATTAAATGTCAGTTTATGCACACATTTCAAAATGCTGTACCTTGCTTTATGTTACAACTCCATTTTAAAAAGTGTGTTCCCAATACTGTTTGCTTTAATATTTTAATTGTCTTTTATTGAAGAATGCAATAGAGAGTATCAAAGCTTAGTAGTATGGTAGTATTGGTAATCTCCCACCCTGTAGGGTACTGCAGGATAAGAGTTTTCAGGACATAATGCAGCTATATTGTTGTCAATGTTTGTCACCTGTTTTTAAAATGCTGCATGCATTTAATGTCATCATGGAAAATATACCTTTGGTATCACTATATGATGATAAGGCTTTTATTTAACTTCAGGAATTTAGGTGGACAACCATAACTCAGCCATTATGGATAACAAACTACAACACATTTCCTCCTGATAATGCACCTCTTTTCACAGTAAAAAAGGGTCTATATTAAGTTTATGAGACAATCTACATAGAAAACATAGCTCAATAAACCTGAGCCTCTCTCCCGATACAATGAGAATTACATATAGGCTTTAGCATGGGTCGGGGGGGAGGGTGATACTTCTCCACTTTCCTCCTTTTCCAGTGAATGGCACCAGAGTCAGTGAAAGATTTTGCCAAGCCATGATATGATGAATACTGGCACAAGAAAACATATATAGTCCAGAAATATTTTAAATGTAAATAAGTGATTTGGGTAAATGGAGAATTAACAGAATAAATATAATTTTAACTGGTTGTTTTCTGTGATATGACATTAGCAAACTGATTTAATTAATATTTTAAATGTGCTTAAAAGTTTCTACAATGAAAGAAATACCATTAATATATAATAACAACCAGAGCCAGATCATGGTCAAATGGGCCCCAGGCAGGAGAATGGACCAGTCCCCCCTCCCCCTGCAGCCATTCTGATGTCCCATTGATTTTCTCTCTCCCCCATTTGCCATAAACACTGCTCAAAATTGTTAGCATGCATACTATTTTCTTCTTTCCTTTTAAAATGAAGGCAAAAATATTGATTTAATTTAAAAGTTTCAATTTAAATATCCTTTGTTGACCTGATTAGTCTCACTAGGCTAACAACATCTTTTTTAGGGGAGACCCTTGGTGATATTTATAACACTAGGGGAAATCTGACCAGGGCATTGGGGAACTTCTCACTACAGTTTTCAAAAGTGCAGGTGGATACAAAAGACCACATAGAACCTACTATTAATGCAGACAAATTTGGCCTCTCTTGAGCATCTCATCTAAAGTGGGAGGGTGGCGTAATGATTAAAGTGCTTACCTTAGAAACACAAGGTGCAGCGTTTGATTCTCACAGAGGGTAATTGGCTAGGCTTAAAATGGTCCATGAGGGCAATTAGCCTAGTAATAATCTATGAATCTATGACATGCTCAGGAGTGCAATAGCTCCTACACTTTCTTAAAGTGCACTGTAGCATCAACAATCCATCTACATAGTGTTGGAATACAACCCACAGCCTTCTGCACCAAAAGTAAGTATGCTGCCTGTTGTGCCTCTAACACTGTTTCAAATTGTATAGCACAAACACTGACAGACATTTGCTAGACAAACAGTTGCACAATGAACACAGACTTACCATGAACAACAGTAAACATCTCTTCCCTTGAAGCTCACATTCCTTGAAAATGCACTGAAACTCTCATTCATTGAAAATGCAACTACCTCTGTAGTTTTGAAGATTTTTTTTCCATTAAGAAATGAACCAATAAAATGTAAAATTACTATTTTTGGAACATTTCAATCAACTCTGATGCCTAAGCAGTCTAGTAGTTGGTGTACAGTATTAAAGCTTTAGTCTTCTGTAGCCAAGGTACAGGGTTTGGGCCTGAGTAAGCTAATTAACTAACCTGCTGTCCCAAACCTGAGCATTTCACAGAAACACACATCTTCTTCTGCAAAGGATGGAAGCAAAGTTTCAAATGTGGAGATAATTCATGGCAGCAGATGTGTGTTGGGGAACTTAAATCCTTTGTGTTGTACTAAAGATGCATGAAAAACCATAGATCTGAGCGTGTCCTTAAATAAGAAATGCAATAATAGTTAAGTAAAATTAAATTTTGTGGCAGCCAGTGCCCCCCCCCCCCCCCCCCCACTGAGCCAGGAGCCTGGGCAAAGGTTGCCTTGTTCTGGATCTAGCTTTGGTAACAATACAGGCAAACATTTCTTTGCTCATTTCTACTGTTTCATTATCTGAATTGCTTACTCAATTAAATTTAGTATACTGAACTTTTCTATTTTGATCACTTTAATATGGCAGCAACTTTAAATTTGAACTTCATTTCTATTCCAAAAGGCTTTTATTATTAGCATGAGGGGATGTGTGTATGTATGTGTGTGTATATATATATATATATATATATATATATATATATATATATATATATATATATATGGGAAGAGAGAAGAGAAATCTATCTAAACATATCCATAGCTATCTACCTATCTATAAATATATAGATAGAAAACATGCATATATATATATATATATATATATATATATATATATATATATATATATATATATATATAGATTCACACACACAGACATACACACTCTAATCATTATGAAAAGAAAGGTAAAACTACAGGCTACTAACATGTTGCTAAAGACAAAAGTGAAAAATTGTGTTGACTACATTATAATCAAAGTAGCACTTCTAAAACAGACAGTAGAAGATGGCTGCAGTGTTAAGTAAACTGAAAAGATGACACTAGGAACAAAGGCAAGTAGAATATTCTGATTATCTAACTCCCCTTATTGAGTGCATTATGAAGGCTATGATAAGTGGTGAAGGAGTGTTAGCATTTGTGTAGCAAGAGAGAGGAGAGATACTCCCCCGGATTCATGAAACTCGGCGCAAGGCCGGTGTAAGGCTTGCACCGGCCGTGCGGTGTATATATGGAGTAGTAGACCGATATGCATATTAATGAAGGCATGCAGCCGCCACAGCCACGTGCATAGGAAACGTGCACGAGTGCATGGGGCATAACGAAGTTGCGGAGGGAGGCGTGTCAATGTCGGCTGTCAATGAGCAACCTAAACTGCTGAATATTATAGTCTGCCTGCAGTAATAATCGCACCTATCAGTGTCCGTGGAGACTGAAACGTATACAAAGCATGCAAGATAGTCTCTGAAAACAGAAAATGAAGAAGCAAACACAAATGCACGATAGGGAATAACAGGTCCCTACCCTCGAACAAATGACAGAAAAAACGTGTGCCCGTAGTCCAATGTAGTGTTGATAGCTATACCATGTGGAAGTGAAACATATATGCTAGGGTGCCGCCAGGAGGTACATCCAGCCCAATGGAGAGGGTCACCAGCTGACCCATAATGTGAGGGAGGGTACATAGCTGTGCAGATGTGTCCATAACAAAATACACGAGGAGAAATGTAGATATATTTAGTGACTGTATGTCCGAATCATATCCCACAAGGGATGTAATAGTCACATACAAAAGGTATGTCTGTATCCCACATAACAAATATGATAGGGAATAGAATACACATGTAAACGAATCAGGGGCATAGAAACAGCTACAACAATAAGGACACATGTAGGCCGAAAGGAACCGTATGACCCGTACCATCAACTAAGAATACCACCTGTCCCACTTTGCGAATGACAGTACCACTGCGGTCAGATGTGTCCCGACACAAGCTTGTAAACATGGCAAATGTGCAGAGATTATAGGACATAATTATCCCTCAGACGTCATATAATAGTGGCATTAAACAGTTGTTCTCCACACGTATATTACATAAATGTCATAAGAAAAAGAATAAGCCACTGAAATACTACAAGACTAAAGCTTAGATATAGGCAAGAGTTGTAAGTTCTATCTGCCGAACTGACCGTGGGTATGTGTCGGCATGTAAAATGTGTTGTGTCCACCACAAATGTTACATTGTGGCCAATTGAAAAGGGGGAAACAGTACCATAGACTGTGGGGAGGCATTGTCCACAACAGTCGGATATGTGGAAGGAATAGCATATATATCGGAAAAGGTGCCATCCCCCCAATGAGTACAACAGGTCTGCAAAACCCGGGAGTCATCGGTAGAAGCCAAACTAGTATGTGACACAGCCGAATGGGTAGTACCCGGGTATACCAACTAAGTAATGAAAGTGAAGTATGGGCGTGTACCCATGTGTGTGAGGTATAGCACGTGGGAAGCAAACATGGCAGGGTAGTCCACACAACCATAAAGGTACCCGACACCTGTAGGGCAGTCAATGTGCTACTCTGGCCATGTCATGGCCCAACAACAAAAGTAGTGAGCTATTGGATGTGAGTAATTTGCATGTGAGGGGTGGCTGGGTAATGGTAAAACCCTCAAAGGCGATACTGTGTCATATGCAGAAAAGGTGAACCAGAGGTGTAGGAGGGGGCAACGGGTGAAGTGGACATAAACACAAACACATGGAGAAACAGCTGCAAGACAAGCAGACAGGCCATAGTGTAGAACACAATCCCAGAATGGAACTGGCCATAACAAATGCAACACACCTGGCTGCATAATGGGCTACCCAGCATACCCTCCACATCACATAACCCACCCCCATAACAGAACTTCCACCAAATCCACCCGTACGTGGCCTACTGGTTCATTGCAAACACAACTACACATACCGACCCCTACGCATATGTAGTAGGTATTGTCACCCTAGGCAGTGTCAGGATAGCAAACCATGTATTCCCTGCATGTTAAACCCCCTGCACATTTTCATAAAGCCAAAATACATTTCAATATCGTTTCTGTGTGGAATGGTCCAATTTCTGGAATATCCCTTACGGGATAAGTAACCTCTGTAAATAGTAGAATGGGTATGATGACAAGGTGTCCAATCCTGTACATATCTGGACACAAGTCAGAACGTGAAGTAGAGGTCCAAGACACTGTCCAGACCTGAGTGGTCATGCATAACCTAGTACCCAGGATAAAACACCTTCCCTTAAAGCACGTGTCCCCACACAAATATGCGGGAGAATATATTGCACACTCGCATAGTGGCAAATGGCAGAAGGGTGAGGAAGACACCCGACATTAACAGGATAACCCTGATGAAGTGTGAGGGATACCTAGTGTGTGCCGGCGTGATCGACCATACCTGACAACCTGTGTGAGCTAGATATCTGGACAGAGCCATGAATACAAGTGAGACAAAGGTACAACAGCAGGTACAATATGCAAAGATAGCTGTTAGAAGTTATTCATGTATGTGCAGTCTGAGTACCCGGGAAGTCCACTGGGTGAGGAAGTGCCCAGTAACAGCAGAGGCCCAGGTAGAAAAGCTCCACAAGCAATACAAGGAAATAAAGGCTACATAATGTTAAAGGTAAAATACAAGAGTAAAAGTCATACAGTCAGGAAATACACATGCATAAAATGTGCAAATCCAGAGTTTTGTAGTGGTAATACAGAAATTTACAACAATGACATACTTGGAGTCAAGTGAGTGTCAGCTAAGTCTGGTTAAGTTGGTGGGTAGAGAGGAGCAGGAGTATGGAGAGCTCAGAGGAGTGAGACCCCTAGAATGTATAACAGGTGCAAGCAGGAATATATCCATGTGGATGGATAAACATAGATATATCACAGAATGACAGTTTGCACAATGGCATTAATGTCCGGAGTATGAAGTCTGAAACTCAACTGTCTGTCAGCACGTCCCGACATCTGTCCCTAATGCCGAGCTACTGCTGTGCCAGAACACAACAGTGTATTACAGAGGTTCATACCATATCACTCAACTGTCCAGATATTCGCAGAATGACCAGAGTGTTGGCTCATATTGTTGTGTGCCTCTGACAATCTGCGTCTGTCCGGTAAATAGGTGTGGATTGATGTCACGAAATAATGAGGATTAAGTATAACACTCCACATCCCGCAGAAGAGTCATAATAATGCAAAACCTAGTATTCTATCAATGTTATAAGCTTGTAAGGAAACTAGTTAAAATGTGTCCCTCTTACTCCCCCCATCATGTAGGGTTTGCGCAGATTTGTTGCTCAAAAAGGTTGAGAGGTATGGTCCGTACATATGTACAGTAACAACCCATGACATTTGTGTAATGTACAACTGCATAGCTGTAGTCACAACATGTCCAAGAAAATAATCCCTGTATGAATGAATACAGGTAATAGTCAAATGGGATATCTGCAGTGGTCGTAGGTCAGCCGGGACTGCATTCGCATTGGACGGGTTTGCGCAGATTTGTTGCTCAAAAAGGTTGAGAGGTATGGTCCGTACATATGTACAGTAACAACCCATGACATTTGTGTAATGTACAACTGCATAGCTGTAGTCACAACATGTCCAAGAAAATAATCCCTGTATGAATGAATACAGGTAATAGTCAAATGTGAATGGGAACCCCCCCCCCCTCACCATGGAGTATGGACCGTAACAAACCCACCCATAATATGTACAGCCAACATAATAAGCTCCTGATAGGTGCACAAACACATGTGTCTATAAATACAGGTAAAATGTTCATAATAGGGAGAAGCTTCCTGTCCGCATGCTTCATCTGACATTTGAACTCGGCCAGGGAAGTTCCGTTCACCAGGCAGACAAGCCTATACCCAGATCACTACATGAACACCCTGACAATCAGAAACGTGTATGTGATACGACTATATGCCCTGGTGTTCTGCATATCATCGGAGTGATTAACAATGCAGCTGGGGTCCACAGCAGTAGGCAATAGGGAATGTGTAATATGTAGTACCATGTTTTTCACAGCAGGGGAATGGATGTCTGTGTTGTAAGTGAAGCGGTGAGGCATATGTCGATGTAGCTAAGTACTATGGGTATGCATATCAATGAGGCAGAACAGCAACAGAATACTGTTTCCGGAATCCGTCCAATGTGAATGCAGTCCCGGCTGACCTACGACCACTGCAGATATCCCTGTAAAGTGCAATGAATGCGTTCATGCTGTACACACAGTTAAATATGTAAAGGTGAACCGTGTGGTTCACACCAGTCCGTAAACCAGACTACAGATAAGTAAGTGTTACGGTCAGAAGTATGAAAGGCCACACAAGCACACATATCTATTAAACAGATGTAACCCACAACATGTATATGCAAGTGCGCCTGTGCGTATGCGATCCACTCACAGCATAGTAAATGAATGCTGTTTCCCCCATGTTATATATACATGGCTCAAACCTGTTAACCCCGTAAAGTTTGAAACCGGACAAAGCCATGCAAACTACTGGTACAAATAGGGATAATCCCCAGATATGTGCCAGAACAAACATAGAAAGTGGATAGAATAACGGGTGTGTCAGTAGCATGGATTCTCTGAAGGGTATGCAGTCGTAACCTGAACTGCTTGCCAGTATTTCCCAATGTAAGTCTTTAATGAAATGCCACTAAATTGTCAGATAGACACAGGTTATGAAAAACACACCGAAGATAAAGAGGCAACCAGCTGTACATTCTGTGACAATCTGTACAGTGGAAAGGTATGGTATGGATATAGATATATGTGTATACACATAATCCACAGACGTAAACCAAAGCAAATTATGAAATGAGGACTATACATGCATATATGTATACACAACAAACATATGTCCCGTAGATATGACATATGTACATAAATAGGCCACGGCATAGCTATTATGGGTAGACAAACAGACATACACGAAAGGTGAATAAACCGCTGCTTTCCAAACCATTGGCCAGAAAGTGACAGTCCGGCAGGTTCTACACTTTAAACATGAATATAGGTGTCCATTGCAGGACCCCAAAAATTGATCCATATGTAGTGTCAACCGTCATTGATGCAAAAGAAGTGACCTCAGCAAATATGATATAGCTGTACATGCAACAGTAGCAGGTGCAAGGGTAATAACACATATGTCAATAGAATGTATGACGTACAAACTGATATCTGGAGAGTGGGGAGTGCTTATAAGTGTCTCCTCACTTTAGTACCGCTCACATTAAACATGTGTAATGGGTACTGTGGAGGGGTGTCAGGTATGGGAATCATGGGTATGCAGAAATGGGCCTAGGTGTTGTTTGGCACAGATTTATTAGGTCCGCCCCATGGGAGTGATGTGGGTATAGCACACGTCTATATTCCCAATAATGGGGCAAACCATCCACTGGATATTGCGTAAACCATTGTGGGAATATGCAGGGCCCTATATTAGTGTCATGTAGGTGATTATCATGGATGGACATGCGTACGACCAAGATGGTAACCATACCTGGCAAACTGTCAGAATAAGACAGCTGCACTAAGGCATAGTACATGAAATACAAATAGGGACTATATTAGATATACCCCAGACAAAGTCAGAACGTTGATAGAATACTGGCGTAGTCAGGAATATGAATGTTATGAGTGTTACTAATCATGACATAGAAATGTCAGTCACTATTATCTAACCGCACAGTTCGTAATGCCTTGCCAGTAATTTACCAGAAAGGCACATTATTATGACAAATGTAACAAGAGCAAAGGTCAAACATCAGGGCATTTACCCATAATGTGTACAGGTGAGAGGTATGAAGGTAACCTGTCCAAAATACATGTACAGAACTAGTGATACTAGGTGGACAGGTGAGAAGAAAGACGTCAGGACAAATGACAAAACATGTGCAAGTCATAAGCATGTACTCCGACAAACGTGAATGACAACGTATGCCCTGTGAAAGTCAATGTGGAAGGTTAATAGACCCTAAAAAAATGTGTCCCTCAGGGTGTCATGCAGTGTCACCGTTACAATGTCCAGTCCCCCATACTCGTACGTGAGCTCTGTCACTGACGGAAAGTGCAAATACCGGCGTACACATAAGGTACATGATAGAATAATTAGTGTGGATACGCAGCTGTTGGCCTTTGTGAGGAATACAATCCTCTGGGTGGGTGTGTCCTGCAATATAAATGTAATGGCATCTGGCCTGTGATGCCGCCATACAGTGTGTGTATTGGTATCAGAAAATTGATATCTTCTATCAGACACATACTCCGCAACTGTACAGATTTACGCAGAATGTGCAGAGTTTTGCCTCATATGTTTGGTGTGTTCCTCTTAAAATCATTCTGGCAAATTCCTGAGAACTGAAGTAATTAAATAATGACAAACATGTGGGTTTAAGATACCAAATCCATCAGAAAAGTCATACTCATGCAAAATCTATTATTGTGTCAACTATCTACGTTTGTAAGAGCAATATTTAAATTCTGCCCCTATGTGTCCCACTATCAGTTAATGCTTTGTCCAGATGTTTGCTCTAGGAGGTGGAGTGGTATGATCAGAAACAGATACATGTGTGAGGAAACAGCATTATCGACTGCAAGATAACTCAGAAGGTATGAATAGCGCTGCAGTAGGACGTTCAGTACTGTCCGCAGGTATGTGCTGACATGTCAAATGACACACCAGTCTACATGAAGTACCTATAGGGCTGTCACCTTTACAAATGATGATAGTGGGACATACCCACAGCCATGCACACAGCACAAATAGACATACACACAGCAAAACTAGGCCATGATACATGAAGCCTCCGGAGTGTACGAGTAGAGTGAGAGTACAGCAAGGATAGATGTCTGCCAAGCTATACAGCAAATGCCTGCAAGGGCGTGTAACACTGCCCGTAACACAAACGTTGCACGGACAATGTTGGGATTTGCAACATACCCCATTGGTATGTGAAAGCTATGCAAATATGCGATACATGAAACAGTCAGCTGTCCATGCAAGAGCAGAGTTATGTGCAGAAATTATATATATATATATATATATATATATATATATATATATATATATATATATATATATATATATATAGATACAGACATACACACACACACACACACACACACACACACACACACACACACACACACACACACACACACACACACACACACGTGGCAGGGTTGTGAGCAGAACACAAACGTAACCACTGTACCACACAACAGCATTACGCAGTGACAGAACGTGCAACCGTGATTAGTAGATCATGGAAATCACACAGGCATACGTCTAGCCTGTAGGCAGCGGCATCAAAGGCAAAGACGCCGTACAGATGTTATGGTGAGTGAATACTGTAAAAGCAATGTATTGTTGTCATGCAGCTGGAAACACACACACACACACACTTGGCAGAACTGGGAGTCGAACATACACCTAACTACCCTATCACATTACAGCATGATGCATTTACAGAACGTGCTACTGAGATTACTAAACACAGCAGTCCCACAGGCATTCTTCTAGGTGCTTGTCGACATCCACAAAGGCAAAGATGTCAGCAGGATATATCTGTGGTGTGAAGCGTCTAAAAGCATAACCTGAGTCCCCAGGCGGATGGGAGAATGCGCACACACACACACACACACACACACACACACACACACACACACACACACTTGGCAGGGCTGGGAATCGAACTTACACCTAACTACCCTATCACACTACAGCATGACGCATTTACAGAATGCGCTACTGAGATTACTAAACACAGCAGTCCCACAGGCATTCTTCTAGGTGCGTGTCGACATCCGCAAAGGCAAAGATGTCAGCGGGATATATCTGTGGTGTGAAGCGTCTAAAAGCCTAACCTGAGTCCCCAGGTGGATGGGAGCATGCAAGCACACACACACACACACACACACACACACACACACACACACACACACACACACACACACACACACTTGGCAGAACTGGGAGTCGAACATACACCTAACTACCCTATCACACTACAGCATGACGCATTTACAGAATGTGCTACCGAGATTACTAAACACAGCAGTCCCACAGGCATTCTTCTAGGTGCGTGTCGACATCCGCAAAGGCAAAGACGTCAGCGGGATATATCTGTGGTGTGAAGCATCTAAAAGCATAACCTGAGTCCTCAGGCGGACAGGAGCATGCGCACACACACACACACACACACACACACACACACACACACACACTTGGCAGAACTGGGAGTCAAACATACACCTAACTACCCTATCACACTACAGCATGACGCATTTACAGAATGCGCTACCGAGATTACTAAACACAGCAGTCCCACAGGCATTCTTCTAGGTGCGTGTCGACATCCGCAAAGGCAAAGACGTCAGCGGGATATATCTGTGGTTTGAAGCATCTAAAAGCATAACCTGAGTCCCCAGGTGGACGGGAGCATGCACACACACACACACACACACACACACACACACACACACACACACACACACACACACACACACACACACACTTGGCAGGGCTGGGAATCGAACTTACACCTAACTACCCTATCACACTACATCATGACGCATTTACAGAATGCGCTACTGAGATTACTAAACACAGCAGTCCCACAGGCATTCTTCTAGGCGCTTGTCATCATCTGCAAATGCCAGGATGCCGGCAGGGATTGTATAGAGAGTGTACGATCAGACATAGTACTGTCCCACGGTAGACATACACAAACACACGGCAGTGGTGTACTCGGGGCAACTATACATGTATGGAGCACTACAACAACAATACATAGACACAGTACGCACCACACACAGTACACCCTTCAAGATAGTCACCCAGTGTGTACTCGGTAGGCATCCATCCTGAAGTTGAAGACGGAAATCTGTTGCCTGGATGACCACCATGGCAATACAGGATGTCAACGGCCATGCCCATGCACAGAGGGACATCACTGACACAAGGTGTCACTGGCCATGGCTGCACACCTGGTAATATACGTCAGTTCGGACTGTACTGTGTGTTGATCTACACAACAGCATACTGGGCATGCTCACACAGCTGTTGCAAAGGGCCGTCTTGCATGCAGATGGAGTGTAAACACAGAAGGTCTCAGTTTGGACTGTACCATGTGTCCATCTACACACCTGCGTACATGGACTGTACTGTGTGCCCATCTACACAACAGCATACTGGGCATGCTCAAACACTTAGCTGTTGCAAAGGGCTGTTGTGCATGCATATGGAGTGTACACACAGAAGGGCACAGTACAGAAGGGCACAGTAAGGTATACCTGTCCTCATGCACAGGGTGGTCACACACACATGCAGTGACCTGTACACACACAGCTGCCATCACAGTTGTCACAGGAGCAGGTCACACACGTACACACTGCAGTGTACACTCTAGCTGTCAAGTCATCACCATGTCGTCGGTGCAGCAATACCCAGCCTTACAGTACCACGACACTATGTGACACATGACCACTGGGCTGTACAGAGGTGTACACCAGCTGTGCAGAGTACACATGTACCGACAGGGATCCAACAGGTGTTATGCATTGCAACAATACCAGTATACATGAACAGGTCAGCTCAAGACATACCACGGCCCTTACACAGCTGTGACACATGACTGTTGCTGTACACCAATGAACACATGTCTGGATATGTCATACATGTGATTGTGTGGATGTGTACATGGACTGCACACACAACACATACATACATAGCATAGCCTTTGATGTACCTCGTGCATAACAGTGGCCTAAGCAATGCTACGCACGCAAATGGAAGGTGGGTCCATGTCTGTTGAATGCTCACACTACAGGGGGTAGCAATGTTGACCGGGACACATACCCTTGTACTTGTCGCCTGTGACACCCGTGATATCATACCACAGTCCATGTGTTATGTATGTCAACACACATGTCCAACAATAGCAATGCATACAAACATGGCAACAGGAGACACATGTGACATCTGTACTGTGCATGCAGCAACCATGCATGTGCAGTGGCCGATGTCCGTAACATAGTTGCACCTAACTATGACATGCAGTCGCAATGCAGCCCCATCATTGACACCTGTATACAATGACATACACACAGCACATATGGAGGGATGTGTGTGCATAAAGTGGTGAACCACCTGTGTAGATGTATGTGTGCAGGGGGTGGCTCACAGTTGTGTCACACACCATCCTATCATGCCATGTGCAAACAGTACGCTATGTCACTGTTACGTGACAGTGCTGACATAATGCATACACAGCGGTCAGGTGTTACCAACTATATGTCACATGGCACCTGTAACACCTACAACCTCCCATGTGCATATAGTAGCACAATTGCCAGACATAGCATTGGTACACATAATGCAATCATTACTGCTGCATGTCTATCAAACGTGTCATCATATGGCAGGTGTATCATTCCCAGCACTGCCATGTGTGTCCGAATGTGTGACCAGAGATGCTACATATCGTGGGGATTATGTCCCAGTTGTTACACATCCCTGTACACCATTGTAGAGATCTGTACATACGTCAGCGTGGGAAGCATGACGTCGGCAGGTGTGATGCATCACACATGTCGGCTGTCCGTATACACATGTGTGGTCACCACAGTGTGTGTGTGTGTGTGTGTGTGTGTGTGTGTGTGTGTGTGTGTGTGTGTGTGTGTGTGTGTGTATGCATGTATGGCTGGTGCTTGGTGTGAGGGTGTATGCTAATATACAGTGAGAATTTATCACTAACCCCACGTGGTGACTAACCCGTAATGGTCATGCAGTGCACTACCCTGTTGATGCCATAGGTCCCAGCCATACTGGCTACCTGTGCATGTTCCTTCTCTGTGACAAGTCGTGTGGGTGCATAGTACTGTGAGGGTGATGACCACATAGGCAAGGGTCCCCACCTCAACATTATAGGGTGTGCGTTATAGTGGTGTACACCCCGTGAATGTGGCCATGTTCCCGTACTGTTACAGAGTCCTACTGCTACACAATGTGGCCTCCAGCTACCAAGTGACACCTTACATCATCATTGGCAAGACCGCTGTGTACAACCCCTGCACCATGTCACCATACTGGTAATGTGTCCTGCTATGTATGTCATGTCACTGTCCAGTGTAGCCTGTGGCACTGACCACATGCGTCAGGTGCAGTATATGTGCAGACATCTGTGTCATGTTGGTGTTTCCAACAGTCAGGTTGAGGGTACATGTAGCATGCTGATATTGACAGACGTGCCTGTGAGTAATCCACAGTTACACATGGGTGACTGCAAACACTGCAACCTGTAGGCACATGCAAGTACACCATAGGAGGGAACCAGGGTATCACAACCAACATGGTGCTACAGCTGTAACCTAGACACATACCATGAACACATCACAATGCATGCTGCACCTGAACTACATGGTATGACCGGTGCATGTCGACAGTACACAACCTATGTCACATACACATCTCTAAGTATTCACACACAACCACTGCAACATACACATCCCTCACTATGCATACACAGGAAATATTACATACACCTCTCACTATTCTGTTCACCCTGTGCATCAGAATATTTGAGCATATCCCTGCACCGATGGTGTGGATGACAGGGATGCGGCACAGGCTTCATCATATGCACAGGGTGATATGTTTGCCAGGGGCATAGGCTGTACCAATGGATGACATCATGTGTGTGTGTAAGGGCCGGTGATTTGATTGGACATGTCTGTTCAGAATGCATGTGGATGTAGTGGAGCCCTACAGTTGTGTTTGCTGTGTGCGTGTATGTGTGTACACAGTCCTGCCATTTGTGAGGCCTACACGGGGTATAATTGACAGCCCCAGATTGTACAGACCAGGTTGTACAGTTCACTGTGTCCGTTCACGGCCATGTGACCTGTGCCTGCCTGGGGTTGCTCAGGCACTACCAGGTGGATGTACAGAGTGGCTACTGTCCGACGACACATGTCCGCTGGAACCGAGTCCCCGCTGAGAACATCCAGAGCCACATCCACGTGGCCTGCTGTGTTCTGGTGTGGACAGCGCAGCACCAGCTTCACTACTATTGCTACCGGCACTATGGGAGCGGGCATGTGAGGTGGCAAACTCACGTTGACCTACACTAGGTGGTGTTGCTGGCCTACGTCCACATGGCCTACGCCTCACTCCTACCAGATGTTCCAGCACAGACAGCTCATGCTAGTGGATTGCCATGCCACGGTCAAGGATTCTGACCATGTCACCCAATCGCCTATCCAGAACATCAGCAATCTGCTGTTGAGCATTTGCCAATGCCTAGATGTTGTAATTTAGGGTATGGATAGCAGCTCTCTGCAGCCTCTGCCCTTGTCTGTTCTGCCGTTCAGCACATGCTTGTGCCGCCATTACAGTCTGGAACATGCGTCTGGTGATACCAGCTGCTGTGCTCTGTCCTGCAGGTGCATGTCTGCCAGAGGTCCTCCTGCAAGCAGCACTGGCCACATGCCTGTGTGGTACATCTGCAGTCATTACACTGACACCATGGTGTGTAGACACACCTTCTGTAGCCACCACATGTTCCTGTTCCATGCTAACAGACGCTGTCTGTCCTTCCTCTATGGCCACTGGTAATGCGGTATGTGTTGGCAGCAGAACTGTGTGCGGGGAAGAGGGGGACATAGCTGGGATGTTAACCATTGGCACAGATTCAGCCCCTGACAACCCTGTCTGTACCTCATGCATATGTTCATCACCGCTAGTATCTGTGGGGACACTAACATCAGATGGACTGCAGGAGGGTAATGCACCTACATCACCTGTGAATGCAAAGAAATACTGTAAAGTACAATAGACACAGACACACACACACACACACACAGACACACACACAGACACACACACACACACACACACACACACACACACACACACACACACACACACACACACACACACACCGACACACCATGCATGTGATTTGACAGATGGCATGCAGCATGCCTGTGATACAGCAGAGGGCATGCAGCTCATACAGTAATAGTGTTAGTAAGCATACCTCCCTGGGGTGCACACTACAGCAAGCAGGTGTCACATCAGTAGCCATGTAGTTCACACAATCATAGTAGTATGCATGCATCCCCGTGATAAACCATGTGGCCCAGAACAGGATAACAGTACACATGGCTGACGTGACTTTGACATGTAATCTGCTGACATGTGCATTAACATGCATACATGTCTGACACAATGGTGTCCTGACACATGTACAGCATCATAATGGGCTTCACATTGCACTGTTGTCTGTATGCCCTACAGATAGAATGCATGTTTAGCAAATGTGCATGAGCATGGGAGGGTAGTGTGAGCCATCTACATTGCTATACAGTGTGAAGTACAGACACTGTGCCATTGCATGGCATCATGAGGCATCTATATTGCTGTAGAATGCATAATATGTACACATTGCATAGCCATAACTGCATGCTATGACACAGTCTTGATGTTCAACAGATCGTATATGGTAGACTTCAGTGACACCTCCAGTAGCTGTGCACTGGCTTTTAGGATGTCCAGTGTACCACATCAACTGTATAATCGGTCAACTAAGGCTATAATTGGACCATGTGCGGACAATGTGCAACAGGGTGTATACACATCCCATGTACTGTGTGGCTACATGTCTCTGACCATCCCCCATGGCCATGTGTGCACATGTGTTGGCCAAATGTGTGTGATGGCCCTCTATCTCACATTTCTGTGTTGTCCCATATGACATACACCAATAGATGTCAGATATTTCACAATCCACAGGGCTATGCAGACAACAGGTTGTATGTTTGGTATGTGGGGTATAGGTCATGCGATAGTGTGACAATATTGTAGACAGAACATTACGTGTCTGGGACATGTCAGGTGGCACATCACAATGTGTGCACCCAATGCAGTGGCATATGGCACAATGGTGACACCTGTGGGCTGCCCATATCACAGCTCACTGTGTGGTACTGTGTGCGTACCACACATGTTATTCCAATGCATACTGCATATGCCTCCATTGTAGAACACCTCCACCGAAGTATGCACAGCTGACCACACATGTCGCAATGACAAGTACTGTGGTTTCAAGTCGGTGTATCATTTCGTTTGTATATATTGCACATGGGTGGCCTGTGTGAATGATGGGTGATGCGACCTGTATATGGTGACTGGAACAAACTTCAAGTGTGCAAGTGTTAACTGGCCACATGGCAAATAGATCTACACTGTAACATGCCTGATACTGATGACAGTCTCATCTGCAATGGACTCATGTCTGTGCGGCACGCCAGAGGTACCTGTATAGGGGTGACACAGCAGAATGAACATTATCCATGACTGTATGACAGCCACAGGGTGCACTGTGCATGCTAACACATTCATCTGTGTAATAGCATATAGTATGCACATGTGTGCATACACAGAGTAGCGTACTGTAGTATGCAGCATGTGTATCCACATACCTTGCATATGTTGTTAATTTACATAATGTACAGTGACACATGCAACTAAATGGGATATAATAGCCATATGTGCAGTACTGACTTACCAGGCAACTCCAGGCTCATTGGTTGGGAGACACCCACCTCCACGATGGCAGCTAATGTTTGTGGATGCTGTTCCCTGGGTGTCCCCAGACTGGCCAGTAGCTCCTCGGTGTGTGTGAGTGGGGGCTGGGTTGGTGGTCCACCACCTGTTCCACCTTGTTCCCTGGCAATTGCAGTGGCACACTGTTTTGCATGCCGTATCAAGTCCGTGCAGTGTCTGCACACCTGCTGGTAGGTGCGGTTATGGCCACCCACATCATAAACCCTCCTGCGTAGATCTTGCCACAGGTCATCCCGCTGCTGGGCATGCTGTGGCACATGGCTGAACAACAAGTCATAGTTCTCATGGAGCTGTGGGATGAGGACATCATCCTCCTGGCGGTTGTATGCTGGAAGGCATGTACGGGGCATTATCTGTAAGACATAATGATGGTGACAGGTCACAGTTTCAGAGATGTACAGAGATACTGCTGCACATACATTTCTATGACATCTACTACATCTGCACAGTTATCTTTGCAAAGCATCATGACACTGACATGACTGACGTGTTTGTGTCACACACATGTCACACCCATTATGCATTGGATATCATCACCATATATGTGTGTCACCTCATTACAGTGTTCATACTCCATGTGAATGATGTCTTGCTGTGGGCATGTCTATTTGCCTGCACTTGTGTTCTTACCTATCTGCACATGCCTGGATGTTTCCACGGTAATGCTGTTGACCTTGATGCTGTGTATATGTCACATATCAACACAGGCACAGCCGTAATGGACTTGAGCAGTGACAATGCACACATACGCATAGACACCTGTACATGCATGTGTTTTGCCATATACATCTACACAGCACTGTACAACTGTTCAACATCCTGCCACGGATCGCCTGTGTTGCACATGTGATAGACATGGGACAATGGCTAGTCAGACGTCATTCGCAGGCATGGTTATCAACCATAGCATGTGCGGGCATGGTTTCCAAGCTGAAACAGACAGCCATTATGCCACCGCAGGGTGCATCAGTGCCACATTACTGATCCAGTCAGTTGATAGTACATCTACCATGCGGCCATCACACCATGTATGACTGGGATGACATGTGCAGCTTTGATGGACAGGGTTGCATGGTATGGTGGGAGTATGTCACATATATGGCACAGGGATCTGTCCAGCCTGTGGTGATCCTAGTATTAGGACGGTGGCTGTCCATGACATATGTTTTACAGATCAGGATATGGACATGTAGCATGTCCATCATCATGGTGTAGCAAATGTCTTTCTACAATGTAAGCAGCATGCTGCATAGTGGAGGTGAGGATTGTGAAGGCTGGTATCGCCCATCCACGCATGGCCATTACCCCTTAAAGGTGGTATGTGATCCAATATTGGTCACCACAGTACTGTATATGCCTGTCCAGTGATCTCCGTGCTCATGGATGGCACCCTGATATGACATGGGTACCTCATATGACTACCTAAGGGGCCTGGAGACGTCACCAAGTCGGGGGGTGCACTGCACAGCACCATCCCTTACACAGTGTCCATAATGTTGACCACAGCCTAGGTAGTAGTTAATGGGTACAGGGATGTTCACCTAGCGGTGACAATGCTGGTATCATCCATCAGACTGTGCACATATGTCACACACCTCACCCACACAGCCCATTCTGTATGTTGTTCACAACACAGACACAGCTATACTTATAGGTCATGGCCATTTACAGCCTTACATACACATATGCCTAACATTTGTCTGTGTGGTATGGGCTACAATGAGGGTGGAGTACAACACATTAACCCTGTTCTACTGTAGCTGGCACTGGTGTGATTTGCACATGTCACTCCTGCACCTTTTGTAGGTGTGAGTCTGTCAACAGGCCACAGGTGGAACATTCCTGTGACATACAAAGGTATTTGTAAACAAACATCCGTGCTGTCTTTTACATCTGTACTGCTAACATCTACAGTGATAATGGTTCATGGACATGTACACCATACTCTGCAGGGTTATAGTGCGGTGCCACCCATAATGACTGTCATCACCACTTGTGGGTTGATATTATCCAACACCCCATCTGTATTGTATGGTCATGCTAGGCACTTGTTCAGAACTTGTGAGCATGTCATGAGCTACTGATTAATATAGCACCCATTCCACACCATTTCCCACAGGTACACTGGCTGTCTTACACTTCCCAGCTTGCTTATGGTATAACAGCTGTTGTACACACGTAACGCACATACCCTGTGGGACATGGTTGTATATACAGGCATGTCCAACTGTCACGTACCAGTGGTACTGCCTGTCTATATGATGGATATGTCGTACATGTGGCAATAGAGCAATTGTCTCATGTACACATTCAATGCTCACCTCCCAACATACGACACTACAGCCTGTGGGGGATGCACTTCTGCAGCCGTGCTGGGGGCATAGCTCTCAAGTGTACCTCATTACAAGGAACGTACCTCATTTGGGGTCTTAAAAAGTGCATGTTCCACAAGGTTCCACATTGAAAGGGTCTGTCACACATTCATTGTTGTAAATTGTTTAACTGCTAGCCATGGCTAAATAGATGGGAATCATATTAATTCATTAGAATATCTTTTTTATACATAAAACCATCCTATTTTAGCCAGCATATGCCCTTTCTAGTTGTAGCTGTTAGTAAGTCAGGAGTAAGTGTTCCACATTTTGCCCATTTGTCACACATTATGAGGGCTAATGTTCCTCATTTCGGGGACAGGAGGTTGACAGCTATGGCTGGGGGTAATGCTGTCACCAACCCTGACTGCACCTGACAGTCATGTGCGGACGTGTAACATTCGCAATACACCCATCCATCACATAGTCTCACATGATCTCCACCACAGGCCACACCTACGAGGACAACTTGTGCAGTACGTCTCCATACTCTGTGTAGGCACCAGAGGTAGCTCCCATCATGGAAAACAACATCACCAACTTATAGCCCACAGACTCATGTGTGCCCATCACATACAGCCAATAGGGAGTTATAACATTCACAACACACCAGTCATAGGTGACTCTGTAGGGAGTCACACTGCAGTTCCACACAGCAGGCTACACAAGGCGATAGTCGCTTACATCTTGCTGTCGGGTAACTGGTTCTGCAACATAACCTATGCACCCATTCCACACCTCACCAGGTATGATGTGACTGTCTTTCTCCATGTTAATGTGACTGCTCTAAGATGCCACTTCACAGACTACGTGTGCAGGGGCATACAATAGCTCACCAGTCTTATAGCACTGAGGGTGTGGGCCAAGCCCTGGGGAGCATTATGCATTCATCCAGACATGATACCAGTGTACAATGACCGACTGTGTCACTTCAACAATTGCCTATGCTCCTATTGTCATTCCACAGGCATCTGGTATCTGTCCGCTTTGACTGACCTGGTCAAACACAATGCTGTGGCACAGATGACTTGCACCTGTCAGCCCTGGGAGTACAGCTCACATGTAAGGCTCTTGCTGCTTCTATACTGCCTGTCTTGCACAGTTTCCAATAACAGTGACCGGCAGAACGGGAACTGGCAAGCACGACATGGGGTCATGTGACACAATGCTTGCATCTTCCTCTGTGACGCACGCAGGCAAGGCACACCTTATAATGCATCACACCAATATCTCTGCAGTGATTGGGACCTGCCTCTAGGCTCTGCAGAGCACACCTGCAATGACAGGTTATTGACAGACCATACCTTTCAGGCACATACCTGGACTGGCACACCCACAGCTGAGGGGTTCCCATATCCCACTATGTTGTGCACACATCCTGGCTAGTCACTTAGCACAATGCATCAGAGGTGCTCCACATGAAACTAACTGTGTCCGGGACCGCTATACACATTGTAACAAGCTACAGAGTCAACATCATACCCCACGGTTAACATACCTCATTTGTTGGTATATTGGACAGTGGGGCTCAGACAGCTACTACTGATGTGTGACTGACACTACCCCACACTTAACTGGGATAGCCACTCATGTACCGACACATCCATGAGTCATAACCTCCACTCTGCTGGATCAACCCATACACACCACCTCCAAGACCAAAATTAACCTTGACATGAACACTACCACCATGTGACTGGTGTTACACACCTGGGGTTATCCCCTCATTGGTGGATTCCGAACATATGCTAATCAACCTTGTTAGCCACATCCCGGTACCACACCCATCACAGCATACACAGTACATGAGTACTACAACACCTACTACAGACGTCTTCTGACAGTGGTTGTTAACGTCATGACACCCGTGCAGATAGACGATGCACATACAAATGCTGTAACATACCCCAGTGCACTTCATTAGCATGTACACAACTGCATGGATCATGCTATTCCACACAGAGCCATGATGGTACACACCTGATAACAGACGCCACTCTGGTGGTCATGTTCCATGGACATATGATGTACAACAACAGGTGTAGGCTGTTGTACAGTGGTGTACATTCCCATGGGTGGGGTAGCTCACTGGTCAGCCTTGATAGGGCCACAGGATCCCTCATCACATACTCCAAGACTAGCTACGTAAACATTACTGCGACACATTCCAGGGTGTACCACCAGGCATTATGGTGGTATGTCAGTAGTTGATGGCAACACCCACGTCTGCTGTCACATACAACAGTCACTCAGGAACATTACAGACCCAGGTGATGTTGGCAACATGCTGGAGGATGGATTCAATGCTAACATTACACCCTCTCACTCACTACAGGGCCACAATCCATACAGGAACATTGTGGTGTCCCTGTGGTCACACCTACACAGTACTAACCTGCACTCTATATGTCCTGGGACACTGGCCCCATGTCACCTTCCAACGTCCCAAGCTTTGATGTCCACAAACCTCTGAATGACATGTCTCCCCACTAGGCCACCATATTCAGTAATAGCCTTGTTTCAGACATTGTAGCCCCTGAATGGCACACAGCAGCATTTATCACACTACACACTTGTGGCACCACAATGCACGAGTGGGACTATAGTCCTACACACCTGACTGGACTGTTCTGTATGGCTATGGGGCACATCATCAAGGACGTCATTCACAGAGACATTGTTGGGCATCCCGTCCTTTGATGCCACCTGGGTTGGGCTTGTTAGGGCCAGAGCATGGCCCCTACAACTGGTGGACTCCTTTCATACAGTTACCAGGGCAGTTGCTGATGGTACGGGAGTCCACACATCCTACATTGTCCTCTCATTGCCTTTCAGCACCATTCTCCATTCTGGTATTGATAACATACACATCCACCTGCACATCGTACCCTATGTCTCAGGATGTTATGCAATGTGACTCATGGACAGGACACACACAGAGAGGCCAGCATACCATAGTACCTACTGCATGTCAGTTACATTTGGCATACCACAGTCCTCAGTCATAGGGCCCCTCATGTTCAGTATATGCTTCCCTGCGGTACAGGCTAGCACAGGGGACTTTCCCTGCCTAGCTTTACAAACCCCTGCATACAAAGCACCATGATTGCTCCACCAGCTGCTACTGACTCCATCCATATGGGTGTCACTGTGACAGATACCTGATATGACTATCATGGCATCAAGCTGCATGACACAAGGTGCATTAACATCACCTTTGCATTACACCATTCACCCACTGACTATCACATGGGTGGTAGTCCCCTACATACATATCACATTGTACATGTTTGCAGTACACACATATGTCCCACCCACTCCTGTGGTTACCGTATTGCCACTATGGCGTGGATATCCTTCTACATGGCCACACTTATCTGTACTGGGTGTGTAGCTGGTACATAGGCACCCATTGTACCTCTGAACTCAAGACTTCTACACACATTCAAGGGTACACCACCCCATTTAGGGTGTACCTTACACAACAGCTACAGCTTTACATACCACAACATTAACACGCCATGACATTTACTGAGCTCCGACAGTTTAAGTATGCGGCTGCACTACGGACACCACATCTGTATACATTTTCATACTACATACTCAGGGGTGACCTCTGCTGATCAGACAGGGCCCATGTTCACAACATTATTAATGGATATACTCCTCATACGCGACATAAGCAAAAGCCACTGTGAGCAACATGTTCATGGATATGTGCACACACGCCACCATGAGTGGGATGTGCTTGAGAGTTACATTCCCAAACCAGACACTCACCATGCTTTGGAACATGAGTCCTATGTACATCACGCAGGGACACTCAGTAGCACTGTTTATGTGATACCTCCCTTGGTGGTTGGGGGACACATGTAGGCCTGGGATCACTGCAGTGGCTGTACTGTGCAGAGGTGCAGGTGACACATGGCTCTGCTGTTCACAGGACACTACCCTAGAGAGGTGCCACTGGTGTGAACACTGTAGTTGTGCTTACACATGGACTTGCCAGACTGCATAGTACCCCACTATGCACCTGTGAAGCTATTACATGTCCTTTGTGCATGGTTACTTGGTAGCCCTTCCATTTAGATTAGCTATCATGCTATTACAATGTCCCATGCCTACAAGCCATACGTATCCTGTTATTGTACATACCAATAGACAATACCTTTGGTATGCATGATATGCCTGTTATGCTGTGTAGAATATCTGTCATATCTACCTACAATACTATACATTACACATATTTCACATAGTATCCCATAATGCAAAGCATGCTTGCATAGCGGGACCACCTTAGATATGTCATTGATGTTATATGCCCATACACATGCGTGCTGTGACAGTATATCAACATATACTATCCCCTGCTATGGCACGTATTTGTTGGACATACCCTACCACTGACGGCGGGTTGTATGAAATTGTTCTGTTTAACGCCCTCATGTAGCATCCCTTGTGGTGTCTGTGATGTGCACCTTGTGGCCCACTGCTGGACGCACAGTTTCTACAAGCGTTAGTATGCTCAGCAAGACATCACTACATAAATACCTTTTCCCACTTTATGCATTGCGGACACGTTTAATTAATGCAAACCAGGCTATACATACAGTAAAACTAATTAATACAGATCATGCTATACATAACCTTACATATCGGGTGTTTTATATACCTTGTTATTGTTACGGAGTTTCGTCTCTATCTCTCTCACAGTGTTTCAACTGGTATTCAGTATGAGCATATGGTTTGAATGTCTGGCAAGTCATCCTTATATACGTCGATACCTGAAACATGTGGTTTCATCCCACCAATTGATGTTCCTGAGTGACTAATTCCTTGCATATCAGCTGTGCAGCTACTCCATTCGCCAATTACGCGGCAACAGTGGGGTGTAATTGAATTCTCCAATTGGGCGTTGCCTATTTGGCCTACCTTAGGGGAGACGGTCTGTATTGTGTTTTGTTATGTTTAATTGCAACTGCTATGCATGGAGACAAGTATACTTTGGATTCATGTCCTCCGTGGATTGTGTGTGACAGCTAGAGTATGTGGTTCAACATGTGGGTGTACCTGTCATCCCAACGTCTGATAACGGACTATTGCAAACAAAACCTGTAACATGGCTGTTTGTTCCATTATACAACGCCTACAATTTTGCATAACGCCTTTAATTGTGTCTCTCACACGGTATGTTGAGGTTTCTGCAGATGTAATTGACTGACTGGATGTTTGTGCTGCTATTACAGTCTGTATTGCTTTAGTTTCTAGTGTGGGGGATGCCAGTGGGTGTACGTAGCATATACAGGTTTGTGGGGCTTGCATTTCTACATATTCCATATATATGTGTGCGGGCTCCGTCCCTAATTAGAGTGCTAACAGTTAGTAGACTTATGTTACGGGATTGTACATTGAGCTGTTGTTAATTGGTTTCTATATCGTCTGCAGGTGAGCTTGCTACTTATATACCTCCGGAATTGCAGCGATATATCAAGGGATATGTGTAAGTGACAGCTATCCCTTGTATTTCTGTCCCAGATATTTGCAGTCATTGCGGTTGTGTTGGTAAAAGAACCTGTTTGCCATGGGTTGCCACCTTTTCATATGGTCATTGTTGGACACTTGCGGGACACACAGCGGTGTTTACAGGCCAACACGTGGCCACGGTTAGTACACAGGTTAGCACATACTTTTATCCTCAATACATACCTATTGTTGTGGGACTTTGGCTACTTATCATACTGCATGTAACATTTACGTTTCTTACATACAGGCATAACTATTAAATACGACTATTACATTATATATGGGACATATTAATGTCCTATAATCTCGGACATTTACCCTTTGTACTGTTTTATGTCAGGACACACCTGCCCAGGGTGGGGCTGTCCCTCCTACTGTGGGACAGGTGGTAACCGTATGCCTATGGCTAGCTATACCCACACCTGCCGTACTGATCTACCTCCGACTTGGCACTAACAGACACATGTTGTGGACACACACACACATTACAGTCACATGGAGACGCACACGGCACCCTCAATGCACACATACACAGACTACGGCACTCACAAACACAGTTGAACACAGTACCTACGTGGACTGCAACACCGGCAGCAGTGGCTAAATGTCCCTTCATATCATCATACTATTACTCACGGCTGTACTGTTCCGGTACTGTGTTCTATCAGTCTTTCAGCCTCATGGTTACGCATGTCGGTATGTTACACATTCCATAGTTGGCGGTATCCTATTTATTTGTACCTCCAAGGTGTTATGAATGTTGTTGACCTATCTACATATATTTGCAGATATCGCTGAATCCATCTATATCAACATATATCATTGCCCTTTCTATCTGTATTATACATATGCATATGTGTATATATATATATATATATATATATATATATATATATATATAATATATATCTCGGGCAGGGAACGTGACAGGCACACAACGCCACCATATGCTGTAAGGCTCATGTACTGTTCAGGTGTTGACATTCCATGTTCCACTAGCTGTTGTGTGTACAATGTTTGAGGGCTGCCTATGTAGGAGTCACACACTGGGCCACCTATACATTACAATTTACAGGTGGTCATGTTTGTGTGCCATCCATTTTACTGTGTGTGCAGGTGGAGAGGTGTCAGTCCATAGGGGCCTACACTGTCAGAGTATGTGCTATACGTTCCTTCTTTGCCAAGGCGTAGGCATATTGGGCACGCCTCCGTCTGCCTACTGGGGCTGGCACAGTGTGTTCATGGTCTGAATCCCTCTGTGCCTGTAATGGCCTTGGCAATTGTGGTGGGCTATGAGGGCCTTCACCATTTTGTCCCTGCTGCAGCTGCTTCCGCAGGATCATATTATGTAGCATGGCACATACTACGATGATGTGGGCACACGTGCCTGGAGAGTACTGCAAGGCTCCACCAGATGTAGCCAAGCACCGGAACCGTGATTTCAGCATCCCGAACACACACTCTATGATGATTCTGGTTTGTGCATGTGCCTCATTATGGCGTTCTTGCATGGGTGTGTGTGCATTTCTGATGGGAGCCATCATCCACGGCTCTAGTGCACAGCCAGCATCCCCCACAAGATGGCCATGTGGGATGTCCCCCCTGACAAATACCTGATACAGCTGTGAGGCATGCCAGATATGGGAGCCATGGTAGCTTCCAGGGCTGCCAGCACAAACATCCATGATAATGCCCTGGGCATTGCACATGACCTGGCAGTTGATGGAGTGGAATCCCTTGCGGTTTATGTAGCACCTACCATGCTCACCTGGTGGTGACTTGATTTGTATGTGCATGCAGTCTATCGCACCCAGTACCTCCGGGTAGTGTGCCACATGGTGGAAGTGGCGCATATTGCTGGCCAACTCCTCCTGAGTTCGGGGGAAGTATACCTGCTCATTGGCATGTGGTAACATGGCATCCAGGAACTGGTGTAGTACCCTGGATGCTGATGCCTGTGAGATCCCCATTATATCTCCAGTTGGCCTTTGAAAGGTACCTGTGGCCAGTATTCACAGGCTTACACATACCTTCGTGTCCACTGGGATGGGTTCCTCTCTGTTTCTGGTTCTCAGGCATGGCCGGCACAGCTCCACTATTTGCTGTAAGATGTCCCTGTCCACCCTGTAACGCTCTACTATCTGGAGGTCATGTAGCCCCTGGTAGGTTACCTTTGGTCTGAACACTCTCCTTCTCCTCTGAGACCTGCGGTGGTTGTCGGCATCATCCTCCACAACACCGTCAGTCTCTAACACATGCTGATGAATCACAGCTATGGCAGCTCCCAACATGTACATTTTAAAAGTTCCCCATGTGTTTACACCTATGGTGCAGTGTTTGGGAATACACAGGTGTGTGTAGGGTGTTTTCACACTTTATACTATTGTGCTGTGAACACCGATGATGTCATAGGGTGTGTATGTACGATCGTAGCTACAGGGTATCTTATGTGTTTTACTGCCGGAACTTCTATTGTGGTGCCTTTGGTGTTGAATTACATTTGGCTGCCGTGGATTACCTATTGACCTTCCCTTTACATTTCTGCATGTTGCACCTACCGTTTTCTGGCTTGCATCCAGCAGCCTACTTTCATTTGTACTTTCCTGGACCTGGCGTATCTTGCGTTATGTGTGCTATTGCCGGTCTGCTGTCAGTTTGCTTTGCTCTGCTGTGTCAGGTCTCCTATCTTTGCAATCCAATACCTCCCCTCCTTTCTTTGCATTCCAATGCCTCCCCTATCCTGTTTTGCAGGTTTCTGCAAGCAGACTTGTCAGCTGCCGTCGATTGGCCATCGTGAGTTGATTGGTGTTGATTGCTCATTAGTACTCCAATTACCCTACTTCAGCATTTCCTTCTTTTCTTCCCCTGACCTTCCTGTTTGTGCTATTGTTCACGGCGCATGTGTCCAATTACTGGGTTTCGGGCATGTTTTCATCCCCGTACACATGCGCTTTTGGGCACCATGTTTGCTCTCAGCTAAACAATTCTATACCTTCCTCCCCACCCCTGTCCTGCAGCTTTCCTTAGCAACGGACAGGCCAGATTTGCATTGCTCCAATGTGCTTACTGCTACGGTGGCACACCCCTCTGCTGATGTCATGTATCTCCTCTGAGCCACTCCTCGGTGTTATACCGCTGCACCATATGGTACAACCTTCATCCGGCGGGACATTTGCGATTCAGTATTATCTGCCTCATTTGCATGACATTGACTACTAATTCATAGTTACTGCGCCGGACACTATCGCAGGCCCTTAGCAACCCTTGCACCTTGGTTGTGGTGTTCCATGCCTACCATTGTGTTTTATGCTGTAAACCTGATTTCTATTACGTTGCGATTTTATGACATTTTTATATTATTTCTTTATGTTACAGTTTCCGCACACATGCCCTGCGGTTGTGCTGTGCATTACTGTGGACATGGCATTAAATGTTATTTTTTACGTGTTGTGCATCTTTTCTTATGCCATTGGCTGTGCATTTCACCATTGCATATGTTAACTTTGTGATACATGGGTCTGGCCGGCTTCCATAGCTCCGATGTTCTGTTTGGGAAAATGTAAACCGTGTTTTTTGGTTTACATTTCCGTGGGCTTACACTACGCCTGCACCACTTCATGAATCACTATATACCTTCATTTGCATTGTGCGACACTGCACATGGGGTGATTAGCATACCTAAGCTGAGGGCTGCGCAGTTCTGGTGTACGCCGGTAGTGCAAGTGGAATTGGATCGTACCTGAATCGCTCGACGGCCATATTTGGCATTATACTGCCTACGCTATGCCTGCGCCTGGCGCAAGCTTCATGAATCCCGGGGACTATTTGTGGGGGATGACTTGCTCATACACTTTGGATAATGGGGGTGGTTTTACTTTGAGCTGAGGGGGTGTTGAAGTTTTTATTAGATGTGCTACGCTTTCTTTCAAGTATTGAATGTGGTTACAATTGATATCAGAAAACTGCTCTGAGAGGATCTTGGTACAAATTTTCAACCTGGATTTAATATGAATTGAGGAACAGAGTGTCTTATGGTTGTTTTATGGTTTAGTTGTAGGTGGCTATAGTATTTTTGTCAAAATGTGTCTTTTTTATCTGTGTTACGAAGTAGTCTTCATGTTTGTCAATTAAATGGGTGTTTATTAAAAAAAAAACTCTTTATTCTGAAGCAATAAAATAACCATATTTCAAACTCAAAGCAATGTCATAAATAGGCATTACAGTAGAATTTCTAAACCTCTGAAATGCAACATAACAAATGTCAGTCTATGACCCTAAATAAATTAATATAATCCTCATAAATACACTAAAACTGCTGAACAAAAATGCTCCACTAAGCTGCCCATTTGTCCATATCAATGGGAGGAATTTAATAAAGCCTACATATTTTTTTTGTTTACTGTGTAGGCAGCATGCCATGCTGCTTACATGAAAGTAAGCAGGTTTTAGATTCAGTAAGCACTGTTGAGTGCCTTGCATGCACGTGCCAACATGGAAAGTTCTGTGACATGAAAATCACTTGATAAGCAGGTGAATCTCATGCAAATGTGTTGGGTAGAGTGATCCAGCAAGCAGATAGGCAGCTCTTCAGACCTCATGTCAGTGTCTGTAGTGTACATGGAAAATGTCCATGTACAGGAGTGTAGACAGATAAAAATGGCTGTAAAAATGTAGATATATGGACAGAAATAGCATACCACAGACAGATATGAGCAAAACTATCATCTTGTGTGTCTAAAAAATTAAAGGGAATAAGTTAAATTAATTTTATTTAATAGTCTAGGCATGTCTGCACAGTGTGCAAAAATGCTTTATGAAAAAAAAAAGAATTTAAATTTAGTGACAGAAATGTATTACAGGACCTTGTGTGGAGCACCTACAACGGTGCATTGGTGCTGTTGCTAATGTGGTTGAGCTATGAGGCATGTAGTTTCCAGGCTGTGAGCATGGATCCCTATGTAAATGAGGTAGAGTAACTGAATAGTTCCTTTGTGTAGGCAGAGAACCATGTTGGAGTTTACAGAGGAGGTAGCTGACATCAGGGGAGGATGTGTCACTTGACTTCTAGGCTTATTTCAACTTAGCTGCTCCTGTTTGCACAGTGTGCCACCATGCTGAGTGTGTCCTTTCAGGGGGGAGTGTGCACTAACTTATAAGGTTTATTAAGCTATGGAGCCCGTGTTTCCACATGTTTGTGTAGTGCACCATCATGCTGAGCATGGAAGTCTTGGGGGTTGTGTACACTAAGTGCTAAGGTTTGTCTACCTACGGGGTGCATGTTTGCATGGCACACTGCTGTGATGAGCGTATCTTAAAGCCAATGAGATATTTAGTTTTGTCCTCTGTTTAACTTAAACTAGGGCTAGTAAATGATGTTAATAATATACTAGACAGATGGAATGCATCATAGGTAGCCAATCACACAGTCAGCACCTACAGCAGAGCACTATAAAGTATGCATACATCCTACAATCTGATTTTTCCCCCATATTCTACACCATTGGAGTACAGATTTGGAAATTTTAACTGACAGAATGCTAGGTGCTGCTGCAGGTCTGCTACATCTGTATGTGTTAAATGCTGAAGTCAGTGCTGCTGCTGCTGACAATATGCTTAAACAGAGAATGAGAATAGTGTTCTGGCCCAGGGTAATCTTCTAGGAGCTACATGAGCTGGAGGTTGTAGAGAATTACAGGGTGGACAAGGACATACTACAAAAACTCACTGAGCTCTGCTGCCCTCAACTCAGACACAGAGCCAACAGAGGGAAACCGATCCCAGTGGAAACAAAGGTATGTGTTGCCCTTAGGATACTAGCTACAGGTACTTTCCAAAGACAAACTGTGGTCATTATGGGGGTCTCACAGGCATCAGCTTCCAGGGTACTCCACTAGTTCCTGGATGCCATGCTACCACATGCCAGTGAGCACATTTCTTTTCCCCTCACCCCTGATGTGAGGGCCAGCAATATGCAGCACTTCTACCACCTATTACACTACTCTGACGTACTAGTTGCCATAGATTGCACTCATGTACATGTCAACTCAACACCCATTAAGGAAGGTAGAATCTATGTCAACCGCAAGTGGTACCACTCCATCAACTTCCAGGTCATGTGCAATGCCCAGGGTATTATCATGAATGTGTGTGCTGGCAGCCCTGCCAGTTATCATGACTCCTGTATCTGGCATGCATCAAAGCTGTACCAGATGTTTACTAGGGGAGGCATCACACACAGCCATTTACTGGGGGATGCTGGCTACGAACCGGAACCGTGGATGATGACATCCATCAGAAATGCACGCACACCCATAAAAGAATGCCATAATGAGGCACACGTGCAAACTAGGAACATCATAGAGTGTGTTTGGGCTTCTGAAGTCGTGATTTTGGTGTCTTGATATATCTGGTGGAGCCCTGCAGGACTATCCAGCATCACATGCACATATGTTCACAGTATGTGCCATACTACACAAATATGATCCTGTGGAAACAGCTGCAGCAGGATCAGCAAAGAGAAGGAATACACAGCCCCCCACCAGTGCCTATCTCACTACAGCTACAGTCACAGTAGGACTCGGAGGAGGAACCCCCCTGATGATATCCCAGTAGGCAGACATATGTGTGCTCAGTATGCCCTGGCTTTGGCTAAGAGACAACACATAGCACAATCACTGACAACCTAGGGCCCAAGGGACTGACACCTTACTCATACTCACATACATATATTAAAATTATTGATGCCAGGCAGCCCACACAACCTGTACCTATCCATGTATTGGCTGTGCACTGCTTGCATCACACAGAGTCATTCCTGAACTACAGTTTTGTCAACTGCTGCATTCTCAATGTCAGTCTCTAACCTGCACACTACTTGTAAGGATTACTATAATATGGTATCATATGTATGGATCTGCTGCATTTATGCAAGGAATTATAGTGGGCTGTGTGGACAAAAGTAACAGCAACATGGACTACAGACACCCAGTCCAGTAATATGTGTTCCCTAATAATCACTAGGCCTCTTGTTTGGAATATTAACTACATCAGTCAAGTGAAATGTTAAATAGAGCTCCCATATAACTGCTTTAATACTAAGTCAGCAATAGTATATTGGTAGACCAGGCAATCTCAGGGCTGTAACATAGAACTTGATCACACATTGTATGTCACATGTCATGCAGGAATAACAACACACATATTTTTGCTGTTGTTTGTGTGATGAATGACTCCTCTCTCTCTGGCACCATGTGTAGCTCAGTGGACTAGAGAAGTTAGCATGGATGGTGGTGTTGATGGTTCTAATCTGGAAGTGCTTATATCTTTTGCATGCAAGGTATTATTATGTTGGTGTTTTCACAGACTGTCAGTCTGTGAATTGTGTAACATTATGAACCTCAGTCACATATTAAGTACAGCAGACAGTTGGGGAAGGCTGTGGACATTTTGAGTGAAGTGCAGTACTGCAGAACTGGAGACAGATGTCAATGTCTTTAACACACAAAATCCCAGACTGGAGTACAGGTAGATGTGGCCTGGAGTCACTTTATAATACTGACAGTCCCATTGGGCATACCCATATACTTAGTTAAATGATTGCAATTCTGTTGCCTCTTCATCAGAATGACCTGTTATGTATAGATATGTCTATACATACAGATATATACATATACATATCTGTCTGTCAGTATCTCTCTCTCACATACATAGTATATCTATCTCTATATAGTGTCATATATATATATATATATATATATATATATATATATGTATGTATATATTTATATATATATGTGTATATATATATATATATATATATATATATATATATAGCTCTATATATTAAAATGATACATAGACTCTTCCCATATATCTACATAACACATATACATAACATACACACACACATAGCTACATGTGTATATATATATATATATATATATATATATATATATATATATATATACCTGTTATATACATAGGTATGTGTACAGGTGCCTTTATTGTCCTACATACCCTAATAATGGTGAGTAAATCTGCACTATCACACATCCATACTGTTGCTCAAAGGATGCAAACTAAGGGCACAACAGTACATAATCCACTTACCTACAGACACCTATACCTGCTGGATGTCACCATGTAGACAGATACAGGTGAGCAGGTGGTGTAATGTATAATGCTGTCAACACATGCATGGATAGGGCACACTGTTCCTGCCCACAGGTTTGCCTAAGTACAAGCAGCCACATATGGCTGTACTGTTAACTATCAACACATAGCTAAGATGATTACAGTTATCTCACTCCTAGAATACTAGATGCCGACAACAGTATGAAGCAATATCACTCTGCAGGCCACAAATGCTGTTCAACAAAAGCCTAGTTTGTGTAATTCACAAGTATTGTGCCTGCAATCACATATACAACAGCCTTAACCTGTGTGATCTGTAGTGTATAAAACTAGATAGGGGTTCTAATCTCACTCTAGGCCACTTGGTATATGTGTGTGTGTGTATCCCATAACAAAGCAACTGATATGCCCTCAGGGCTATCCACCTGCAATGGTTATGTACTTTTCAGCCCTGTAACTTGCTGCTGGCTTCCAAACTGCCCTCTTCTTCAATGCCTGATGATGCCATCCCCCTTAAGACTACCAACTGAGAGTACTGCATCAGACTGAAGCTGTGGCATGTGAGATAGGTACTGTGAGCTATAGTGTGTAAGACTAGATAGGTAGGAGTTCTCATCTCACACCAGACCACTTGCTGCATATGTGTGTGTGTGGGGGGGGGGGTGTACCTCCCTGCAAAGCAAATGCCATGTCCACATGGGCTATCCACCTGCAATGTTATGCACTTTTTGGCCCTGTAGCTTGCTGCTGGCTTCCAAACTGCCCTCTTCTACAAGGACTGATGATGTCATCTGCCTTAAAACTACCAGCTGACAAAGTAGCATCAGTCTTAAACCATGGTGTGTGCAGTAAGTACTGTGAGTTGTAGTGTGTAAAACTAGATAGGTAGGGGTTCTAATCCTACTCCAAGCTAATGTGTATGTGTGTGTGTGTGTGTGTGTGTGTGTGTGTGTGTGTGTGTGCTCATAAGGCATACATATGATCACCTTGGTAACTTAGAAATAGGTAGGATTTTGCAATATTTTATTTGTAGTGTGTGATGTGGTCCTCCAAAGGATTGACGATAACAAGGTCTGCTGATGTCATTAAGCATAATATTGCCTAAACTGATAGTACTAGCAGACATGAGGTGTGCTGTGTACATCACGTACTGTGACGTGTAGTGGGTACCATTACATAGGTAAGTGTTCTCAACTACATACAGCCAACTTGCACTATGTGTCTGCCTTGGTGTGCATTTTACATAGTGATTGGAAGTTGTGCTAGCCTCAATGTAGCCACGTTTGTGTGTGAGCCTGTTAGAGCATTTTGCATCATGTTATAGAACTGACATTTGAACTTCACTAGCATAATGACCATACAGCCCTCACAATCATAGACATCTTTATATCCATAGTTACAGGATCAGCACATATTGCCCGAGTCCAAGATGAACACAGGCAGACACCCTGTGTTGAGATAACAGTTGCCCAGCCAATCATACAGATGGCATGTGCTGAGGTGCACTGAGGTGTTCTGTGTGCCATTTGACAGAGTTCTGTTCAAGGGTGTGTTTAAGTCTGCAAGAAAAATCTCTCCCACAAGCATGTAGTACTACCGTCACATATGAGATTAATGTCCTTACAGTGATTTATTCATCTACTATGCTTCCTACAGATAGGCAGCATATGTAATCAATCAGGGTCATACATTGCCCCATATGCAAGGCACAAATCACGTCTGAGTAGTGTATATGCCACAGGCAACAATGACACTAATTGCAGACTATCCGCATTGAACACATACTGAAGACATGAAGTGTCCTTGTGATGGATCATACTGTTGTGTGCAATTGCCAGTAATGCTTGGAAAGGTACATCAACAAATGGCCATTGCATGCAGATATTGGCATGCTGAGGGAAGAGTTCTTGGAGGCTATGAGTATGTCACTTACAGGTGACTGTGGCCTCAGCTATATCATATGATTCCTGCCATACCATTGTAGAGACATGGTAATCTGAGGCACATTAGGTTTAAACCTATGTGGCCAGGTCCGTGTGTCCAGTTCTTTCACCCCTGAGTTTGTACATCTCATGTTGCGGCTGATGTGCTACTTATCAGGTACATATGTCTAACTAATGGAAATTATGCTGCATATATATTTGCATGGAGTTTATGGCCATTAGTATGTCAAAAGTTATGTATTTGCAATACCCTCTTGCAGGATAGTGACATACCACATAAACTATATGAGTGATCACAATTTGTAGGCATCAGTCAACATTGTTAGCCACAGCCATTCAGTAGTCACATGTATTGTGGTTAAATGGATTCCACACAGTAGAGGACCCAGGACTATGCCCTGTTGAGCACTGCTGCTGACAGATCAGGTATTGGAGTATTGGAGGTGGATGTTCCTGTGTTGCATATGTGTGCCATCAATGGGCTATTTAGTGACCCCTACAATGACAGTAAAGTGGATGCCTAAGTGGGTGCTATGTAAATGTTGCCTGAATGGGGGATATAGTCAGAAGGCTTGGCTCAGTCTAAGGGGTTGTACACCCTGATGTACCCTCACCCAGGTCCTTAGTGACTGCCTCGGAAATGTCCACCACATGTAACAGTCATGCTCCCCCTGTCACACATCCAAACTCTGTGTCAATCACATATATGTGTACTGATCAGCTCTGTGATGATTGCTCCTACAAGCATCCAGATATGGATACTTAGACAAAGAGGTTTATAGTTATGTTGGTCAGTGGATGTGCCACCTCTGTACAAGGGTATAACAGTTGCCGTTGTCCACTCAGCTGGTGTGCAGCCAGTGGTGTCCCTATGATTGCAAAGGTTTCCCAATGGTGTTAGTAATCCTTGTCAGATCACATGCAGATACAGCCTGGGATGTTAGCATGTGCAATAGATGCTGTGTATCTTCCACTGAGAGGCCAGTCATGAACTGCTCTGTAAATATGGAAATTATGGGACAGGTTGTAGAAATGTCATGAGTCGCATATGGTGGGGACAAGGGAGTGTAGTTCATGCTGATGGTGTGGGAGTACAGGCTAGGTATGACTACAGACACATCATATGTGGCATCTTGATGTATGAGGTCACCAACAATCTGGGCCTGCCCTTTGAGGTCACACATATAACTACACTGTGCACTGTGGTTCTTCTTTGTGTGGGTGGCTAATTTTGTCTCTTAACATGTCTACACAACATCAAACAACAGTATGTGCTTCTTTTAACTGAAGAGTTAGTGCCTCCATGTTAGGGTGGGCACCCTCACCCCAATAGTCACACAGCACTGTCCACCTGTTATTGTACAGCTTGCTAATAGTAGTTGTCTACCAGTCAGGTTTGGTGAGCCATGATGAGCCTGTGTCCCTCTCCTGTCATGTACAGCCGAACTCATGAAGTTGCAATGCTGCTGAAATAATGCATGGGAGTAGAGGTCTGCATACTTGCCTGTCCCATCTGAAGGGGAAGGTACAGTCATGCTATATTAACCATCCCACAGGAAGTAATAAATGGTTTTCTTGACTTATATGTCTGTATTGTCTGCAAGATGGGGTACATGCTGGGTAGTTCTAAGGAGACTGATCTGTGGCCTGATTCCATCAGGGAGGAACTCACATTGGGGGTGGCTATACTGATTACCCATACTGGTAAACACATGATACAATATGTTGGTTCCCTGTGTGGGGATGTCATGGCAGTGCTGCAGGGCATTGTAGGTAAGGAACTGGACCATCCTTTGGGCAAGTGAGCTCTAGCATGACTAAACAACACAGTGTGCACATATTACACTTCCCTAATGTGTTTGTCTGTGCACTGTACAGACACCTTGCTTGACTCTCTTTTTGCAACATGCTGGAAGTAACTTCAATACTTACTTGCACAGAGGACAACAAGCATGAAGTGCCAAGCAGTGTTCCCAGAACTCTGAGTCATGTCACCTGAAATACCATGATAGAACGTACTATAGATATGACCGCTAACACTGTCATACACCTACTGACCCTAAACCAAACAATGCTATTTTTACTCAAGGCCAGATTATGCCTACCATCTGTAACTGGCAGAGCCCATTGACTGTTACACTATGCAATGGATGTTGGACATGTCTCACTCCACCAACCATGGCCTGACAAGGTGTATGATAATATCAGGCCAGCAGGCCTTGCTGGAAACTCTGTATGTCATGTACAGAGAGTTATGTCAGCTGGTGGATAGGCATGTGTCTGACAGTTATACTCTGGGAAGATAGCATTGGGAGACCTATGCTGCAATGATGCCAGTCACCAGTGGAGTTCACCATCCTCCGTTATTCCCCCTTTATCTATTCCCTCTCTGCAGTCACAGCCACTGTCAATGACCTCTGACTGAGTATATTAGCAGGTGATTTCATATTAGGAGCTGTCACAGAATCCCACACAGAGCCAACAGTTATCCAGGATTACCTAAGACACAGTCAGTTGTTCTCTGAGCCACCGACAAAGACTAAATGTCAATGACTGCACAATACTATCCTGTGGGAAATCATCCAATTCTGTAAAATATTTTAGTGTCAGCACACTGCACACAGTTGAGCCATTACACATGAAGTTATGGACACAGAGAGTAATGTAGCCTTTGACTTTCACTGGGCAGTAAGATGTGGGGATGCATTCACTGTTGTACAACCTATACCGACAGGTTTGCGATATAAATCCCAGACTGTCACTGCTATACTGAATGTGGCAGTCATCACAGCTATCATTGTGTACAATATAACCCTTGCTATGTCACTACACAGGCATATTGTACAACTGTAGCAGCCACACAGGTTCCATGGTATACCAATACACAGTGTAGATAACATGTCATCTGGAGTCCGTGTCATGACTGTACATGTGTAGTCTATCTCCTAAATGCTTTGGAGAGGATGTGTATGGCTCCATACAGGAAGGTGTCAGATCCCACTGTGTACTTCCTGCTTATCCATGACAGGACTAACACATATCTTACCTGTTCTACATGCCTAAAATATCACTGTGGTATACATAGTATATGCTGGAGAGACAGCTATGTAACACAGACAGTACATCCTACATGAAACAGGCCCCCCATGCATTTGGAAAACACACCTGCTGTGACACACATCATGTGCAAGTTACACAATTTGATGCAGAACGTGGCAATCATAACTGGTGTCAGGCAACTGTCTGCACTGGACACAGGATATTTGCAGATGGGTCATCTCCATCATCACAGCTTGTAGATGTGTTATTTCCTAAAACCCTGGTAACACTTATCAAGGATAGCAGACCTTTTCACAGATTAGGGATGCATGAGTATGCTAAAGGCTGCCACTGTCCTTGTTAGTCTGTTATATACATATGAACCTATAGAGCCATGCACTTTTAGTGCTGTACCTTGCTGAAGACATATTTCTGCTGTGCTGACATGTCATCCTGTGCTGCTTTATTGCCTCTCTGTATCCATAGGTTATCCCAACAGACTCCCAAAAAAGAAACATAAACAAGTCCATGACACATCTTTCAATCTGCAACTATACAGCTATTACAACATCATACAACATAAGATATACAAATGTATGCATCATACTTATGATAAATGCCAGCATACAGTGTCTGTTAGTAACCATTACAAGTGGCATGTCAAAACAACACTGCATTACACAAGTACATGTTAATTAATATAGTCACCCTGTGCATCAGATGTGGGGATGCATTCCCTGCATCAATGCTGAGGATGACAGGGATGAAGTACGTGTGTCATCATTTGCACAGGGTGTTGTGTGGGGGTCCAGGAGGCCTAAGCTGACCCAAATGGTTGACAGCATGTGTGTGAGTTAGGAAGGGAAGCAGGTAAGATGGAACATGGAAAGGTGCCATGTGTGTCTGTAGGTGACCTGCATTTGACAGTAGTTTGTGCACATGTACACAGTCAAGCTCAGTGTTAGCCCTACATGTGTGTGCGTTGGACAGCTTTAGACCATACATGATAGAGTTGACAGTTCACCGTCTCTGGTCCCAAACATTGGAACTGGCTATGCCAGGAGTTGCACTGGCACCTCTATGCGAAAGTCAGAAATGGTGCTAGTACCAGATGCTGAGTTCTGTCTGCTGAGACTGTGCCCCCATAGAAATGTCCAGGACCAGGACCCCATGGCCTGCCATGTCATGGTGTGGAGATCACACTCCCCTCTGTAGTGCTGGATGTACTGCCACTACAGGAGCGGGATTGTGCATGGCCACATGGACTCTCAGCAGATGGGGTTGTTGACCTACATCCATGAGTCTAAAGCTCAACTCCAACCACACATTCCAGCACAGATAATGTGCGGTCAAAGACAGACACTGTCTCAGTCCACCTTCTGTTCACTGCATCAGTGAACTGATCCAGGGTGTCACCAATGCGGTGGAGGCAGTCAGAGATGTCAGACTGTGCTGCATCCCTAACCCTAATCATATGTCTTTTGTTCCATTCAACACATGCCTGTGTCTCCATGATGGCCTAAAACATGTGCCAAGTGACCCAAGATGTGATACCTGCAACAGGTAGTGGACAGATAGCAAGCCTCCTACAAGCACCCCTGTCAATCCACCTGTGTGGGACTTCACCAGCTGTCTGGGTATGGCCAGTGCCTACACTCACTAGAGCCATAGTTGCCACACTTTCCTGTTCAGTGTCCCCACCCTCTGACTGTCCAATATCTGTGGCCTCCAGGGACTAGGTACGTGTGAGCATACTGACTGTGTGCACTGACAATGATGACAGAAGAGAAATCAAACTCTGGGACAGATTCAGTCCCTTTAAACCCCCATCTGTGCCACACTGTGACCACCATCATCATCAGAGTCTGTGTAGACACTGGCATTAGGTTGTGTAGGGGACAGACACCACCCCCCAGTCACCTGTAATAAGAAAGGAAGCAGTAGATTAATACCTGTACTATTATGCTCCGCAGTACTATGTTGTGATATATGCAAGGCTCTATACACTGTCATCACTTTGACAGAATTGTTGAAAACCCAACCTGGTATGGTAGGACATGAGGACAGTACTCTTCCCACTAACAGCTGCAGTTACTTGAAAATAACATCTTGTTACACTGCAATCTCATCAGCAGCAGTGAGGTACACTGTTGACATTTGTGTAGACACTGCACAGTTGACACATAGGACACTCTGTAGTGTCCTGACAATACCATCACATCTATCAGTGTGGTCACACTTACAAGGCATAGGTATGAGTTTAACATGTCTACAATCAGAATATATGTGTGAGTTGGCAATCATGCTGACAATACAGCAATGTAGACAGCAGGCCTGGGATGACAGTCTAGGGACTGTAGTGCTGTAAACCTACATCTGTAACAAAACATTGTCATGCTTACCAGGAGCATAACCACAGGCTTGGCCAATACCTGGTGGACCTGTGAAAAGTTGAGAGACAGGTAATGTCAGTACTACTGCATGTTCCACCACCACAAGGTAACATGTCCATACTGTATATCTTACATTTACAGTAGTCATTGTGTTAATTGTTATATTGGTCAAAATCTGAGAGTGACAGTCAAACTGCAGTGAAACCCTTCCCTCCCAAAAGTAGATGGACCTGACACCCATGTAAGACTATGTACGCCCTGACACACTGAATGCTACAGTATTCCAATGCTGATCAAACTAAGCTTAACTGCACGCTCCTCTGCCGTGGACAATGTGGCACCCACATCCATGATGTAGGGTGTGATGGATGCCTGGGAACTCTCTTGTGTGCCTAGATTTGCCAGGAATTCCTCAGTGGCTGAGAGTGGTTGTTCCACTGTAGGATCTCCACTGGTGGTGGCACAATCCTTGGTTACATCTGCTGCTCTTCTGCATCCGGCATTGATCATGTCCTTTACACGGTATTGAACATGCTCATATCTCCTACTCTGATGACCAGTAGATTTGGCATCATGGACAAGGCCAGCCCACAATACTTCCCACTGTTCCCTGTTGTGCCTCCCCCTGGACAGTAGGAGTTCATGGTGCTGATGGAGCCCTTCCAGTATTAACTCATTCTCTGCATTTGAGAAAGCTGCATGGCATCTTGCATACATATTACCTAAAAGACAACAACATGGGAACACATGTCAGGATCACATACCTGGAAGTACACTATGTAGAGATACAACAAGGACAGAATGGCTGGCAATATCCACTGCTTAATCACATATGCCATATTTCCAGAGTGTGCAAACATATTAAGCAAACTGAAGCAAACAGTCTTCCAAACTTGTAGAAAAAAACGGCTCCAAGATCCACAAATCGCACCAGCAAGTGTGAAGTATTCTAAACGCAAAAATAATTTATTTGTCACACCAATACAGCGTTTTCGCCAATCAAATTCGAATGGCTTCCTCAGAGAAACATATAATACATTAGTAAAACGGTGCTATTTATACATTTATACCAGCAAGCATGCTCCGTATAATATACGTCATTTCCTGGCCTTACGGCTTTTTTTCTATACATCTTAAAGAAGTCATGACATATATATAGAGTCAGTTTAAAAATCAGTTTTAAAAGTCAATTAAAATCAATTTTAAAAAAATCCGTTTTAAAGAAAACCATTTTACCCGACAAGTTTGGCATAGATGGGAGTAAACTTTTCTATTAATACATACAGCTCCTACCATATAAACATTCCTGCCATATAAACGTTCAGCCGCCAGGGGCTGAAATACATTGTTACTAAATTAATCAAATGACCTGACTACTTTTACTAGGTGGCTATTGCTTTGTCCCATCGCCTACCATATCTACTTTCTCCAGATAAATCCCAGAGTTACTTTTGTATAATATTCCTAAACTTTTCAAATTAGTATATAATGTAAAGTGTCATCGATTAGTAATAGCAATAACTTTTTGGCCCCCCAATTTTTTACGTTGTTGTTCACCTCCCTAAGTAACCACACTAGTAAAAACCAGTAGTGTGAATACACACACTTCCATTGAGTGGATAGGGAGTTTTTTGAAGGATTTAGAGGTCCCTAAAAATGAGATTGACACAGTAACGGACCTGTTAGATATAATATTAACATCTAATTTTTTTACATTTGATAAAAAATACTTTTTGCAAACAAAAGGCATAGCAATGGGTTCACCATGTGGCCCGTCAGTAGCAAACATATTTGTAGCATACTGGGAGAAGAAGTTCATTTTTGGGAACTCCAGCTATACAAATCAGGTAGTCTATTACACCAGATTCTTGGATGATATCTTTATGATATTTAAGGGGTCAGAACAGGAAGCAGAGGAACTCCTCACATATATGAACAATACAACCAGATTTTTCAGGTTCACACACAAATTTTCTACATCTAGTATGGATTATTTAGATGTTAAACTAGATAAGAACTTGGAAGATGGTTCACTAACCTCTTCAATACATAGGAAAAAAACCTATTGTAACTCATTTCTTCACTACTCTAGCCAACACCCATACAAACAAAAACGTTCCATTATTAAAGGACAGTTGATTAGAGCTGTGAAGATGTGTAGTACTGAAGAGAGCTTCAATAGAGAATGCCAGCACCTCTACGACATGTTTAAAAATAGGGACTACCCTGAAGGGCTCATAAATGAGTTAATAGTGGAAGTGAGGAACAAGAGAGAGAATGGGTTCTACACACCACTTTTGAAAATTCATATTAGAAAAGATAGTGAGGTGCCCATATATACCCCTGATGTAGAAAATATGGATTTGGAACTTCCTTCAATATCAACTTGTGAAGGAGCACGGAGTTATTCCTGTAGCTTCATTACAACATACAATATGGACTTTAAAGAAATTAGTTCCATTATTTACAAAAACTGGTCCTTTATCTCCAGTAACAGATTACTATTAGAAAAGTTGGGAACAAAACCCACTATTGTATATAGGAAAGGGAAGAATTTAAAAACTTTGTTGGAAGGTAACTCAAATGGTGACTTATTTTCTAAACAAAAAGGTACATTCACCTGTGGACGGTGCAATTGGTGTAGTTGTGTAAAAACAGGAAGTTCATTCTTAATCAATGGTAGAAAGTATACAATAGGACACAAGATAAACTGTGAAACTAGGTCTATTGTCTACCTTGCTACCTGTGACAGTTGTCCTGCGTACTATGTTGGTAAAACCGACCGTAAATTTAGGGAGAGGATCTACCAACATATGTACGCAATAAGAAAACATAACCTTGAAAATGCTCTAGCTAAGCATATTGACCAGCAAATAGGACACAAATTTTATTTCACAGCTATAGACCATATCCCACAGAGTAGTAGAGGAGGGCCCACATCTATTAGATTGGAAACCAGGGAGTTGGAATGGCAAATCAAATTAAATGCATTCAACGTCCCTGGTTTAAATGACAATTGCAATATTTCTTGCCTGTTGAAATTGAAAAGTTACCTTAGATAACCTAACAATTGGGTATGTCCCATAGGGGATTGTATTTTGGGCACAATATGTGAATTTTCAACATATTAATTAACCCACAAAGAAAAAAGTTGGTATAAGTGGGAAAATGAACGAATTGAACTAATCCACCCACTTATTTTTGGTCCCACCATTTAATGTATGAAGTGTGTGTATTCACACTACTGGTTTTTACTAGTGTGGTTACTTAGGGAGGTGAACAACAACGTAAAAAATTGGGGGGCCAAAAAGTTATTGCTATTACTAATCGATGACACTTTACATTATATACTAATTTGAAAAGTTTAGGAATATTATACAAAAGTAACTCTGGGATTTATCTGGAGAAAGTAGATATGGTAGGCGATGGGACAAAGCAATAGCCACCTAGTAAAAGTAGTCAGGTCATTTGATTAATTTAGTAACAATGTATTTCAGCCCCTGGCGGCTGAACGTTTATATGGCAGGAATGTTTATATGGTAGGAGCTGTATGTATTAATAGAAAAGTTTACTCCCATCTATGCCAGACTTGTCGGGTAAAATGGTTTTCTTTAAAACGGATTTTTTTAAAATTGATTTTAATTGACTTTTAAAACTGATTTTTAAACTGACTCTATATATATGTCATGACTTCTTTAAGATGTATAGAAAAAAAGCCGTAAGGCCAGGAAATGACGTATATTATACGGAGCATGCTTGCTGGTATAAATGTATAAATAGCACCGTTTTACTAATGTATTATATGTTTCTCTGAGGAAGCCATTCGAATTTGATTGGCGAAAACGCTGTATTGGTGTGACAAATAAATTATTTTTGCGTTTAGAATACTTCACGCTTGCTGGTGCGATTTGTGGATCTTGGAGCCGTTTTTTTCTACAAACATATTAAGCATGTCGATACAACTAGGATACTAGCATATGTCAGTTATTCCCATGTGTGCCATGACTGATATTGTTGTATGTTCATACAGCCGACACTAGAGTCTATTGTAGTGTGTCTCCAAAGGCAATCCCACCACTGATAATATGTGAAATCAACTGTGCCAAACAAATAGCAGTGAGATTTTGCAACCACTGTAAAGGGAGAGTTCTATGACCCCAGTGTGCCACATTGACAATATGCATTCCACCCTTGATGTCTTGCACATCCTCTGCATGTGTAACAAATCTAGAGATCTTTGACATGTCATTATCACAGTTCTAAGAAAGGCATAATGCTGTAATCCCTATTCCCCATAAGTATAGTCAGACATCTGCATCCTGATGTAAACAAGATGGTTACATACCTGATGGAGTGCAGTATTTCTCTGCTGATATGTGCTGATAGTTAATACTTTGCATTTGCATGGAAAAACTCATACAGAATGGTTCCCCATAGCCAGCTGCTTGCCTTTTTAACATGATTCTCATCAGCTGGTGATTGGCTCTTAACCAATATGTGGTTCTAAAATGCTAATTGCAGTCAGCACAGCTGATTTCCCTATCATCAGCCAATCACATGCAACCACAGTACAATATATAAGGGCTTCATGTAGATTAGAGGCCCTTTCTGATATGGTGTGCTGGACATTACTGGGGTGAAGAGAGTACTTCATCACTGAGGGTAGGTCTGTAGCAGAAACTTTTACATAGAGATGGGTATACTACAGCCTGCAGCTGCAGGTAATAGACATATACAGAGAGGGTGACCACTTTGGAGGACAATAAGCTGTAGGAATAACTGTGAGAGCTCTGTCATCCTTGCTGTAGAGGCAGAACCAGAGTGAGGCTACCCTTTCCAGTCCAATTAAGGCATGTGTTTAAGATAAGTGTGTCAGGCAACGGTATCACTAACAGAGTACTAGGCCACATGTTGGTTGTGTCCTTGAGCAACATGGGAGATAAATATAACAATATGTCCACAATTTGGATGACTGTCAGGCCATGTGTTACAGTCTGGTAGTAATTTGGAGCATGTATGAGGACATTCCTTGTTACAAGCAGGTACTTCAAATGTGTATGTTAGGTGTGCAGCTGTGCTAATCGGCACTGGGAGTTTGAAAGGATTGTGTGGTGCACTCTAATATTAGTGGCCCTCATTTGCAGTACCTGAGTTGAAATTTTCTGTGAATGTATATTAATGCATGATGTGACATTTTCTGCACTTATAATTTTGGTATACAGATATGTGAAGTATGTTTCTATCTGCAAGCCTCTGACTTCCATCAGTGATATTCAGACATTTCATTCAATATGCATTGTGTAGATAAAGAGTGTGTGACTCAATCATTATTTGCTGGCTTCACTATACTATAGTTCTACAGCTAAAGACCACTGGATTTGAACTCAAGACTGTGTGTGGCAAAACGTACTGCTTGCATGGCATTTAACCGACTGAGCTACTGAGTCACTGCTACAACCTGTGTATTTGCAAGATATATGTGCACACATACAGGCTCTGACAAACGTTTTCAACACCCATCAGTATGTGCATGGCTTTATATGGATGTATTTCTGCCCCAGGGTCCCAGCTGAACATGTATTTTGCCATTAATGCCTTAGCATGTGTCTTTCTAAATGTTGCTGATAAAAGAACACATTTACCTGCTATCACAGGCCTCACTTACATCCATTATTATGCCTCTGGCTTTCTAGTATGTACTATTGCACCAGAGTCCAAGGTACACTCTCATTTTTTCCATTACTTTTTAATAAAGTTTGCACGGCATGGCATGGTGTGCAGCTCCACTGAAGCATGCTTAATGACTGTGTTTAAACCATCTGTTTTAATTAAGAGTTGTGTAGCATGGCAGGTTAATGCAGTGGTAATGCTGGTGTGATGGTCTTGGGTTCAAAATGTGGGAAAGGTGTTTGTTTTGTAAGTGTGTATTACAATTTTAAAAACACATATAGTCAATATAGCTCTGTTTAGTTGAGGTTAGCGAAGCTGCATGATGTGATGTGTCAGACAGCGTTGTGCTAAAAAAAATAAAGAAAATAAAAATGGGGAAATAGGAAAGTGGTGAAATGGGATGCAAGCAGGGGGAAAACATAGTGAAAGGCAAGTAGGGATATGCAGGAAGGGTGTAGGAAAGAACCATAGGTATCAATTTCTTGTACAGCAACAACTGTGCACTTTGACAGAATTTGTACATTACTTTGAACACTCACCACCAGAGGGAGGGGTGAGAACAACATAACTGCATTGCCAAGCCAATTGGACCAAATTACATGTGTCCAGTGGACATGTGTGCAAAATAGAGAGATATGTATGGGATGATATTTTTTGGGGACAGGTGATCATTTTTTTAAGGTCAGAATGGAATGTTGGGGAAGGGATATAGGTATGATTGGGAGAGTTAAGTTGGCTAAGTGAGGATGCATTTGCAGGCAGACAAGACAGACAATACAAAAGAGAGGGGTGGTGTGTGACATATGGGGGGCGAACCCCTTGGATAGGGAGGGTGTTGTGGAATCTAAGTCCCATGTACCTCCACAAGGAAGCATCATGACTAACATCCCAACCCATGGGACCGTCAGCACTGGTCCATCACTGTTTCGTGGGTGTTGCTTGAGGCTGGGCAGTGGGGTGAGGATGCCCCACCAGGTTGGCCAGCATGTCCTCAATCTGGTGCAGGCAGTTGCCAAAAACCATGGTAGACTATCCTGCACACCAAAACTGGCAGCTCAGCCCAGGTGACAACTTCCCCTTCACCACTGCTCCCAGAGGGATGCCTGTCCCCATCCCATGGGGCAGTACTAACTGACGCCGCAGGTAGTGCATGGGCAGCAGAGGGTGTACCACCAGTCTGGGTCCCAGATGTGCTTGGACCCAGTTCCAAGGCTGGAGTAGGCAAGGTAGGTAGATTAGCCAAAACCAGCTTACCTTGATGTGCTGTGTGATAAATGAGGTACAGCAATAAGTTAAGGTTAGTAATAACCAAACCATTGTTAGCATTAACAGACTGAAACATCAGATTTATTTATCCAAATTTATTTATTATTTATTTTACATTTGTTAACCAGGAAAGTCCAAATGGATACATATCCATTTTCAGTGGAGGCTCGGGGAGAAAAGCTCCAGAAGTACAAATTATATTTAACAAATGCAAAATACAATTAACAGTATAATATCAACAGTTCAGATAACAATGCATACATATTAATGTATATTATATGTAACACAACATTAAGTAACATAACAGTCAGTATGTTAACAGCATGCCAGTAACAATTAAACCATAAACCAGCAAAACAGTTTAACAAAATATGTTAATATTGAATCATAATAAAACATAATAATAAATCAGATTTAACCAAAATATAGTTAGTTTAACAAAATATGTTAATATTAAATCATAATGATAAATAGCAATAATAAATAAATGAAGATAAGGGGTGGGGAGAGAGATAGGAACATTCCATTACTGATAATGCAGACTATATCCCTGAAAGCACTGATAATATATACTCTACAGGTGTGTAGTGTCAGTTTTGATTACAGTGACTACAATTCTCCTATAGCTGATGAAGCACGTGCATACTTTCCAAGCTGTTAGCATGGGTCAGTATGGGCCAAACAATAACAAATGCAGGTTCCGAACTACACAGAACAGTTTTACATATCGCAAACTTATATAACTGCCAAGGTGTTCTGTAAGCGCATTAGGTAATACATTGCATTCCAGGTAATCATTTTTCTGGTAATCCTGTGACAGACAGATTAGACAGTTTTAATTACATTATGAGAAATTGTGATACTTAAGAGGCATGTTTGTGTACACTACATAAACTAGACAGCCATCATGCCTTAGTTGGCAGGCATGGGAAGATAACCCAATAACTGTGACTGCAGGGGACATTTGCAAATAATGTAGCAATTGACTGCAGCAACTTAGTACAGACATGCAAGGAATACAGCTATACTGGAAATATTTATACAGATTTATTTAGGAATCAACAATGCTGTTTAATACTTTACTGGTATTGCTGATAAGTGTATGTGAAGTCTAAACACAATATCTGCTCATAACATGGCCTACTTCAACCATATATCTTTTGTTTCTGGAGTAGGAGAAAATGAGAGCACTGTGTGACTGATATTGGCCTGGAGACAACCTTGGACCATACTATGAGTTGTGCAATATATTTTACAGGACATTTGTTTTGCATTCTAGAACACACATGCATGGAATACAGCTGTACTGCATATATTAAGCCAGATTTTTTTAGGAATCAACAATGCTACTTAACACTTTATTGGTATTGCTGATAAGTGCCTGTGAAGTCCACACACAATGTCTGCCAATAGAGAAGGCTACCTCACCCATATACCTTTATTACTTTGAGTAGGAGGAACAGAGAGCATTATGTGACTGGTATTGGCTTGAAGACAGCCTTTGACCATGCAATTAGTTAAGCAATACAGTTTGCAGGCCATTAGTTTTGCATTCTACAGCTATTACAGTGTTACACTTGACTGCAGCAACCTTACCATAGAAAAGCAATGCATGCAGTTCTAATGCAATGGTTATGACAACACAATCTTACTGTACACCATTTTGATTACTGTTATTGGTATTGTTTATTGTTTATTGCAACACAGCTGTTATTGTTCATTTATTGCACTGCAGCTCTAATTGCCCATTTATTGCATTACATTTCTACTTGCCCATTTATTGCACTACAGTTTTTATTGTGCACACTTTAATGCAGTAAATGCTTTACCCTTTCTTGCTTATTGCACTACAGTTAACATAATAAATCTGTACTTACCAAACTCACAGCTCAACCTGGCCAGGTGCCCGACATGAGACTCAGCATTGCAAGTCCTCTCAGCTGCAGCTGTTGGGAGAGAAGCACACCATTATGCATACCAGTGTTGCAGGCATTTAGCTTACATTTTGATAATACAGTGGAAAACATGCTTACATATTTGTGGGGCATGCCCAGATCTTGCCTCTAGGACCTCAGTGTCCAAGGTTCCCCTCTTTCTCCTCTTCAGGTCACCATAATGGTGATGACACTGCTCACCCATGTGTGGAACACCAGTAGCACTGGTAAGTTCCATGGCCAACTTATCCCAGGCTTCTGCCTTACATTCCAAGCCCTAGAAATTGCCCTGCATCAGCTTGGATTCTTAATTCTTTACCAGAAGCCCAACAAAGACCTTGGACTCCTGCACACCCCATCTCTGCAGCCGAAAGCATGCACCCTCTACATCACTGCCTGGCATATCAACAGACTACAAAGAATGGTGTAGAATTCCCTCCTATTGCACCTAATATAGGCTGTTTTCCCACCCTTACACATCATTGAACAACATTCAAAAAAGCACTGCATCGCTTAGCACCACGCAAACCAGCTAAGCAGAGCTAAGCAGTGCAAAAACTCGCATAACTGAGGTTTTAGTGAAGCTTAGTACCGTACAAGCAGTAATAGCCATTAGCATGTTTAAGCAGTGCTCAGCATAGCACAATAGTGCCATATTTTATAAATTTGTTTTTAAAATTAAACATATATACTAAATTAAATTATAGACATCTTATGACTGCTATGGATTCAAACCCAGGGCCAATTAAGCATTAGGCTGTAACTCTACCCATTTAGCTACTTGGATATTAAGAACATTAGTATACCTTCACATATACTACTGGTCTACCTGTTAGCATTGCAGAGCACCATGCCATGCCATGCAAACACACTTAAAAAGACCCAGGAATAAATAATTACATCAGGTTTCTATTTCTAGATGTCTGGCAGCTGTTGTCTACATGTGTATAAGTGCCAATTGGCTCTGTGGCACTCAGCACTGCACCACACAAATGGCAATTAAAATAATGTAATTATGATAATTAATTACACCCAGTTTATATTTTTAGATTTGTAGCAGGTGTCAGCTGTCTATATGTGAGCACAGCTTGGCATTGCTGTGCTCTCCACTGCACCATGCAAACATACAGAGAGGGGAAAAGGTCATAAAAATAAAATATTACACATTTAAAACAATTCACAGCATTTCAAAGTAGTGGAGAGCATTACAGGGAGCCTCACCCTGTACATAACATCTGACCAGGCATCCACAACCATGGGTAGCCTCCACACTTCTCCCTACAAGGATTCAATATCCCTGTTCCTATGTTCTCCTTTGGCAGCACGCCATCATTAATATGCATGGCCTTGCGTGCTGCCGAGGGGAACCATGGCCATGTACATGGATACAGTCTGTATAGGCTCTACACGGTACCTACACAGATTTTATTAAATTCTGGTGAATGTTCTTATTCTGCCAAAAATGTAATCTATAATGCATAGCATATAGTGTGGTGATATCTACAGTTGAATACCATTTCCAGTAAGAAAACAGCTACAAAATGCCTTCAGACCCTTGCATCATCCAGGATAAGACTGTGAATCATCAAAGAGCCTGTAGCCTGCTTCTTATCTTGGGATTGGTGATATTGTTTTGCTTATGGTGATAGAAGAAGCAAATGAGCATTGTATCCCAGCAGTGTCAATCTGTTGTGAGAATGGCACTAGTAGTTGTCAGGTAGTAGCCATTCAGGTGACTCCCCTATTTTCATAAATTTTGATGAGTTAATTCTTTCTTTTCAGAAAATACTGCTTGATTTACTGATAATTAACCTAATTTCAGAATATCTGGCTAAATACTTCACTCATAAATCATCAGGGTCTACTTATTAGTTTCCCCTCAAGTGTTTGGCATTGCCTAGTATAGATGCAGACACCTTGAGTTGATATGTTTCCTGTAAAAGCATCATTGAAATTTCATCAATACCTAGTTGCACACAACATAGCTAGGTTGAAGTGATCAGCACTGACCACAGGGATGCAAACTGGGTACTCCTGACATTACTTTATATTCTCATTCCAACTATCTAATCAATAAAAAAGAGTCTGTAGCAATGGATATGAACTTTCCCACTATCTCCATAACCAGCTTGGTGAATATAGGTATTCTGAGACAATGTAGAAATTATCTCATGTTTACTGACAACCAGTTAATTCTCAAACAAACTGATATGGCATGTGAGAGATGTATTTACACAATGTTACTGGAGGCAAAGCTCTCACATAAAACAACTCCTAATATCAGTAAGGTTGTCAGTAGTACACATGCTGCACCCATCACTCACAATTCAAAGCAGACACATAGACTCATATATGCTGAGGCACATAAATGTAACCTACCTAAACCTGAAAGAGCTTCCAGATGAAGTGCACATAACAAATACCTTCAGCCGTCCCAAATGCACTGTTTCAAAACAACATCAACATCAACACAAACAGTCACATCTTATGGAGCCTCTACATGTAAGCCCATAAGGCAAACCACCAGACAATACAACATTCTGGTCATTGGAGACTCCTTAGTGAGACACACTGATGTGCCTCTCACCAGGCTGAGTAAGGAGAAATCCACTGCCAGTTGCTTCCCAGGTGCCAGGATCCATCACATTGCACAAGAACTCAGGTCAGTGGATCACAGGTACCACTATGATATAGTCATAATCCATGTGAGTGTAAATGACCTGAGATATACCTCCGTAAAATAGAGCAAAATCAACATAATGGAGCTGTTAGAATATGTGTCCCAAGCTGGTATGAGCCTAGGATCAAACAGCATTTTACCTTTTTTCAAGGAAGATGCCACAATGCAGACAAAAGATGACTGACTTTAATAATCGGCATAGTTTCTGGTGTCATTCTAAGGAGGTGCAATATTTGGCAGCATGGAAGGAGATGGTCAACAGACCATGCTGCTTTGCCAGGGATGGTCTACTCCTCTCCCCTCTAGGCTTTCAAATAATAGTTAAAACATTGTCCTTCCCCATGGTGCCTTTCTTTAGGCAATGCCAAACTGAAAGTACTTCTGGCAGAGCAAATCAAATCCAAGAAAATGTAAGTGTTAATGCGCAATGCTAGGAGTTGAAACAAAAAACTCCACTCCATAGAAGCTCTCTTCACCCTAGAAAATTCTGATGCATGTATGGACGTGGAGGCATGGTTTAAAGCTGCAAAGTGCAAGGTTATAATGCCTTCTACACATTTAGCCCAGCTACTACACAGACAGTAACTAAATGTGACGATGTCTTGATTTATATCAAAAACAAATATCCCTCAAGGTTGGTCAAAAAGGATGAAGGACTTGAACTCCTCCATGTTAAAATCACCATTAGAAAAATCCCATACCACTTCCTTGCAAGCTATATATCTCCCTCTATGATCCAGGAAATCCATATTATGTATTTAAACCTATTAGAATTACTCACCATCCAACCCAATGCCATATTTATGGGTGACTTTAATTACTCCACTATTAACAGGGAATCATTTATGGCATTGTTAGACGCCACTCTGATGGACCTCCTATATATCTGCAAAACAAACAGAATTATCTATTCTAAAAACTTAAAACATTCCTGTGATAGCAATATATCCTGCCTGAGAGGCAGGTATGTATCCTAGAGACTACCACTTCTCTGAAACAGGCTCCCCATCCATGTGAAGCAGGGCTCCTCCCTAACCCAATTCAAGTGTAAATAGGACAATTGGATGGGAAACAGGAAATTCAACTCTGGATTGGCACTTATATATCTAATGGACACAGGCTGCCTGTAAATAGTTCATCTCCCAAGCCATTTCTTGCACTTATCATGGGAACAATAACTTGTCAGAGATTTGGGATGCATGGCAAGACTTAAAAGGCAATTGTTGTCATTGTTAGCCTAACAAAAACCTATGAAACTATGAAAAGTGTGGAAACCACTGTTTTAATCAAAGACATTCTGTCACATCAATAACATTATGCTTCCTTACCCAAAATAGCCAGCATTTGTCCTGAAAGTGAGCTCATAATGAACACTCTATACCATTCACTATTTCTGCATTGGGTTTGTGCAAATACACATTGCCAAAGTAAGTGAAAATAGTTCACCTCTGGAGTATGGCAATGACAACACCTGTCATTGTGAATTAGTACTTTTTCATAAAGAGTGGTTGGCATCAAATTCCAGTGACTGAGTAGTTTAAAGTGGGTAAACCAGGATTAAAGTGGTCATTTTTTATCCAGTGAATTAATCAGGCAGGGTGCCCACTCCATTGGAGCAAGTTCTAACTTGTTATTACATCTATGTAAATTATCTGATTATATATCAAATTATTTCCCCAGCAGGTTTTTGTAAATTTGAGCCAGAGACATTTGTATCCCACTGTCTCCCCTCTGTTCCCTACTTTTTGTCAGTGACATAACTCCCACGGTCAATAGACCCTAATTTTGTCACATCACCTTTAACATACTGTCCCTAATTTGAAAGACATTTGATAATATTTTTGGGAACAGATAGGAAAATTTCCTGCAGCTGAGCACAGGTGTGGACTGTTTTGTGTGCCTCATTCCAAAATTCTGATATCCACAATGTGCAACATCAATTTAGCTTTGCCATCAAATAGGCTTTTTATCTGCTAGAATCCTTGGATGGTTCCAAGCTAATGAATTTTTGGTAATACTCACAAACCCTCTACCTTTATTTCCCTTACCCCCAACCTCAAACCAATGCTCCATTCCTCAAAGATAACAAATTTTGTTGGCGGTTGTATGGGTTTTGTCAAAAACCTGACATAATGTTCAGTATAGTATGCTATATGGACCTGGGTTGGGGTAGATAAACCAACATAATGGAATGGTTGTCATAAAGAATATATATTTTTTTTATTCATGGGAGAGTGGTAATGCAATATCTTATATTTAAAATATATGCATGGAGAGAGATGAGGTGAGTATATATGTTGGAATAACTATTAGTAGTGATGTCAGTGATAGTAAGGGTTAATATTTCTGGAGTGTAGAGACTTACAGAAAGGGTGATTTGAGTTGATATGGTAATTATTTTTGTTGCAATTGGCTGTATGGGATGTATGGGAGAAGTCTGTATGAAGTAAAAAGTAATAAAGAGGTGGGTGTAAAATGGGTAGTGTAGGGGAAAAAATGAGTCCTGGCATTGTAAGGGCAAATGGAATGGGTTCCACCAGCAGAAAGGTGTTTGTTCCTGGAACAATCTATTAGTGGATACTCCTGGCTTGTAAATGTATGGTCCTTAATCTTGAGTTAGATTTCCTTATAATTGTTTGTGTGTGTGTGTGTGTGTGTGTGTGTGTGTGTGTGTGTGTGTGTGTGTGTGTGTGTGTGTGTGTGTGTGTGTGTTTTCTATGGATGATGTTCCACAAGGCCATCTACTGGGTGATGTTGGTAATGCACTTTAACTATTGCTCATGATACCCATTAGAAATGCACTTTCATTCACAGAAGGAGGATGCAGTGATGCCCACACTCAAACTAGAAACATCATAGAGCGTGTATTTGGCATGCTGAAGTCATGGTTCCACTGTTTAGATACATCAGGGGGTGCCCTACATTATGACCCAGACAGCTGCCCAAAAATTCTCACAGTCTTTGCCATGTTGCACAATATCATCTCGAGAAAACAGCTGCAGCAATGACAACAAGGGTCAGGACCTGCATTCCTGCACCACAGGCAGGGCCAGCACTTTCAGCACATACAGATAAGGATTCTAAGGGAGAACGTCCAGCTGCAGAGCTAACCAACAGAAGAAGGCATGCATAATATGCCCTTGTCCTGGCTCAGAGGCAAAGGATAGTGCAGACGTGCACCAGTGAATGAATATACATAACAACCTAAGCCCATACAAATTTTAAAAGTAATGCCATCTGATGTCCTCAAACATTACTTACCCATGTAATGTCTTTGTATGGATAGCATTAGAAAAAGACAGCCCAAAGCAAACAACTCATAACTGCAGTACTGTCAAGGTAAGTACAGAACCTGTATTATGTGAACAAATATGTAAGATGATAAACTACCTGCATATTGTCATTCATAAATGTGCTCAATCAGAACCTGTGTGAGGTGTCCACCAATGGCATTCTTGACTTATAAGAATGACATTCTGCAGTGTATATAGGTATGGACTGTACACAATAACTGGCATCAAGCTAGTCCCTTACTCACTGTGCACAAAGCAGTCAACAGGACAATTGTATGAACAGTTTCACAAGTAGAGCAATAAACAGGAATGCAATATCAGTGGTTTGCATGCATGACTTATAATACTAAATGAAAAAAAAAACGTATTCTCAAACAAGTATATAATACTAAATGAAAAAAAGTCTTCTCAAATAAGTATTTAGAGAAACATCCAAAATCCTGTTGTATACTAAATACGCATATAATCAGCATACTGAGCATGATTTTCTTAGCTATGGGCTCTGTGCATCACACATACATGTAACCCTAAGTCAAACCCAAATGAATAAAGGGTATGGCACTGTCATCATCATTTGCACAGGGTTAAATATGAAACACGGAACATTCAGTAAAGAAGGAAATATATCATGGCCACTAACAAGAGGTGTATCCCAAGCAACATTAAGGCTTTCTTAGCTTGCATGTTTGTTTGTCATTATGGGCAGTTTTAGTGAAATGTGTATGTGTGTGTCTGCATGAGTACAATCAAGCTCTGTGCTAGCACTGTGTTTTGCCAGGTCATACAGGTGTGAGTCGTGCTTGGTAGAATTGCTAGTTCAGTGTGGTTGCTCCCAACCATGAAAACTGCCTCTGCTAGACGTTGCCCTGCCAATTCCACATCCCTGGTTCAAAGTGGGGGTGCTACCTGAATGAACAATGTCTGCTGAAGAAGTTTTCTTTACAACTATGTCCAGTGCCATGACCCTGTGGCCTACCACATCTGAGGTTTGGACACCTCTATCGCTAATAGATCAGTGGAGGAAGTGCCAATATGAGAGCAGGATCTGGTATGACCATCTCGCCTAGCACCAGAAAATGTTGCGGCTGTATATGCATGTGGATGCTGGCCCTTCCCCAGCAGACATTCCATCGCAGACACTGCCTGATCTAGTGTGCCCCACATACTATCCAATGAGTCACCCACGTGGTTGAGGCAGTCATGCATGTCAAAATGTGCCACGTTTAGGTCTCACAGACCTCTTCCAAGGTCCTGATGGAACATGCCTGTGCCTCCATGAAGACCCTATACATACATACATACATACATACATACATACATACATACATCTGGTGACATGTAATGACACAATAGCATCAGGAAGAGGGTGGATAGTAGGCCTCCTATGAGCACCTGTAGCAACCCTCCTGTGTTGCACCACACTCCTCATGATGGCTACAGGCAGACTTAACTAGCTCTGCAACTTTAGTAACTACACTACCTCGATCAATCATGTCACTTTCAACCTGCCCTATATCCGAAGCCTCAGAAGAATGGGTATGCATAGAAATACTGAATGAGTATGAGATAAGGCCAGTGAATATATGAGTCACAACTGCAGTGTCCAAATGAACCTCTGCACCCCTCTGCCTGTGCCTGTATATCATCACTATCATCTTCAGAGGCTACTGATACTCTGACATTAGGTGGTACAAGTTCTACACTGCCACTATTGGGATCATCTGTGATAATAAGAAACAAACACAAGAAGGAGAGAAATATTGAACAGACAAGATCCAAACTGTATTCTAAAAACTCTTGTTGAACAATTTTCAGATGTTAAAGAAATACAGTACATTTTACTCTTTCTTCAGACTTTTATCTAAATAATGGTTATTACTAATCAGAGAAAGTGTGTGCTTACCATCTGCTGGTGGTCTTTCATATGATAATTCTGATGGCACCGTAAAAAGAGGAAGGCAGACAAATGAAGGTTAATAAATATCATGATGCAAATGGCACAAGGACAAGACAATAATGTCATGCTTATCTTACACTTAAGAAGTATCTCAGAATCAATCAGACTGATCATCCCCTAACAACACAATCACTTTTGGACTTGTCATCTTTCTTCTAAGGCACACATCTCAATGTTTTCAGATGTAGGAGTAGTAACAGATAAGGATGTCTAGAATGGCATTAAATGCCTTATATGTATATATACTTGGCCTGTTGTTCACATCAGCATCAAAATCAAGAAGTCATTTGAACCCTCTGCTGAGCTGCCTGGATCTCTGACATCATCATCATCATTATCAACCCCATTCTTCACATTTTCTACATGGAGTGGGGTGTTGTGCTAACTGGTGCCATCTCTTTCAATTCAATATCACACTCCTGCCTTCTTTGACACTCATGCCTGACTGCCACAAATCTTCTCTCACATACTACATCCACCTCTTTGCTGGAATCTCTCATTTCCTCTTACCTTCTTCCTGTCTGTCCCAAATCATCTTCACCAGATTGTGTTCTGTTTTTCTGCACGTGTGCCCTAACCACCATAATCTGTTCTCTTTGAGCTTTTCTGAAATTAGAGCTACTTTGGTTTCTGCTTTTATGTCCTCATTTCTTTGTCTGTCCCACAGTGTGCATCCTACCACCCTTCTCAGGCAGTTCATTTCCATCACCTAAAGCTTTCTCGTCTGCTTTGCCTTTACTGCCCAAGTTTCTGTGGCATACAGTAGTACTGGTTGCACTACTGTTTTGTACACCTTATTTGGCATTCTTCTGTTGTGCACCATTCCTGACACTCTATATCATTTGACTGCAGGCCACTTCATTCAGACTTCCCTTCTCTTTAACCACCCCTTCCAGATTGTTCCACTTGTTCCCTTCTATCTCATTTCTCAGTTTCTTCTAATTCCCCCAATTTGCTGCCATTACCACTGTCTTATCTGCACTTAGTTTCATCCCATGCGCCTTAAATTTTTCAACCAATTCCCCTATACTTTATTGACTTGCTCAGAGTCTGCCTGTAATGCTACATCATCTGCATACAGCAATTTTGTTGATCAGTCCCCCCCAACCTTTTTGCTAATGTAGTTCATCACTAGTATGAATGCAGTGGGCTCAGAACTGAACTCTGATGCACACCCACTCCCATTGGGAACCCTTCTGTGAGACCGAACACTGTTTATACTGGAGTCATTGGGTCCTTGTACATAGCCTGCCCTAATTCTACCAATGTTTCTGGGACTTTGAACCACTGCAGTACTGCTCAAACCAACTTTCTTGGGACCTTGTCATATGCTTTCCCCAAGTCTAGGAATGCCCAATTGAAATCTTTCCTCATTTCTAGCTTCTTCTCAACTATCTATCTCACTGCAAACATCACGTCAATTGTGCTGCATCCTGCTCTGAATCCAAACTGCTCATTTCCCATCTTACTTTCTACTACTTTGCATATTCATTTATAAACACCCTTTCCAGAACTTTCATGCAATATGGCAGACATTTGATACCTCTGTACTGCCCACAGTTGCGGATGTCCCCTTTGTTCTTGTAGACTGGAATGAGTATTCTTATTCTCCAGTCATCTGGGATACACCTTTCTCTCCACAGTTCTATGGGTAGCCTCAGGAGCTATTTCTCCCCATCTCACTCAGCATTTTTATCATAGCTGCTGTGACCTCATCTGAGCCTGCTGCTTTCCCTGACATCATTTCCTTTAGTGTTGTTCTTACTTCTTCTAGGGTGGGCTTTTCTCCTTCTCTCATTGTAGGCCTTATCAGGAGCAGTGCAGCTTCTGTGGGGTTTTCTTTATTCAGAAGTTGTTAGAGGTACTCCTTCCATCTGCCTTTGATGTCCTGTGGATTGGTGAACAGGTTGTTTCTGGCATCCCTTACGAAGGATGTCTGACTATTTCTTTACGGATCTCTGACAGTGGACAAAAAATGCTCATTTTCAGTGGGTGGTGGTTCTGTAGCAGACCCCTCTCCCATAGCCATCTGTTCTTGTGCTACTGCTGCCCTCCTGCATGCTACTGTAATCATATCATTGGCATGGTGCCACACCTGATTGCAGTTTCTAGCATGGCTGCCCACTGCATTTATGTCAGTGACCATCTACTGCCATATGCTTTTTCTGGCAGACATATCATCTCTGCCTCTCTCAAGCAGAAAAGATCATGGTGACATAAGACTTCAATGATGATTTTGTTCTCTGTATCACTAAATTGAGGCATGTGTGCAACAGATGGGCTGAGTGCCATACTCCTGCATGACATGAAAGAAAAATGAAACACATTTGTAGCACATACAGAAATCACTCTCCTCAAACAAAATCCAGTGTGCTTATCTGCAACCACAAAAACAATTGAACATAGAATGCTCATTTTGGACTACACACAAGCTAAGGCTGTTTCACCCACCAAAAAAATATTAATATACTAGTATTACATCCCATTCTATTAACATTTCTGTAATGATTACAGTAGTTGTGTAAATGACTACTGGATGGCAGGATTATCAATTAATTACCACACCCATTATCACTCCCTCTTTGGTCAGATCAGACCACAAACTATAACCCTGGACATCCTCACCCCTCCACCTCCCCCAGTCAAAGAAACCATTGTAAAAAACCTTTCCAAAGCAAACTTCAAACTACTTGCATCAGAAGTGGAAAGCTTCACTATTCCCTTGCAGAAGGATAATGATATCCAGGATGTAGAATCCTATACCAAGGCACTCTATATGCATCTTCAGGATTGCATGGTTCATGCTATCCCAAATAAAACCAAGACTCCTTCCTCAAGCAAGAAGAAACCAGTCTGGTGGACCCCGGCCATAAGCAAACTATACAATAAAAGGAGGAGACATACAAAAAAAGTCTAAATCTCAAGTAGAAAAATCATCCCTAATCAGCATTAGTAAGAAATTGAGAGCCCTCATCAAGTCAACTAAAGCCAATTATGAAAAGAAAGTTGCCAAGGATAACCATAAGGCCTTCTATGTTTACGTCAAAAACCTAAATGGCAATGCTCAGGTCTGTTCTGAGCTAGTACAAAATGGAACAAAATACACTCACCCCACTGACATTGCCAACATTTTGCCTGACAGGTTCAGTGCAAATCCCCCCCCACCACCACCACCACCACCACCACTACCTGCAGGGCCTATTACTATTCCAGAGGATTGTGTAACTCCAATTATTGATAGTAGACATAAAATAAAAAGTGTAAGCACCTTGAAAACTTTACGAAGAACCTTAATAACATTGATATCCTTATACTATGAAGCACTGTCCATCCTCTGCTTAACATCAGTCTAAAATGCTGATCAGCTATATTAGACATTAAAACAAAGATGCAAATAAATGGCCATGACATTGCATTTCTTTAGTTAAGCTGAATGAAGAGGAAGATGCTCAGAAATTAAGTAGGAGACAGCTGGTAGTCTTGACAACCTGACACTGGTGTGGGCTATTATTAGCGTAAAGTATTTTGTCAACATCACATTGCTGTAGACATGTTCAATTACATAAGAAAAGAACATTTTCTGATCCTGTGATGGTGGCATAGAGGGATAAGGAACACAACCAATTGAGTGTGTGTTTTATTGCACATAATTGAAGCTTCAACTCCAGATAGTGTGCTGTCTGGGAGTTAATGCATATGTTCTGAGCATATGATCAGGTTGTAAAACACAGATATATAGGAAACTTCACAATCCTGCATTTTTATTATGATTCCCTGATATTTGTTACTACTGACATTTTTGTGTTCCTCATTTGCACTTGTTTTGGTGAGCACACTTTGGTCTAGCAACATTTCAAAGCAGTGAATGAGAGTCCACTGCCCAAGGTACAAACTAAGAAATTTAATTTGGAATGCCATCAGTAGTGCATTTCAGAGTGGCCCAATTGTGTTTTACAATGGCAGTTTGAACATCAGTAAGATAAGAAATTCTACTTTGCATCTAAGTATCATTGTAGCACCATGGTGAAATGCTTTTAAATAGGGAAGAGGATGCAGGACTTGAATACAACTTGAAGCCACATGCTGCCTGGAATGTTTGCTGCAAATGTGAAAATGCAGCTTGTGTCATGTTGTGGGTAATAAAAATTGTTATATATGCTTTTTTTGCCTGTGTAATTTCAACATCACTTTGCAGAGTGCAAACAGGGCTCATAGTTGAAGGAAAGAGTGAACAATGTCATTTCTATAATCTTCATTAGCGCAAACAGTTGCATGGTATTACTAATGAGTGAGTGATGTGCATACATTGTGTATCTGTTTCTGTGGAAGAAACTCTAAATACAGTGACTTTGGCCCCTTAACAAATTTGAACTGGGGTTCAAATATGTACTTTGTGAAAGGAATGCAGAAACTATTACTCCAGATTTATAATTTACTTTCATCAGAAAATCATATGCTTGTTTCCTGTTTCTTGCCTTGTACACCTGATTGTTGTTGAACACCACACAATCAAGGTTACCTGCTTAATAAAAATGCTGAAACATTTTATTTGGGCAGCCTTCTGTAATGCAGATAGGCTTAGTGACATGGCGTGGACGTCAGCACTCTGGATAATACTGAGTGGAAAACATCTACCTGTTATGTAACTGTTTCTGTGGCTCAAGGTGTAAGTATACTATCTTTATAGACAGAGCACAGGTGATCAAAGGCTCAAATCCAATTAACAATTATTTGTACAAAGGGTGTCAGAATGCAATTTCTGACAATACTTTGATTAGGAAGGTAACAGTACATACAAATGGCATTCATAATTATGTTTTATTGCAAGAAATGTCTCTTTAATGCATTGATAAATAATTTTTTCTCAGTAGCATGTCTAATTAATGATTTAGTTATGAAACACAGTTAAATGTGTATATTTGTTTAAGCAGGATAATAATGGTAATGAATTAAAAATGCACTTGCATATATATGATGTGCAGAATAATTAAGTTAAAATTATCTTCTCTCCTCAAATAGCCTAAATCTTTGTTTAGGGCAGTATATGCAGTGAAGTATGTATGTATCATACCCCAACCTGTATTAATCAGCTCAGGAAAGTCTATCCATCTGACATACATTTATGATCAGTAATAATATGTCTTTCATGGGAATGCATGTCACAGGACTTCCTAAAGTGACACACATACAGGCCTGTCTGAAGTATGTCTGCATTCATACTGAATGCAGTTTTTCAGTAATGAACATATGTGAAAGGGATTTCTCCTGTTGCACTGACAAATAATCAATTGACTGAAATGTATGCATTATTTCTTTCTATGGTTTGATTCCCACATTGGTCAACTAACGTTCTACAGTGTGTAATTCCATAAAGTTATGTGCCAAGTCATCCTATATAACCTCCAAAACACCAAGAATAATAAGCCAAGCCATTAATCCTGAATACTGATATTGTTTACTGTCTGAAAAAGTATGAATAGGCTAAGAATCACACATGGCATATCTCACTGCCATGTTTCATACCTTCATTGCTGTTTTATAAAATAACTTCCTCTTTGTTTGCAAATGCCTTGCTGTGCTTTCCGTCAGGCAAATACAGTTGTCATAATTGTACATGTCAGCACACTAACTGTTAAATGCGAGATTGGAATTTGGAGCCACTTCAGACATAGAGCTGCTTTTTGCTTTCTGCAGGCATGGTTGGTGTGGGAGATGATGGTGCTGAATTTAGAGCACATAGTTGGGATGTTGAGGAGTCCAGGATTTTTGTGGCATTCCTCATGAAGTGCTACAGCCATAGGCTGTTGCAGGGGGGACTATACTCTGTCTCAGTCTAAGACTGAGGCTTGAAACAGACTAGCAAAGACCACCTCCTGTGCAACTGGCATACCACACACTGAAGGGAATTGTAATCATTACTACAATGATCTGAAACAGAGCAAGAATGCCCTCCCTACCTAATGGGAAGATGAGTTTAGAACTGCCGACCTCCCTCGGTTGTTACAAATACTGTCCTATCAGTATTAATTGCTACAGAATGCAAGACACAGCCAAGAATATTATTCAATATGCTTTCATGTCTCTTCTTCTCTGTTGTACAGCTGCTGAAGACATTGTAGTGAACAGGGAGGTGCAACAAGGGAGCTTAACTTGCCCAGAGAGGCATGGAGTATGTATACATCAGGTCTTGCTATAAGCCTAATAAATATTGTAATTGTATTCAGTACGGCTATACTGAAATAAATAGTTGTATTTATGATATCATAGAAGTGCAATTGATTAATGGTACAACAGAGTAAGACATTTCCATCATACCTGTGTGTGGCAAATGTATATAGAATGGATAATCATAACTGTTTATTTTTGAATTTATATAGTCATGTGATATTCCATGGATCTAATTCTCTTTCTTTTATGCCTCACCCCACCTCCTCTCTCTCTCTCATGTAGTTTTTTTGTGGGGGACATGTTTTATGTCTTAAAACTGATCTGTTATCATATATTTCTGCTTACAAAAACTGACATGCAACAGAAAGAGGTAGCCCAACCCACTGCGAATCAGCCCACCATCGCTTCACAGGTTGCAGCACTGACACCCAGCATTTCAGGGTGCAAAACAAACACCATTGCCTCTACAACCCCTAATCTACCTGCCCCATATGCATCAGGTAACTTGCCCAAGCAACTGCTGCAGTGGTACTCTCCAGGAATAGTTGTAGTAGAGGTGGTGATTTTGTCACTCACCAAGAGCTTACAGGGCTGGTGAAGGGTATCATGGAAAGAGGCTTGAGTGACCAAATTGGCAGTATATAAAAGTGCTTCATCATATTGTCAAGATGATGCCACATTGAACACTGATGCAGGAAACTGAGGTAGGAGACAATGATTAGGTTCATAGCTTCATAGGTTGGTACTAGGCTATTAGCCCTAGGGCTTATACAAGCCTAGCCATAACAATTCCCTGGCTATTTCTTCCCAGAATATGATGACAGCTCTGAGGGTGAGGACTAGATTCTCACTGTTCTCAGGCTTGATAGGGGTGTGCCTCCAATGCTTAATGTACTTGCACGAAATGTAATGAACTGTGTGGTTAATTGACCACTTCATTCTAGACAGTTGGGTCTGTACTGCAGCACTGAGACATACAAATGATATACAACCACATATTGCCTTTGCACACATAATTCATCATTACTTTGCCCTCCTATATTCGAACATTAAGTATGTCTTGGTATTGACAATAGACACTGTCCATGCATGAGTAAATATGATTGCTAATGTCAGTACCATTCATTAAGGTTTACATACCATCATCATAACTTGATGATCCATGAATGCTTAATTCTCCATTCTGTATTTCACAAGCATGTGTGTGTTTCATGTACACAACACAGACGCATGCCACTCTGAGTTCTGAAATATACATTAATGACATCATAGTTGACATAAGTCATATGTATGTATTACTGATCATAACATTGCACTTACTCCATCATAACAACAAATATGGATTTACACAAAACATTAAACATCACAGTATTTTCTTTGACACAGAAGAAGAAGTTAATCCTATCTACACTGCACTGTCACAGTGTAAAAATCAGACTTCTGCAATGGTGCTTGCATTAAGAGCTATGCTCTCTAGATAGAAAGGAGTTTCTAATCTCACAGCAATAAATGGTTTTGTGTGTGTGTGTATATGTGTGTGTGTGTGTGTGTGTGTGTGTGTGTGTGTGTGTGTGTGTGTGTGTGTGTATGCAGTTGTGTAAATATTACCTTAACTTCTTCTGGCTTCAATCAAGTAGTAGCCTGGAGTTAATTTTACACTGCAGGATGAGTCTACAGTCTCAGACCCTTCTCCCAACATTATCTTCTCTGCAACTCATCGCTGATGTCATCCTGTATAAACTGCAGTCTCACACTATAGAAATCAAATTTCTGCAGTGGGATTTACATTAGGTACTGTGTCCTTTAGACTACATAGCTAGATAGGCAGATGTTATTAATTTCATTGCAGTCAACTTATATGTGTAGGGAGTTGTATAAATATGACCTCAGCTCAATGTCAGATCCTTTTCCTAAAATCATATTCTCTGTAATCCAATGCTGATGTCATCCTCTATAAAGTGCACTCTCATAGTGTAAAAGTCGAACTTCTGCAGTAGTACTTGCATTAAATATTGTACTGTCTAAATTGCATAGCTCAATAGATAGGGGATTCTAATCTCCCAGTAGTCAATGTGTGTGTGTGCGTGTGTGTGTGTGTGTGTGTGTGTGTGTGTGTGTGTGTGTGTGTGTGTGTGTGTATGGGGTTGTGCAAATATGACATTGACTACTGCTGGCCTTAATCAACTAGTAAGTTGGAGTTCATTTTAGACTGCAGGGAGTCCAAGTCAATGTCAGACCCTTCTCTCAACATCATTTTGTCTGCAACACAACCGTGATGCCATCCTGTATAAAGTGCAGTCTCACACTATAGAAATCAGACTTCTCTGGTGGCACTTTCATTAGGAATTGTTTCTTTTAGATTGCATAGCTGGATAGGTAGGGGGTTTCTAATCTCACAAGAGTCAACTTGTGTGTATATGGCATTGTATAAATATGACCGTAATAGCGTAGAAACAATTTTACACTATAGAGTGAGTTCACATCAGTGTCAGTCCCTTCCCCAACATCATCTTCTCTGCAACACAGTGTTGATGTCATCCACTAAAGTGCAGTCTCACACTATAGAAGTTCAAATTTTGCAGTAGTATTTGCATTAAGTGCTGTGTTCTATATATTGCATAGCTAGGGTTTTAATCACACATTAGGCAACCTGTGTGAGTGTGTATATAGTTGTGTAGATATCTACTGCAGGCCTCAATCAAGTAGAAGCCTAGAGGTAATTTTACACTGTAGGGTACATCCACATCACTGTCAGATCCTTCTCACAACATCATCTTCTCTGCAATGCAATGCTGTTTGTCATCCTCTATAAAGTGCAACTCACACTATAAAAGTCAAACTGCTGTGGTGGCATTTGCATTAAGTATTGTATTCTCTAGATTGTATAAGTACATAGGAAGGGGGTTCTAATCTCACAACAATCAACTTGTGTGTGTTATGGTAGATCCATAGCATGACTTAAAGATTAATTCAACAGCTGTGCTCCTTTGACTACAACTGAGAAGCATTTACATAATCAGATCAATCCCACATCCCCTTTTCACTTTGTCCACAACCACATACAGTCTGCAGCACACAGATGAGGTCATCATTTCAGTAATGCACTCTCACACCACTAAAATAAGATTTCTCCTGTGGTGCTTGCATATAACACAGTTTTGTGTAGATTGTGTCAGTTGACAAGTAGGGTGTTCAGATACAACACTGAGACTCTCCTGACTATGTGTTAATGTAAACAGATACAGGCAGGTCTTACACATCTTAGTAGTGACAACATTTACAATTCCACATAGTAGTAGAAGTCATTTTTGCACACACAGCTCCTTTGCATGACTCAGTTAATGTCATCCTTTCCAGATGCAGTATGGCACCCATGAAGTCTGATTTCTCCTGTGGCATGTGCGTGTAATACACTTAAGTGTAGATTGTTTCAGAACATAGGTAGTGAATTTGAATAAAGGAATTACTGTCATTTGTGAGTGTGTGTTTCTTTTTCCTACTGTCCAGAACAGACTGCATATACATATATGCGGTTTAGTTATACAACGTTCTTGTGCTGTGCAACCACTTTTTAGCATAAACATGAAGGTAATACATAAGGATAATGTCATTCATTGAAATGTGTAGTATCACAGTTGTCAAATAAATCTATAGTTGTGCTTATGTTTCAGCAAACCTTCATAAGCCTGTGATGTTAGCTGTATAGTTCAAATCCTAATGTCACTGCTTGTGGTCAATGTACATTATTGTTAATAGTGTTGTCACCCACAAGTGCTGTGTTCAAGTGTAGATGTTGTTTCCTGTCACAGAGGTTTATTTTACATTTTCTTTTGAAAGACTGTATTAACATATTAAAATAAGAACAGTTTTTTTCCACGGGTCATGAATTTCATAAATAGTTAACTCAGCTTATTAGTTTAGGGTATTCTTTTTCCCAAGCCTCTGAGTATTGTTAATACTTGTTTCTTTCAGAGTTTATTTCAGTATTTCTTGTGCAGAGTTGCACTTTCCGCTTTGTATGTATATGTATATTTACATTTTTTGGCTTCTTCTTAATAGTTGTATGTATGTCACTTGCCTTGTTCTTAATAGTTACATGTAGTATGTTGCCTGTGTATTTCATACATAGAGATTCATTGAAACCAGAGTACAATTCCTTGTATATGTGCATACTTGGCCAATAAATGTGATTCTGATTCTGTATTGAAGACTGGTACTGTCATTTGAAAAGATTGTTATTGCATAAGAGTTCTAATGAGATGCCTTCTCAGGACTGAGGACATGAGATAATGTAATGTATATTGTTGCCTAAGTAAGGCATGTGCTCCAATACGGGATTACATCCACATTATACATAATTGTTGTTCTACTGGCACAGTGACAACAGCATGAGGCTACAAGTGTGTTTGGGTATACCTAGCATCAGACAACATTGTTTTGACATACAGCAAGATTTGGTCTAAGTAATTACAGGGACACACATTCCTTGATTTATACACATGATGTAATGTTTTCACATAACAACACATGACAATTGACAATGCACTTAGACCATGACACATTCATTGTTTCCACTATGGTATTGATTTCCTTAATGCTTAGGCAAGTGTTCCAAACCAGCACTGTGTGACTGTAAGCATTTGTGTCCTTAACTGTTCTGCAGGAAAGACAAACTCCCCCCAATTATATTTTGTATGTATACAGTGGCAGAGGCCTCCCCCAGCCATTTTAGCTGATAAAAAATATAGCAAAATAAAGTACAGTTGATTGAATGACTTCTTAAAGGTGGGTTCAACAGCTGTGCTAACAGTTCCACTGTGGTGAATGTGAATAATAGCCATATTGTTAGTTGCTGGAGTTGCACTGCTTGATGTCCAACTTTAGCATAGGGATTCATTCTGTGTAAACGTACTGACATACAACAGCCATTACATCACATCCATCTTATTCCTTGATAGGTTCCATGAACACATATGACTCTAGCTTTAAATTTTATGGCAGTAGACATTTGTTCTGCCAATGTCATGGTGAAGACTGATGTCCAACATGCATTAGTACTGTGATATACACGAGTGTGCTCCATTTCCTAGGTGGTATGTGTACAGACATACAGAAAAACCTCCACATAACACTGATATAGGACTGATCACATTTATTTGCTCATGAGCATACTCATTTAATTGTCATCACTCTGACATGTTGATATGACATTCAGTATTGGGCAATTTTCTTAATTCACAGATTAATTTCATTTGTTTGTGATGATACCCATAGCTATCTCCTGTGGCACATGCTGACAATACACAGCTCTGGAGAAATACATTGCATCATATTGTGGTGTTTCTATCTGCTCTTATTTGTTCTTATCAATAACTGTGGCAGCAGGCAGGAGTGCCTCACATAAGGGTATTATTTATGTCATACTCTGCTTCCACATTTGTAACACTACACACAGCTACATATGGGATGCATAACTATTAGACTGTTGAAGTGCATAGTTCTTTTCAAAAGTTATCATCCTCCCAAATGTGATAGGCCTATTACTGTAGAATACACAGGTAATACACAGGTCAGTCGTAACATTGAAGGGGAGGGCTTGATTCTTTCAAGAGGAGATTGTGGCTTCTAAACCATTTCTATTTTCTGACATGTTATACTGACAAAATGCACACTATGCAACTATCCCATAATGTGTGTACCATCCTTGTGCAGAGTTGCACTTTCCGCTTTGTATGTATATGTATATTTACATTTTTTGGCTTCTTCTTAATAGTTGTATGTATGTCATGTCAACTCAACATGTTAATGGCATATGCCGTGTAATCCCCTCTGTTACAAAGTTAATCTGTGCAAATGTCACATCATATAATATCATGTCTTCTTTTATTTACCTATGTTTACTCAGGAAGTGTAACCACCATCAATTATTATGATATACGTATTGCAAAAGTTTATTACTACAAAACTGTGTTTTAGATATAAGCAGCTTGACATGAATTATCTTACTATAGTTTGAACATTTACCCTCTCCACTACCATATTCTGTATACATCTCTTTGATTTCTGAGCACATTGTCCTCAGTGCACTTACACTGTCTGTTAACCCATCTATTGTAGTTGCCTTTGCCATTCCCCTACCGTCTTACTTATTTCTCTATGTATGTGTTTGAATTATGTGCACATTACATAGTACACTTTCCCTGTCTGGTACACCTGGCATTATTTGCCCCTGTGTAGTTTTGTGTGCTGTCCGAGTTTGGCCATGGGAGAACTTCCTTGCTTAACATGTATGCCAGGCCACCACCTCTGTTGCTAGCCACAAAAATGTGCTTGTACTCATGTTAGCCTGATGAGCAGCAGGCATTTACAATTAGCACTGCTGCTCATTATGTTAACACATAAACATAATGTAGGCTTCATATGATGTCTGCACAATTGTGCATGAATCCACAGCATAATTATATTACGGAATTAATGTTTGCTTAATGATTAGTGTTGAGGACCTCATTGTATAGGTCAAATATATATTAATAAAACATTTATATTAAAAATGAAACCGCATGCATTATGACAAATGTTTCTGTAAATAAACCTACTAAATTCTGGTAACTTGTGTTCAGTGATACGTTTGAGGAAAATGTACTTGTTTTCAGAATTACAGATAAAATATTTGATTAATTATTTCAATCCACTACTTTTTACCAAGCTCAGACCTTTACTGACACTACTATCTCTCAGGAAAATGGATTCCAAAAATGTTTTACCATGACCAACAGGATGTGTACCTTATCCATATCAGCATTTTCCCTCTTCAGCACCTCCTGCTGTGTTTTTAAATTGCATATTTGTGTTGAAAGAGAGTGTAGACTTTAAATAAGTACTTACATATTTGATTTATAAATCGCATTTTGCACAATACCAAAAGCTGTATGCATTGTGAGCACTGGAGCAATACAGAAGTTAATAGCATTATTATAAACAGCAGCAAATAAAAATGTTGCCATGCTTTTCAAATTTATATTCATTTTTATTGTTGAATATCATACTTTCCTAAAAGTATTTCAGGGCCATACACAAAATAAAATAATTTAAAAAAACTTAATGGTTATTTCACCTTGAGTGCTGAAACAAATATATTCCTTAGCAAAAGTGCTTCGTACTGCCATAAACATCCCTAAAATGTTTCAATACAAAAGAAAGAAATCACTGTTAACATTTGCTGAATGCAACTAAATTACAAACATGTTCAGATATAAACATGCCCACATACCATTACTGCAGACTGAATACATTTTGAAGGATAATGTCTTCATGAGTAGCATTTGAAGGTGTTACTGTTTTATCAATAGTTACATTCACATAGCTTTACAGATATATTTCATATGTCTATGCAGCAATGTTTTACGTGTCCTAGTAAGTAGACTCACTATATCAAATTGTTTATTCATAAGAGGGTGTATAAATACAGTTTAAGTGCTATATTGCATCTCTGCAGGACCAGATCATATGTCCAGAATGAGATTCCATAAACTAGTGTCCCATCCCAACAAGTGTGTGAGAATTTCAGCCTCCACCCTACCCCACCCAACCCACAACCACATATTCACACATTTATCCCATGTACACACACACACACACATACACTTACACACACACACACACACACACACACACACACACACACACACACACAAACACACAGAGCCTTCCCTCGAACCTGATCATACTCAAAGACACACATGCATTTGCACACACACACACACACACACACACACACACACACACACACACACACACACACACACACACATGCTCGCGCATGCACACACACCTAACATACACCCTCACAACTCTCCTCTGCAATCTACCAGGAAGATACGTACTCACACCTACCCTCAGATATAAAAACCTTCACATATATAAATGCAGACACTCAGGCTCACTTTGCTGTACCCTGTTATGAATACATTTTGAAGAGTTAGCTGAGAATTAGTCCGTAAGTTGCATCACACCTATTTATTCTGTGATGACAGTGCATTTATTGAGAACTCAAGAGTGACACAGGTGCAACAGGTATGGATGGAATTTATTTCTAGCACTGTTGCTTATACAGTTAAAAATATAGTGCCCTATGTTACAACAGTACAACTGGTACTAGTCTGTAATAGGGACAAGATGTAGAAGTAAGTAACTTAGCATAACTCATATATACCAAAACAAAAAAAATGCAAGAAAATCTGATATTATACCATATACAGAATATAATATCGGATGCTCTTATGTCTGTCTTTTGTTTTGGTTTTGGTATATATGTTTGTTTTTAACAAAGCAAGTTCTCTCAGTCTTTAGTGTTGGTTAACACAACTCATGCTTTTTGGATTCTCATGTTCATGCTAAGGATCATAAGCAAAAAAAAAAAAATATATATATATATATATATATATATATATATATATATATATATATATATATATATATATACATATCAATACAAGATATGGTAAAATACTGTTAGAATTTTTGGTATCCTGGTGAAAGCAAGAACGAGATACAGCAGTCTTCATTAATGTAGTATGAAATATAATGGGCAGAATTCAGAATGGTTATTGCAAGGTGAACATAAAGTACACACCTCATGGTAACTACTTCTGATTCAGTGAGAGGTCTAGCATAGTGTTGCAACAAGAAGATATGCTGCACTGGGGTGGGCTGTCTCTATGGCAGTACTAAATGCTATTGAGGCATTCTGGAGAAAAGTATATGTCAGTTAGCAATGTGCTCTCCCTCAGAACTTCCTTCATTAAGCCATTTTCTCAGCTGAGTAATTTGGGGAATTGCTCAGCTATGTAACTTAAACACAGCCAAAATGTCATGTTCATTTCTTGCAGTAGAGGTAAATATCAGGGAGTTTAGTGACAGGCAGTGTTGGAAGTGTGTGCATTTGAGTATATTCTATATGTGAGTGTATGTGTGACCACGTGTCTGCCTGGGAGGTTGTAAAAGGGGAGTTGCGAGGGTGTATTTTAGGTGAGTGTGTGTGTGTGTGTGTGTGTGTGTGTGTGTGTGTGTGTGTGTGTGTGTGTGTGTGTGTGCCTATTCATGTGTGTGAAATGAATGTTTAAATGTGTGCTTGTGTGTTGTTAGAGGTGAGAGCTGAGATTCTCACACAATTGTTATGGGAAAATACTAGCCACAAAGGATATAATTTTAATAGTATGTTGGTCACAGGGAAGCACAAGACATCTGGGATACCATTTCAGTATTATGTGAGAGAAAGGGCCACTAGACATCAGGGACAACTCCACAACAATATGGCTCAGGGATACTTAGAGAAAGAGAAAAAGAGTGTTAGTTGGGGGTCAGGGAGTCCACAAGACACCAGGGATACTTTAGATAATGTACTTTTAAGGCACTAAGAAGGATTCAGTGTCTGCATCCTCCTACTAAGAAT